>NC_091294.1:24142990-24310490 GCF_038502225.1 Cherax quadricarinatus | reverse complement strand
GGAGAGGAGAGTTATTAAATGGAGAGTTAGAGGTATTGGGAAGATGGAGGGAATATTTTGAGGAATTGTTAAATGTTGATGAAGATAGGGAAGCTGTGATTTCGTGTATAGGGCAAGGAGGAATAACATCTTGTAGGAGTGAGGAAGAGCCAGTTGTGAGTGTGGGGGAAGTTCGTGAGGCAGTAGGTAAAATGAAAGGGGGTAAGGCAGCCGGGATTGATGGGATAAAGATAGAAATGTTAAAAGCAGGTGGGGATATAGTTTTGGAGTGGTTGGTGCAATTATTTAATAAATGTATGGAAGAGGGTAAGGTACCTAGGGATTGGCAGAGAGCATGCATAATTCCTTTGTATAAAGGCAAAGGGGACAAAAGAGAGTGCAAAAATTATAGGGGGATAAGTCTGTTGAGTGTACCTGGTAAAGTGTATGGTAGAGTTATAATTGAAAGAATTAAGAGTAAGACGGAGAATAGGATAGCAGATGAACAAGGAGGCTTTAGGAAAGGTAGGGGGTGTGTGGACCAGGTGTTTACAGTGAAACATATAAGTGAACAGTATTTAGATAAGGCTAAAGAGGTCTTTGTGGCATTTATGGATTTGGAAAAGGCGTATGACAGGGTGGATAGGGGGGCAATGTGGCAGATGTTGCAAGTGTATGGTGTAGGAGGTAGGTTACTGAAAGCAGTGAAGAGTTTTTACGAGGATAGTGAGGCTCAAGTTAGAGTATGTAGGAAAGAGGGAAATTTTTTCCCAGTAAAAGTAGGCCTTAGACAAGGATGTGTGATGTCACCGTGGTTGTTTAATATATTTATTGATGGGGTTGTAAGAGAAGTAAATGCGAGGGTCTTGGCAAGAGGCGTGGAGTTAAAAGATAAAGAATCACACACAAAGTGGGAGTTGTCACAGCTGCTCTTTGCTGATGACACTGTGCTCTTGGGAGATTCTGAAGAGAAGTTGCAGAGATTGGTGGATGAATTTGGTAGGGTGTGCAAAAGAAGAAAATTAAAGGTGAATACAGGAAAGAGTAAGGTTATGAGGATAACAAAAAGATTAGGTGATGAAAGATTGAATATCAGATTGGAGGGAGAGAGTATGGAGGAGGTGAACGTATTCAGATATTTGGGAGTGGACGTGTCAGCGGATGGGTCTATGAAAGATGAGGTGAATCATAGAATTGATGAGGGAAAAAGAGTGAGTGGTGCACTTAGGAGTCTGTGGAGACAAAGAACTTTGTCCTTGGAGGCAAAGAGGGGAATGTATGAGAGTATAGTTTTACCAACGCTCTTATATGGGTGTGAAGCGTGGGTGATGAATGTTGCAGCGAGGAGAAGGCTGGAGGCAGTGGAGATGTCGTGTCTGAGGGCAATGTGTGGTGTGAATATAATGCAGAGAATTCGTAGTTTGGAAGTTAGGAGGAGGTGCGGGATTACCAAAACTGTTGTCCAGAGGGCTGAGGAAGGGTTGTTGAGGTGGTTCGGACATGTAGAGAGAATGGAGCGAAACAGAATGACTTCAAGAGTGTATCAGTCTGTAGTGGAAGGAAGGCGGGGTAGGGGTCGGCCTAGGAAGGGTTGGAGGGAGGGGGTAAAGGAGGTTTTGTGTGCGAGGGGCTTGGACTTCCAGCAGGCATGCGTGAGCGTGTTTGATAGGAGTGAATGGAGACAAATGGTTTTTAATACTTGACGTGCTGTTGGAGTGTGAGCAAAGTAACATTTATGAAGGGATTCAGGGAAACCGGCAGGCCGGACTTGAGTCCTGGAGATGGGAAGTACAGTGCCTGCACTCTGAAGGAGGGGTATTAATGTTGCAGTTTAAAAACTGTAGTGTAAAGCACCCTTCTGGCAAGACAGTGATGGAGTGAATGATGGTGAAAGTTTTTCTTTTTCGGGCCACCCTGCCTTGGTGGGAATCGGCCAGTGTGATAATAAAAATAAAAAAAAATATATATACACTATATATATATACATATATATATACACACACACACACACACACATATATATATATATATATATATATATATATATATATATATATATATATATATATATATATATATATATATATATATATATATATATATATATAATATATATAATATTTATATATATATATAAAAATGTATATATATATATATATTATAATATATATATTATATATATAATGTAATATATATATATATAAATATATATATATAGATAATGTAATATATATATATATATATATATATATATATATATATATATATATATATATATATATATATATATTATATATATATAGGTATATATATGTATACACCTACCATCCGACTTACGACCAAGTTCGGTTCCGAGAAGCCGGTCGTAAGTCGAAATGGACATAAGTCGAACTTTACTACTGAATATCAACATCACATTTTTGTAATGACTTTATTTTATTGTTTTATTTTGATATTTCATGTTTTACTTTACTTTTTATGCTGTTAGTACTGCATTTTATACTGTAAGGTTTAGGATAAACACTGTGTACAACACATATAGTTATTTATTTCCCAGAAATTTGGCAAAAAAAAACACGGTCGTAAGTCGAGTGGTCGTAAGTCGGATGGTGTGTGTGTGTGTGTGTGTGTGTGTGTGTGTGTGTGTGTGTGTGTGTGTGTGTGTATATATATACAGTGGACCCCCGCATAACGATGGCATCACATAGCGATTTTTCCGCATACCGCTTACTTTTATCGCAAAATTTTTGCCGCGCATACCGATTAAAAACCCGCTCACCGATTTTCGTCCGAGACGCGTCCAATGTGCCTTCACATGTGCCGCCCGTCCCATTGTTTACCAGCCAGCCTCCGCGGTAACATCCAAGCATACACTCGGAATATTTCGTATTACAGTGGACCCCCGCATAACGATGGCATCGCATAGCGATTTTTCCGCATAACGATTACTTTTATCGCAAAATTTTTGCCCCGCATACCGATTAAAAACCCGCATACCGATTTTCGTCCGAGACGCGTCCAATGTGCCCTCAGCCAGCCTCACATGTGCCGCTCCGTCTCATTGTTTACCAGCCAGCCTCCGCGGTAACATCCAAGCATACACTCGGAATATTTCGTATTATTACAGTATTTTCGGTGCTGTTTCTGGAAAATAAGTGACCATGGGCCCCAAGAAAGCTTCTAGTTCCAACCCTACACCTCAAAGGGTAAGAATTACTATAGAGATGAAGAAAGAGATAATTGATAAGTATGAAAGTGGAGTGCGTATAGCCGACCTAGTCAAGCTGTACAAGAAACCCCAATCAACCATCGCTACTATTGTGGGCACCAGAAAGACAATCAAGGAAGCTGTTCTTGCCAAAGGTTCAACTGTGTTTTCGAAACAAAGATCGCAATTGATGGAAGATGTTGAGAGACTCTTATTGGTGTGGATAAATGAAAAACAGATAGCAGGAGATAGCGTCTCTCAAGCGATCATATGTGAAAAGGCTAGGAAGTTGCATGACGATTTAATTAAAAAAATGCCTGCAACTAGTGATGATGTGAGTGAATTTAAGGCCAGCAAAGGTTGGTTTGAGAGATTTAAGAAGCGTAGTGGCATCCATAGTGTGATAAGGCATGGTGAGGCTGCCAGTTCGGACCACAAAGCGGCTGAAAAATATGTGCAGGAATTCAAGGAGTACATAGAAACTGAAGGACTGAAACCTGAACAAGTGCTTAATTGTGATGAAACAGGCCTGTTCTGGAAGAAAATGCCAAGCAGGACCTACATTACTCAGGAGGAAAAGGCACTCCCAGGACATAAGCCTATGAAAGACAGGCTTACTTTGTTGATGTGTGCCAATGCTACTGGTGATTGCAAAGTGAAGCCTTTATTAGTGTATCACTCTGAAACTCCCAGAGCGTTCAGGCAAAAGAATGTCCTCAAGGATAATTTGTGTGTGCTGTGGAGGGCAAACAGTAAGGCATGGGTCACTAGGGAATTTTTCTATAACTGGTTACACCATGCATTTGCCCCCAATGTGAAAAATTACCTAACTGAAAAGAAATTAGAACTTAAGTGCCTCCTGGTGTTAGACAATGCCCCTGGTCATCCTACAGACGTGTCAGAGCGACTTTATGGGGACATGAGCTTCATTAAGGTGAAGTTTTTGCCTCCTAATACCACTCCTCTCCTGCAGCCCATGGACCAGCAGGTTATTTCCAACTTCAAGAAACTGTACACAAAAGCTCTGTTTGAAAGGTGCTTTGTAATGACCTCAGAAACTCAACTGACTCTAAGAGAGTTTTGGAGAGATCACTTTAATATCCTCAATTGTGTAAACCTTATAGGTAAGGCTTGGGAGGAAGTGACAAAGAGGACCTTGAACTCTGCTTGGAAGAAACTGTGGCCAGAATGTGTAGACAAAAGGGATTTTGAAGGGTTTGAGGCTAACCCTGAGAATCCTGTGCCAGTTGAGGAATCCATTGTGGCATTGGGAAAGTCCTTGGGGTTGGAGGTTAGTGGGGAGGATGTGGAAGAGTTGGTGGAGGAGGACAATGAAGAACTAACCACTGATGAGCTGATAGATCAACTTCAAGAGCAAGAGGCCAGACCTGAGGAAACTGGTTCAGAGGAGGGGAGAGAGAAATTGAAGAAGTTGCCTACTACAAAGATAAAGGAAATCTGTGCTAAGTGGCTTGAAGTGCAAACCTTCATGGATGAAAATCACCCTCACACAGCTATTGCAAGCCGTGCTGGTGATTATTACACTGACAATGTTGTGAAACACTTTAGGCAAGTCATAAAGGAACGAGAGGTACAGGCCACTATGGACAGATATCTTGTGCGAAAGAAGTCCAGTGACTCTGAAGCTGGCCCTAGTGGCATTAAAAGAAGAAGGGAAGTAACCCCAGAAAAGGACTTACTACCTCAAGTCCTAATGGAAGGGGATTCCCCTTCTAAACACTAACACACTCTCTCCCCTCCTCCCATCCCATCAATCATCACCAGATCTTCAATAAAAGTAAGTGTCATTTAATTGTGCATGCCTTTTTCAGTTTGTGTGTATTAAAATTAACATTTCATGTGGTAAAAAAAATTTTTTTTCATACTTTTGGGCGTCTTGCACGGATTAATTTTATTTCCATTATTTCTTATGGGGAAAATTGATTCGCATAACGATTATTTCGCATAACGATGAGCCCTCTTGCACGGATTAAAATCGTTAACCGGGGGTCCACTGTATTACAGTGTTTTCGGTGCTGTTTCTGGAAAATAAGTGACCATGGGCCCCAAGAAAGCTTCTAGTGCCAACCCTGTGGTAAAAAGGGTGAGAATTAGTATGGAAATTAAGAAAGATTTTGAAGGGTTTGGGGCTAACCCTGAGAAGCCTATGCCAGTTGTGGAATCCATTGTGCCTACTTCAAAGATTAAGGAAATGTGTGCACAGTGGGTTGAACTGCAAACCTTTATAGATGAAAATCACCCTGACACAGCTGTTGCAAGCCGTGCTGGTGACTATTTCAATGACAATGTTGTGGCCCATTTTAGACAAATCGTAAAGGAACGGGAGGTACAGAGCTCTATGGACAGATTTGTTGTGCGACAGAGGTCCAGTGACTCTCAAGCTGGTCCTAGTGGCATTAAAAGAAGAAGGGAAGTAACCCCGGAAAAGGACTTGCTACCTCAAGTCGTAATGGAAGGGGATTCCCCTTCTAAACAGTAAGAAGATAATGCTCTCCCCTCCTCCCATCCCATCAATCATCACCAGATCTTCAATAAAAGTAAGTGTCATGTAATTGTGCATGCCTTTTTCAGTTTGTGTGTATTAAAATTAACATTTCATGTGGTAAAAAAAAATTTTTTTCATACTTTTGGGCGTCTTGCACGGATTAATTTTATTTCCATTATTTCTTATGGGGAAAATTCATTCGCATAACGATTATTTCGCATAACAATTATCCCTCTTGCACGGATTAAAATCGTTAACCGGGGGTCCACTGTATATATATATATATATATATATATACAGTGGACCCCCGCATAGCGACCTTAATCCGTGCAAGAGGGCTGGCTGTTATGTGAAATGTTCGCTATGCGAATGAATTTTCCCCATAAGAAATAATGGAAATCAAATTAATCCGTGCAAGACACCCAAAAGTATGAAAAAAAAATTTTTACCACATGAAATATACATTTTCCTACACACAAAGAGAAGGATACATGCACAATAATAGAGTAGTACATGCTCAATATATATTGTGCATGTACTACTCTACTAAATGAAGAATAAATGACACTTACCTTTATTGAAGATGCAGCAATGACTGATGAGACACTGTGTCCTGGGAGTGCCTTTTCCTCCTGAGTACTGTAGGTCCTGTTTGGTATTTTCTTCCAGAACAGGCCTTATCACACTGTGTATGCCACTACGATTCTTAAATCTCTCAAACCAACCTTTGCTGGCTCTAAATTCACCAATATGAGCACTAGTTCCAGGCATTTTCCCTGTTCACCTGGGTGTTAGTCAACTGGTGTGGGTTGCATCCTGGGAGACAAGATTAAGGACTCCAATGGAAATAAGTTAGACAGTCTTCGATGACACTGACTTTCTTGGGTTATCCTGGGTAGCTAACCCTCTGGGGTTAATTGTTTCTTGGTATTCTCAATAAGCCACACCAACAACGGTGGTACAGCAGCAGCAGCAGCTGACGGTGGTACAGCAGCAACAGACGATGCTACAGCAGCAACAGACGATGCTACAGCAGCAGCAGACGATGCTACAGCAGCAACTGACGATGTTACAGCAGCAGCAGACGATGCTACAGCAGCAGCAGCAGCAGACGATGCTACAGCAGCAGCAGACGATGCTACAGCAGCAGCAGACGATGCTACAGCAGCAGCAGACGGTACTACAGCAGCAGCAGCAGCTGACGGTGGTACAGCAGCAGCAGCTGACAGTGCAGCAGCAGCTGACGGTGGTACAGCAGCAGCAGCAGCTGTACCACCAATAGTAGCAATGGTTGATTGGGGTTTATTATACAACCTGGCCAGCTCGGAGACACGCACTCCACTTTCATACTTATCAATGATCTTTTTCTTCATCTCCATAGTAATTCTCACCCTTATTGCTGTAGGGTTGGCACTAGAAGCTTTCTTGGGGCCCATGGTCACTTATTTTCCAGAAAAAAATCACCAAAAACACTGTAATAATACAAAATGTTCCGATTGTATGCTTGGATGTTACCGCGGAGGCTGGCTGGTAAACAATGCCACCCGCGGAACATGTGAGCGTGGCTCAGGCCGCACATTGGACGCGTCTCGGACGAAGGCCGCTGAGCGGGTTTTTGTCCACTATGCGGGGCAAAATTTTAGCGAACAAAGCGTCCGCTATGCGGATTGTCCGCTATGCAAGGCGTCCGTTATGCGGGGGTCCACTATATATATATATATATATATATATATATATATATATATATATATATATATATATATATATATATATATATACATGTATATATATATACAGTGGACCCTCAACCAGCGACGGCATCGATTAACGATAAATCTGACTAGCGATTCATTTAAACGCAAAAATTTTGCCTCGACTAGCGCTTAAAAACCCGACTAGCGCTTTTCGTTCCGTACCATACGCATCCACTTTGGCCTGAGCGCGCCTCACTTGTCCCTTTGGTGCCAGTGTTTACAAGCCAGCCAGCCACCGCGGTCGCTTCCAAACATACAACTGGAACATTTCATATTATCACAGCCTTTTTAGTGATTGCACCTGCAAAATAAGTCACCATGGGCCCCAAAAAAGCTTCTAGTGCCAACCCTACAGCAAAAAGGGTGAGAATTACTATGGAGATGAAGAAAGAGATCACTGATAAATATGAAAGTGGAGTGCATATCTCTGAGCTGGTCAGGTTGTATAATAAACCCCAATCAACCATCGCTACTATTGTGGGCAAGAAAACGGCAATCAAGGAAGCTGTTCTTGCCAAAGGTGCAACTATGTTTTCAAAACTGAGATCGCAAGTGATAGAAGATGTTGAGAGACTTTTATTGGTGTGGATAAACGAGAAACAGATAGCAGGAGACAGCATCTCTCAAGCGATCATATGTGAAAAGGCTAGGAAGTTGCATGACTATTTAATTAAAAAAATGCCAGCAACTAGTGATGTGAGTGAATTTAAGGCCAGCAAAGGTTGGTTTGAGAGATTTAAGAAGCGTAGTGGCATTCATAGTGTGATAAGGCATGGTGAGGCTGCCAGTTCGGACCACAAAGCGGCTGAAAAATATGTGCAGGACTTCAAGGAGTACATAGACAGTGAAGGACTGAAACCTGAACAAGTGTTTAATTGTGACGAAACAGGCCTGTTTTGGAAGAAAATGCCAAGCAGGACGTACATTACTCAGGAGGAAAAGGCACTTCCAGGACATAAGCCTATGAAAGACAGGCTTACTTTGTTGATGTGTGCCAAAGCTAGTGGTGATTGCAAAGTGAAGCCTTTATTGGTGAATCACTCTGAAACCCCCGGAGTGTTCAGGAAAAACAATGTCCTCAAGGCTAATTTGTGTGTGCTGTGGAGGGCAAACAGTAAGGCATGGGTCACTATGGACTTTTTCTATGACTGGGTACACCACGCATTTGCCCCCGATGTGAAAAATTACCTAATTAAAAAGAAATGAGACCTTAAGTGCCTCCTGGTATTAGACAATGCCCCTGGTCATCCTACAGATGTGGCAGAGCGACTTTCTAGGGACATGAGCTTCATTAAGGTGAAGTTTTTGCCTCCTAATACCACTCCTCTCCTGCAGCCCATGGACCAGCAGGTTATTTCCAACTTCAAGAAACTGAACACAAAAGCTATGTTTGAAAGGTGCTTTGTAGTGACCTCAAAAACTCAACTGACTCTAAGAGAGTTTTGGAAAGATCATTTTACCATCCTCAATTGTGTAAACATTATAGGTAAGACTTGGGAGGAAGTGACTAAGAGGACATTGAACTCTGCTTGGAAAAAACTGTGGCCAGAATGTGTAGACAAAAGGGATTTGGAAGGGTTTGAAGCTAACCCTGAGAATCCTATGCCAGTTGAGGAATCCATTGTGGCATTGGGGAAGTCCTTGGGGTTGGAGGTTAGTGGGGAGGATGTGGAAGAGTTGGTGGTGGAGGACAGTGAAGAACTAACCACTGATGAGCTGCTAGATCATCTTGAACAGCAAGAGGGCAGACCTGAGGAAACTGCTTCGGAGGAGGGGAGAGAGAAATTGAAGAAGTTGCTTACTTCTAAGATTAAGGAAATCTGTGCAATGTGGCTTAAAGTGCAAAGCTTTATGGATGATAATCACCCTGACACAGCTACTGCAAGCCGTGTTGGCAACCTGTACACTGACAATGTTGTGAACCACTTTAGGAAAGTCATAAAGGAACGAGAGGTACAGGCCTCTATGGGCAGATATGTTGTGCGACAAAAGTCCAGTGACTCTCAAGCTGGTCCTAGCGGCATTAAAAGAACAAGGGAAGTAACCCCAGAAAAAGACTTGCTGCCTCAAGTGCTAATGGAAGGGGATTCCCCTTCTAAACATTAAGAAGATAACGCTCTCCCCTCCTCCCATCCCATCAATCATCACCAGATCTTCAATAAAGGTAAGTGTCATGTAACTGTGCATGTAATCTTCAGTTTGTGTGTATTAAAATTAATATTTCATGTTGCAATTTTTTTTTTCAATACTTTTGGGTGTCTTGCACGGATTAATTTGATTTCCATTATTTCTTATGGGGAAAATTAACTTGACTAACGATTATTTTGACTAACGATGAGCTCTCAGGAACGGATTAATATCGCTGATTGAGGGTCCACTGTACAGTTATTCAGGCTAAAACGTTGTGTAGTTTTAAAAATAGGTAAGATAAATACATGAGTGGGTGTGGGTGGGTGTGAGTTGGACCTGACTAGCTTGTGCTGCTGGGTCTGGTGCAGTGCTCCATCCTTGAGTGGAGATGATCAGACTGGGTGGGTCATTGGGCTAATCCGGGGGGGGGACATGGACCTGCTCCGCATGGGTCAGTAGGCCTGCTGCAGTGTTCCTTCTTTCTTATGTTCTTATGAAACAGAGCAATCAAACTAACAAAACCTGATGAGCCCCAACTCCCACCAACTGAAACAGCAAACAGACTCAATGATTTCTTCTCCACTATAGGAAAAAACCTTGCCGATAAAATCTCAGGCTCAAATACCCCACCTAATGACTACCTCACTGGCAACTACCCGAACACACTGTTCTTAGCTCCGACTAACCCAACAGAAGTCTCCCTTATTATCAACACACTAAAAAACAAGAGAGGAGATTTAAATACATACCTTACCACCCTTTATATACAAAAAAGCTTCGCAAGTGCTGTCACCAATCATCACAACACTCTTTAACAAATCCATTGAATCCTCTAACTTCCCCACAGTTCTCAAAATAGCGAAGGTCACCCCGATACATACAGGAGGAGATCAAACACACTTAAATAACTATAGGCCAATATCCAACTTACACTCTCTCTCTAAAATCTTTGAAAAATTAATTCATAAGTGAATCTATTCCTACCTCATCTCCCACAACATACTCAACCCCTGTCAGTTTGGGTTCAGGCCATTGCAAAAATGCAATGCATATGAAGGGCCCCAAGATCTAGACTGCATTGCCCGAACCAGCAAAAGGTCTCCTGTCTTCCAATCAGTTCTGTGCTAAAATTAAAAATTGCCTCATCTCCCTAACTTAACTATACCAACACTATGTATGCTATACCAAACAAAACCAATTCATCTATACTTAACTAACAAAACCAACTCATCGAACTACTTCCTGAAATCATAGAGCCTTCTAGAAACTACTTAATCAGTTTAACCCTTAAACGGTCCAAACAAATCGGCGTTCAAATTCGTAGTGCTACAAAAGTAGATCTACTTTTTTTTACATATTTTCAAATGTAACAAAAAAAAAAAATGTAGATAAAAGTTTTTTTTACACGTTTTCAAATGTAAAACAAAAAAAAAATCTACATTTTTTAGATACTTTCAGGTGTTGAAAAAACGTATATATACGTTTGGACCATTTAAGGGTTAAAGTATTAATACATACTTAAATTTGCACTATTTTTGTATACTTAAAACCAGGGCCAGCCTTAAGCCGATTAGACCGATTGCTCCCAATTGGGCCCTGTGCCTAAGGGGGCCCCACGCTAGAGTAATCTACTCTCAGCTTGTCAAGTGCACACAACAACATGAAGTAAGAAAAAAGGGATCTGGATATAATATGTTGGCAAATTTCCCCGAAAGCGGTGGCGAAGTTGCCAGATAGGGTGGTGCTTGTACCTGACACTGGACATTAACCCATAAACGGTCCAAACGTATATATACCTTTTTACTGCTAGTGCCCCAAATGTATATATACGTTTTATTTTTCCTGCCTTCAAATTTGGCACAATTGGCCTGAGATGCCTTGTCAGCATAGAATGGGTCCTAACACTCAGTGTGCGCAGTATTAAAAAATCTGAGACCACTTAGTACCTTGTGGGAGCACCAGTTCAAATGAGTGCCAGCTAGAGCAAACAGCACAGCAAACACCTGGGATTCACTGATGTCATGTAGTATTAACACTCCCATTTTAAGAGGAAAATGATTTTGACCCTGAGTTTAGTGGCTTTGAGGAGGATGTGGCCACAAGGGGTCGAGGAAATATCAAAAAACCTCAATAATAACCCATGTGCAATATTTGTGCAATACCCTTTCAGAATGTCTTACAATCTATGCCCTAAGTCAAGAGAAACAATTCTGGCTGGCTGGTTGGCAGGCTGACTGGCTGGCTGGCTGGCTGACTGGCTAGCTGGCTGGCTGGCTAGCTGGTTGGCTGGCCAGCTGCATGGTGGCCAGCTGTGTGGCTGGCAGGCTGCTGGCAGCCTGGCTCTATCTCCGCTTGTCTGTCTGTATCTATGTTTATCTCTGTCTCACAGGTACACATAAATACACGTATATTGTAAATTACCTAAGATAACCCAAAAAATCCAGACAAAGTGCTATACTCTGCTTGAAGATGTGAGTAAAGGTGATGACGCAGTTTTGTGGCTCTCTCTGAGACAGAGAGCTAGACGGATAGACAGACAGGGAGTTTGACAAACAGACAAATAGGCAGACATGTTTGTGTACCAGCGAAAACAAAGGAGGGCGATGCTCATCAAACGTCACCTCTAATCTTTTCTTATCTGCTGCACCCTCCCCCACCCTCCTGTATGCTCATCAAACATCAGCTCTTATCAGACGTTATCTCATCTTATCATGTCACTGTCAGGGGTGGACTTTGTTTTTCATGCTTCAAGGCAACTTATTATTTTATTATTATGTATTATTATTATTATTATTATTATTATTATTATTATCCTCCTCCTCCTCCTCATTGTTATTATATACTTCCACATATCCAAAACATTGCTGGGACATAAAAATACTTTGTATATATTCCAAGACAATAGTAAATGGCCAAGGCAGGTGTAAATGTCCACCTGTCAGTGTGTTTGTGACAATTTGAGTACAATTTCAGTACCTAATACTAGTGTCAGAACAAAGATTGGTTATGAAATGACAAGAACTACTAAAAATTGTAATTATCAGAACATGAAATTTATATAAATATGAAAAATAGAAAAAAGTTATATCGGCAACACTTTTGCAAGCGGCAGCGCTCCATGTTGCCGCTAGGTGATCCCCAAGTGCCAACTTTGCGGCCTCATATCTCGGTAAGTACTGACTCTAATTTTTTTTTTATCCTATAACACTTAGAAAAATGTGCTCTTTTTTTTCAACAAAAAAAAAAATTTTATTTTTCAAAATATTCGGGGCACTAGGGTAGTGAACGTACATATACGTTTGGACCGTTTACGGGTTAAAAACAGTAAGCTTTTTTTTTTTATCAGTTCTGCGATAGATGTCATTTTTTTTTTTTTTTAGGATCCTGTGGTTTCTGTAAATACGTATCAGTAAAAGACCAAGAGACACTGGCAGAAAATATTTAAGTGGTAGAAAGAAGAGGGCTGTAGCCAAGGCAAAGAAGGCCAAAGCAGAAAAGGAGAAAGGCATATTAGATAAGTAATTCAACAAGACTATCTCAGAAAATGCAGAAAAGCAAATAAAGCCACAACACAGTGAAGATGATGACACCGAAGGAAGCCAGTCTGAAGTTATGCAAGACAATCAAAGTGGGAATTTATTTACCGACAGTGAGACTGGCCATCTCAGAAATGCTGAATTTGACAAACAAGGAGACTCGCCTGTTGACATGCCTGCTGGTGCCTCTGAGGCAAGGGAGAATAGGAATTAAAAATTTGCCAATCCTGTAGAATTATCAGAAGATCCTGCAACATGGCCAGAAATGATAAGTCAGAGTTCCAGGGACTATTTAGTGAAAAAAGGACCACCTACAAAAGAAAACTGCCAAATGGTGAAATTGTAGATTGTCCATGGCTACTATACTCTGTATCAAGTGATAAAATCTTCTGTTACTATTGCAAGCTTTCTGATAACATAGCAAGTGCACTTGCAAGTACTAGTGGTTTTAATGACTGGCCAAACATTCATACAAGACTAGCTGAGCATGAGAACTTCAAAAAGCATTTGCAAGCTATGCTCAGTTGCTGTGAACTAGAGCAAAAGATCATCTGCTGAAAAAACGATTGATGATGTGGCAGAAAAACTAACCAGACGAGAAGCAAAATGCTGGCATCAAACATTTGAGCGACAGGTAGCCACTGTACAGTTCCTGGCAGAAAGAAACTTGCCATTCTGGGGATCTGAAGAGCACATAGGAACATCACATAATGGAAATTTCCTTGGTGTTGTTAAGTTGCTAGGAAAGTTTGATCCAGTAATGCAATATCATCTGCAAAAAATCCAGAATAAAGAAATACATGATCATTATTTAGGAAAAAGAATCCAAAATGAACATTAACCCTTTCAGGGTCCGTCCCGTAGATCTACGGCTTTACGTTCAGGGTCCAAACCGTAGATCTACGTCATGAGCTCAGCTCACTCTGATAAACTGTGAGTGGTACATTTGGGCCTAGATATGAGAGAATACATCTATGTGGTATGTGTGCACCACATAACACAGATCCTGCAGCACACTGTGTATAATGAGAGAAAAAAACTGAAATCATGATTTTTCGATTAAAACAGCGACTTTGCAGTGTTTTTTCGTATGTTTTTTAATAGTTGTATTTGCGATTTCTTGGTCTCATTTGATAGAATGGAAGACATATTACAGAAATATAGATGATTTTGATTGGTTTTAGCACTGGAAATGGCTTGAAACTGAGCTCAAAGTAGCAGAAATGTTAAATTTTTGCCGATATTCAAGAGTAAACCAACGACCTCATACGTCTAATACATGCCAGCTGGTGGGTCTAATATGCATTCACAAATATGGTGATGATATTTATACAATTATTACAGTATTGCATAACAGTAAATCTTCTATTTTTTGGTGTGAATAAAAATTCATTATGTGAATAAAAATCAAAATGGAATTTATTTGTAAAGCCTCAAAACATAACTAATGAACAGAAAAAAATGTTAGTTTAGTTCCAGGAATACCTACATTGTTTATTCTGGACCCTATTTTGAAATTGGAATATTTTGAACTTTGTTTTAAATTGGCCAAATTAACAATTTCCAATCACTTTAATTTGTAGTTGAAACAGTTGACTTGGCGATTTCTTGTGCTCAGTCGATAGAATAGAAGGAATACTAGTGAAATAGCTAAGAATTTGGTTGACTGGAATAATGTAATTGGCCTAAAATGGGAGTCAAAGTCGGCAAAATCGCCGATTCGTCAATATCGCTGACACATCAAAATTCGCGAGAGCATAATTTCGTCAATTTTCCATCAAATTTCGTACTTTTTTTTTATTACCTTCACAAAAAGATTCTCTACCATTTCATAAGAAAAATAACAAATTTTTTTTTGAAAATTCTTGGACACTGGAGCACCACTTCAGATTTGGGCCTTGGACCCTGAAGGGGTTAATATAAAGGGTCAAGCTGTTCTACAGGAAATCATTTTACGAATCAAGGCTGCTAAGTATTTTGCAGTAATTCTTGACTGTACTCCTGACATCAGTCATCAGGAGCAAATGTCGATGGTAATTAGATACGTAGCTGATGGTGTACAATCACGTGCTCCAGCAGGAGTATATGAACATTTCATTAAGTTTTTAGTGGTGGAAAGTAGCACAGGTGAAAATTAGTACAACACCCTTCTACACGAACTTGAAACATTAGGGTTGAATGCTGAAAATATCCGTGGACAAGGGTATGATAACAGTGCCAATATGATGGGACACACCTCAAGTGTGCAGGCACGACTTCTACAGAAGAACTCAAGAGCTTTCTTTACACCATGTGCATGTCACAACTACAACCTAGTTTTGGGAGACATGTCCAGATGCAATGACTTTCTTTGGAACTCTGCAGCATATTTACACCCTTTTTGCATATCTACTAAAAGATGGACTGTTTTTAGAAAACATGTGACAGGCGTGTCTGTAAAACCTCTCTCTGAAACACGATGGGAATGTAGAATGGAAAGTGTCAAAGCTGTACAGTACCAAGCTGCTGAAGTTTGTAATGCACTAGAAGAGTTAGCAGAAAACAATGATGATGCTCAAGCAAAAAGTGATGCTGAATCGTTAGTCAGCCAAATGAGAGATTGCGAATTTCTGATATCACTAGTTTTCTGGCACTTACTCTTTCAAGTAAATTATGTGAGTAATGAACTTCAGTGTGATACCATAGATGTTGCTACAGGGCTTTCTTCATTCCAAAGGTTTTGTAACTGGTTAAAGACATACAGGGAAAAAGGTTTTGATGAAGCATTGATTGACACTAGTGAACTTGCCCAAGACCTAGATGCTAAGCCTGTATTCAAGACTCAGAGTAAGTGCTTATGCAAAAAAAGAAAATTATTTGATTATGAATCTGCAGATGAACCTTTGCCAGATCCAAAAACAGCTTTCAGAATGCAATGTTTTAATCAAGTGGTAGATAAAGCACTGCAAACACTTGAGCCATGATTTGAACTGAAAAAGTATCAAAATTTATTTGGATTCTTCTTTAATTTTCAGGACCTGCCCAAGGATACCATAAGAAAATGTGCAGTAGATCTGGAAGTGGGGCTGACAGAGGTGGCACAGGAAAAAGATAAAGTTAAAAACCACAAAATGGGCTGATATAGATGGATACATGCTTTGTGAGGAAATGGAGGCACTACAGTCAATTCTGCCATCAGAGATTTAAAACCCCATGAAAATGCTTGAATTACTTGCTTGCAACAGCAGATCTACCACATTTCCAAATGTATTTATTGCTCTTTGGATTTTCCTGACAATCCCAGTGACTGTGACATTTGGAGTAAGGAGTTTTTCCAAGCTGAAACTGATCAAAACTTACTTGAGATCATCAATTCAGCAAGAACGTTTGAATAGTTTGACGATTATGTCAATGAATCTGAAATTAGCAGGAGTTTAAACTTTGACAAAATTCTAAAAGACTTGGCAGACAAAAAGAGCAAGAAAAATAATTTTCTCCTAATAAAAAGCAATAATAATATGACTCATTTATAGTTTGTGAATGTTAAGTGATTTTTATAAGTCCAAAAAAGATAATTTTTTTTTCCAACAGTGCACTTAAATTCTGATTTTTTTTTTCTGAACAAAAATAAATTAATATTTTTTTATAAATCATTTCAAAGTCACTAAAGCAAGTGGTATTGTGACTATGTATGTACTTTTCAGAGGTGATATACAAATTTTGTTTGTTACTTGTAGCCTTACATGTATGCAATATTATATTAAGACATAGCTTACATCTCTGTTTGGTCTATTAACTTGCATGCATTTTTAAATGCACAGTTTGATTGCTTTCCATACATGGGGCCCACCAAAACTGTTCCCAATTGGGTCCCGCACCTCCTAAGGCCAGTTCTGCTCATAACTGTACTACTCAATATCTATGTCTAGTTTTAAGTAGTGTGTAAACATTAGCATTAGTCTGCCTGAAATGCACATGCATGCTAATGGCTTTCTTTTGTGCTTAACAATATTTTATTACATATAAACTACTTTTTTTTATACTGCACAAGAAAATAAAATGTTTGTCTGTTTGTGTATGTCTGCTGAAATAATCTTCAAACAACTTATACTGTACTACATTATCCTGTATTGTAATTTCATATACATGTATTAGTTATCCTCTTTTACAACTAAACAATTACAATTCTTTTTTTCTTTACTTTTTAATAATTTTGTAACCTGTATCTTTTATAACTTCCTGATACCTTGCATAGACCCTTAAAAAATAAAATTAAACTAATATATAGTTCTTAACCATTTCACTGTCTTCTTGACAGTGCCGCTCATGTAGATCTAAGTCTTAAGCACAATGCCTTCAAATATGTAGTGAGTGGTACATTTTGGCCTAAACATGAGAGAATGGGCAAGTTCAGTGACAGTGCACAGTATAAAAAAAAAAAAAAGAATTTTGCCCCAAAAGTGCATGATGGAAACAGCAAACCTCTGACTATGTTGGATTTAAAATAGCAACTTTGCATTTTTTTTTATGCCTTTATTGGGTTTCTTTTGTATCTATTGATAGAATGTAAGACATATTAGTGAATTAGATGATACTGTTCAGTTTCAGAGCCAATGTAGATTAAAATAGGCCTTAAAATGGAGTTAATATTTGATTTTTGGTGATTTTCCTGAGAAATGTAAGTGCTCCCTACCACGAGGTTTGTTTTATGGGTAATTACTAGGTACACTTCAATTATTGGGACAGCCTAAACCATGGCCAATCACCCTTGATTATATTTTAGGAATCCGAGTAATAGGGAAAACTTTACTACCAACAGCACCTCAGTTGGTAGCGCACTCAGCCTACACACTGAGTGTCCGTGGATTGATCCCTGGTAAGGCTGGAAATACTGGGTGTGTTTCCTTACACCTGCTGTCTCTGTTCACCTACCAGTAAATAGGTACCTGGGTGTTAGTCGACTGGTGTAGGTTGCATCCTGAGGGACAAAATTTACCTAATTAGCCCCAAATGTTCTGCATAACAAGGGGCTTTCTATACAGTATTTTACTATGTCAGCTAGGTCTGTATGTATACGTTGTATCATGTACTTGTAGAAATAAAAATTATTATTATTAATATAGGTCAAATTTAGATTTAAAGGGGATATAGGAGAAGTACTGGTCTGCCTATTAAGTGGTTTTCTTTAGACTCTAAAGTTTAGAGCATTCAAATGTATCAAATGATACTTGCGCCATAATCGCATCAAAAATGCACCTGAATAAACTACATACTCAATCATTGTAATTTCTATGGATGATTCTTAGCAATAAAGATTTTGCATTTGATGAATGGAACAAATTCCAAGTTAGCATCACTCAGGTTGGTTGTGCATATGAGTGGGTATGAGATGGACCTGCCTAGCATGGGCTAAATGTGTACTTTCCAGCCTCTTCTTCAGACTGATCAAGGCTCAGAGACTGAATGCCTCATTTCTGACTGCTGTATGTAATGGATGGCAAAAATCCTCAAAATAAATATGTCCAGGTGTTAGATGTGTCTTATTCATCCATGTACAGATATTAATAAATGTAAATAATTTGTGTTAAGCGCTAAACCCACGTGGGTCATTTGGCGCAAGACGTAGTGGAGGCTTGATCCACCATCTGCTGCGTGCTATCCTTATATATAAAAAAAATCATAACTCAAACTACTAGTATATAGTTCTTAAAAACTTGACTGTGTATCCTATGGGCTTTCTGATTATGTATTTTGAAATTTGCTGATTGGAAATAAAGAATCAAAATACAAATAAATCTAAATAGGCCAGGAGGCCTACTTCTGTGATCTCATACTGACATGTTCTTAGCCCCTCAAAGGGAGTTACCAGTAAGAGGCACTTGATCTATGGAACAGGACCTGACTTCCCTTTCCTAGGATTAGTAAATAAGTTTATTTAGGTGCAGGTACACAAGTACAATTATTTTACATAGCACCAAGTGTAAATTACATAGTATAACCCCCCAAAAAAGTAAAAGTAAAATGACATATTTCCATTGGGGTCCTTGTACTGTCAAGTAGTTAAGTACCTTAATGACAACATTCTCCATAGCTATCAATCAAGCTTTAGAAGATCTTACTCAACCGACACCTTCCTAATTAATCTGATGGATTACTTGAGAACTGAGATGTCAATGGGGAACCTCATAGGTATGGTAACCTTAGACCTGCAAAAGGCCTTCTATACTGTCAAGTCCTACCTTAACAACAGGTGACAAATTGTCAAAATCAACAAAATGAAATAAGAACCCCTGCCGATAGAATGTGAAGTTCCCCAAGGTAGTATTCCGAGTCCCTTCTTATTCCTACGCTATGTTAACGACATGCCTATCAGTGTCAAGTGCAAACTCCTACTGTATGCAGATGACAGTGCTCTGTTTGTCAGGTAAAGACCCACATGATATAGCTAATGTATTAATACTGGAACTGGAGTCCTGCAGCAGAAGGGTAAATAATTTTAATGTCCAGTGTAATGGGGAGCCCATCACTTCAGTTTCCTCAGTAACATATCTGGGAATCCCCTTTGACCCATGCATGTCAGGAGAATTGATAGGGAACAGTGTAGTAAAGAAAGTGAATGCCAGACTGAAATTCCTCTAGAGACAAGCACAGTGTCTACCTACTGAGGCTCCCAGGCCCCTATGTCTAGCCCTTATACAGTGTCATATGGATTATGCTTGATCTTCATGGTACTCTGCCTTGACAGAAACACTGAAAGATAGACTGCAAATCACCCAGAACAAAATCGTAAGATTCATCCTGGACCTGGGTTCAAGAGAGCATGTAGGCCAGGATGAATTACAGCAGTTGGATATGCTGAATGTTGAAGACAGAGTAAAACAACTGAAGCTAAATCATGTTTATAAAATTGCTCACAAACAGTGTCCAGAATATCTTGCTGTCAATTTTGTCAAGGTTGGGAACCAAAGCAATCATAGTACTAGGGGGAGAGAGCACAACTTTGTAGTACCCACAGTCAGTGGCCAGGCTTCAAACACCTTATATTGTACAGCAATAAAGGAATGGAACAGACTGCCCACACATGTCAAAGCCAGTCATAGCATGAACCAGTTCAAGAAGAATGCCAAAAGGTGTCTGATGAATGTAGCTACAGAAAGGGAGGGGAATGATTTTTTTTATTTTTTTAGCTAACACACATGTAATTTTAGGACGTTATCTCTTTTATAGAATAATAATAAGATATTATAACCTTTATATTATAATAATAAGGTAAGAGGACCCCAATGGAAATAAGTCACTCTGTGACTTTTTTGGGTTATCCCAGGTACTTTACACATATGCTGCTATGTATGATAATGTATGTAACTGTATTTGTGTATACCTGAATAAACTTACATAACAACTCCCATCATCAACCCCCCCCCCCAAGTGCTGTATGACCCTCTACAGATTTAGTGCTCCCCTACTCACATAGGTGGGTAGACAGCAAGTTGACTTAGGCACACACACACAGGTACACATAAGTACAATTATCATACACAGTTTAAACTACCTAAGATAACATGAAAGTGACTCATTTTCACTGGGGGTCCTGGACTTATTTTTATTCTTACACGTTAGCTTCTGGTCCCAGCTTGATCCTCATCACCTACAAATAATAAATAAGCACGCGAAACAGCACTAAGTGAGGTAATTAACAAGAGACAAGGCAAATATTCATCTCACATCACCAAAAAAAAGTTTTCCCGGGCTGGCGAGTGTGTGGAGGCTGCTGCTTGATGTTCATTATTAACACTGTATGTACACCCCAGGACCTCACACCATGCACACACCCAGTGGTGTATGCCTCACTCTATATACACACGTTCAGAATTTACTTTAATTCTTATTTTAGGTGTTTAAAGCAGCCCTGGCTTTGTGATGAAGCTGGAGGACACGTAGCCATGATAACCTCAAGTGTAGTGGATCATCTTCAACCACTAACTTACTTATTAACCAAGCAACCAGGAGGGTGTTAGGTGGTGTGGTGGAGGTGAGACTTACCTGGTGTGCTGGTGTTGTAGAGTGAGAGCCTCGGGTACACCATAAAGAGTGAAATAGAGAGTGTGGCAGAGTGTGCAGCAGCAGCAGCAGCAACACAACCAACGTGCTGTTAAGGGTCGCAGCGGCAGACCGGCGTCAAGGCGTCCTCTGCTTGTAAATACCAGGGATCTACCTTGTAAATACCAGGATCTACCTTGTAAATACCAAGGATCTACTTTGTAAATACCAGGGATCTACCTTGTAAATACCAGGGATCTACCTTGTAAATACCAGGATCTACCTTGTAAATACCAAGGATCTACTTTGTAAATACCAGGGATCTACCTTGTAAATACCAGGGATCTACCTTGTAAATACCAGGATCTACCTTGTAAATACCAAGGATCTACTTTGTAAATACCAGGGATCTACCTTGTAAATACCAGGATCTACCTTGTAAATACCAGGGATCTACCTTGTAAATACCAGGATCTACCTTGTAAATACCAAGGATCTACTTTGTAAATACCAGGGATCTACCTTGTAAATACCAGGATCTACCTTGTAAATACCAGGGATCTACTTTGTAAATACCAGGGATCTACCTTGTAAATACCAGGATCTACCTTGTAAATACCAAGGATCTACTTTGTAAATACCAGGGATCTACCTTGTAAATACCAGGATCTACCTTGTAAATACCAGGGATCTACCTTGTAAATACCAGGATCTACCTTGTAAATACCAAGGATCTACTTTGTAAATACCAGGGATCTACCTTGTAAATACCAGGATATACCTTGTAAATACCAGGGATCTACTTTGTAAATACCAGGGATCTACCTTGTAAATACCAGGATCTACCTTGTAAATACCAGGGATCTACCTTGTAAATACCAGGATCTACCTTGTAAATACCAAGGATCTACTTTGTAAATACCAGGGATCTACCTTGTAAATACCAGGATCTACCTTGTAAATACCAGGATCTACTTTGTAAATACCAGGGATCTACCTTGTAAATACCAGGATCTACCTTGTAAATACCAGGATCTACCTTGTAAATACCAGGGATCTACCTTGTAAATACCAGGATCTACCTTGTAAATACCAGGATCTACCTTGTAAATACCAGGATCCACCTTGTAAATACCAGGGATCTACCTTGTAAATACCAGGGATCTACCTTGTAAATACCAAGATCTACCTTGTAAATACCAGGGATCTACATTGTAAATACCAGGATCTACCTTGTAAATACCAGGATCTACCTTGTAAATACCAAGGATCTACTTTGTAAATACCAGGATCTACCTTGTAAATACCAGGGATCTACTTTGTAAATACCAGGATCTACCTTGTAAATACCAGGATCTACCTTGTAAATACCAGGATCTACCTTGTAAATACCAGGATCTACCTTGTAAATATCAGGGATCTACCTTGTAAACACCAGGGATCTACCTTGTAAATACCAGGGATCTACCTTGTAAATACCAGGATCTACCTTGTAAATACCAGGATCTACCTTGTAAATATCAGGGATCTACCTTGTAAATTCCAGGGATCTACCTTGTAAATACCAGGATCTACCTTGTAAATACCAGGGATCTACTTTGTAAATACTAGGATCTACCTTGTAAATACCAGGGATCTACCTTGTAAATACCAGGGATCTACCTTGTAAATACCAGGATGTACCTTGTAAATACCTGAGATCTACCTTGTAAATACCAGGGATCTACCTTGTAAATACCAGGGATCTACCTTGTAAATACCAGGATCGACCTTGTAAATACCAGGATCTACCTTGTAAACACCAGGGATCTACCTTGTAAATACCAGGGATCTACCTTGTAAATACCAGGATCTACCTTGTAAATACCAGGATCTACTTTGTAAATACCGGGGATCTACCTTGTAAATACCAGGATCTACCTTGTAAATACCAGGGATCTACCTTGTAAATACCAGGGATCTACCTTGTAAATACCAGGATGTACCTTGTAAATACCTGAGATCTACCTTGTAAATACCAGGGATCTACCTCGTAAATACCAGGAATCTGCCTTGTAAATACCAGGATCTACCTTGTAAATACCAGGGATCTACCTTGTAAATACCAGGGATCTACCTTGTTAATACCAGAGATCTACCTCGTAAATACCAAGGATCTACCCTGTAAAAACCAGGGATCTACCTTGTAAATACCAGGGATCTACCTCGTAAATACCAGGAATCTGCCTTGTAAATACCAGGATCTACCTTGTAAATACCAGGGATTATTTATTTTTTATTATCACACTGGCCGATTCCCACCAAGGCAGGGTGGCCCGAAAAAGAAAAACTTTCACCATCATTCACTCCATCACTGTCTTGCCAGAAGGGTGCTTTACACTACAGTTTTTAAACTGCAACATTAACACCCCTCCTTCAGAGTGCAGACACTGTACTTCCCATCTCCAGGACTCAAGTCCGGCCTGCCGGTTTCCCTGAACCCCTTCATAAATGTTACTTTGCTCACACTCCAACAGCACGTCAAGTATTAAAAACCATTCGTCTCCATTCACTCCTATCAAACACGCTCACGCACGCCTGCTGGAAGTCCAAGCCCCTTGCACACAAAACCTCCTTTACCCCCTCCCTCCAACCTTTCCTAGGCCGACCCCTACCCCGCCTTCCTTCCACTACAGACTGATACACTCTTGAAGTCATTCTGTTTCGCTCCATTCTCTCTACATGTCCGAACCACCTCAACAACCCTTCCTCAGCCCTCTGGACAACAGTTTTAGTAATCCCGCACCTCCTCCTAACTTCCAAACTACGAATTCTCTGCATTATATTATACCAGGGATCTACCTTGTAAATACCAGGGATCTACCTTGTAAATAACAGAGATCTACATCGTAAATACCAGGGATCTACCCTGTAAAACCCAGGGATCTACCTTGTAAATACCAGGGATCTACCTCGTAAATACCAGGGATCTACCTCGTAAATACCAGGGATCTACCCTGTAAAAACCAAGGATCTACCTTGTAAATACCAGGGATCTACCTTGTAAATACCAGTGATCTACCTTGTAAAAACCAGGGATCTACCTTGTAAATACCAGGGATCTACCTTGTAAACACCAGGGATGTACCTTGTAAATACTAGGGATCTACCTTGTAAATACCTGTGATCTACCTTGAATCAGTACTAATCACTGTTTCGAATACAATTAAACAAAACAAAGGCAGCTTCGCCATCTCTGAAGTCTTGATGAAATTAAGACACATGTGCAACATCTGGGAATCTTTATTGTAGACGTTTCGCCATCCATTGGCTTTATCAATACAAATTCCAGGACATAACTTAAAGACAGTAGGACTATATACATAAGATGAGATAATCAGTCCCTCAGCCTTGGAATAGGCGCGAAGAGCACCGTAGTCGTGGAAGTTCTGAAACAGAAAGGAAACGAAACTGGACTCACAGGTAAGGGCCCACTAGGGGCGAGGGGCAAGTGGGGACAGGAGAAGAAGATAGTTGTAGAGAGGAAAAAATCTTAGGAAGGAGGAAAAGTGTCAGGACTATACCCAACTGCTAATCAAAGAAAACATAATATTCAGCATTATCTCTCTCGTGAGCATTTCAACTCGCAATGACTGGATACGGCTCAGGGATATGTTACCGCAAAAAGGCAACGCAAAACGCACGTCACAAGCACTTCAGCTCGAAACGCACAAAGACACAGCTCTACGGCAATGGCACTTTTAAGTTATTTGAATATTTAAGCTAAATAAGTCAGGTAGTTTATTTGTATTGTAGTGGAGGTGCCGGATCATACAATGTTTGAAAGAGATTTACATCACTGTAAGGACGTCTGAGAATATCAGCTAAGTATGTAGTCCAGTGGTCATGATATGCTTCAAGTCTGTCAAGTTGTTTATCACTGAGTGTCTTCCAGTATACGTTCAAAGCTGGTGTGTTTGTCGTGAGGTGGAGAGATTCACTGGTGGCAAATTCGTCCCACCTCACTCCCAACACCCAACGTAATGCTCGATTCTGGATGCGTTGGAACTTTAGTGCGTTTGTCTTGGCAGTTAATGTCAGCGAGTGGAGAGTAAGAGAGTAGAGGACGAATGAGTGCTTTTTAGAGATGTAGTTTTGTCTTGGGACTGGCTCCTCTCAGCTTATATAATCTTGAGAGTGCAATTCCCGCCTGTGTGGACTTAGTAGTAATGTGAGATTTTAGGTTCAGTGTGTTGTCGAGGGTAACACCAAGGACAACTGTCGAGAAGGAGCGTGGGATGGGGGTAGGGGAGGTGCTTGTTTTGAGTTCGACAGGAGTCGGGACATCACGTATTCTATGGAAGTAAGTGATCTTTGACTTATTTGGGTTGGTTTTGATGCGCCATAATAATTCCCAGGCGGTAATCCTGTCGACCTCTCTTTGTGTTCTGCGTGCTAGGAAACGAATGTTTTCATGTGTTGTGAGTTCTGAAACAGAAGCAAGGAGCATGGCGCTTGTATAGTAACGTAAGGTGTAGCAGACGAGGGCATAGTCACTGGATGGCGGGATTCCCAAAGAGATGGGTTAGTTGTAGTAGTAGTTGTCGTAGTCGCGAAGGTTATGTACATTTCTTTGGGAAGGACCTACTTCCACTGGGATATCCCGCCTACTAGTGACTATGCCCTCGTCTGCTACACCTGACGTTACTATATAAGCGTCACTATCCCAGAAAATATGAAGGCTATTATGACCCAGCCTTCTCATAACAAGAAGTATGTACCATACTCTACATCTAAAAATAAGCCTAAGTCATCACTGGCCCAGGGATCGCCCACCTCGCAAACCCAGGTTGTCAACTCCCCTCAACCCGATAAGTCAACAACTGAACATAACAATGCCCCAGAAATTGGTGCCTACTCTCCTGCTATAGAAGCTGATCCTGTTGAACAGGAACTTTCCCAGGGTAACTCACCTTGCCTACCTAATATTCCCTTGGAGCCTCCACAGTCTCCCATTAACTCTCACGAGCCCCTGCTACCTGTAACTGGGAATAGCATACCTCAGTTTTCTGATGATGGCTCTAACGATTCTAATGAGTCTGTTAATATTACTACCTCTAGTGAAGATGATGGCATTTTTAATACACAAGCACCCACGCAAAAGTTCCCTCCTCCCCTTGACGAGTCCAGCAGGGATAGTGTGGATACAACACGTGACATTACTTGCAGGCGTTCAGACCGCAGTACACGAGCGAAGTGCAAGAAATAATGGGGATTACAATTTTCCAACTTAATGTTCAACATTTCTTTAATAACCGTTACCTTCTTGAGGTTGAACTACATAACTACAATCCCGATGTTATACTTTTGAACGAGACAGCTGCAAGAGTTGATCAACATATTAAATTACGTGGTTACTCTACTGTGGAGAAATCGAGAGGACCCTTTAGTGGTGTAGCCATCTTAGTTAAATTAGGCTATACATTTAAAAATATTCATGTTGATGAAGATAACATTCTTGCAATAGAATTGACAACGTCTCATGGACAACTAGTGATCGTAACTGGATATTTTCCCCCGAGACAACAATATATAGAGTCAATTCCTCTACATAGGATATTAAGCAGGAATATTCCAACAATTCTAGCTGGAGATTTTAATGCTCATCACCCTGCCCTCTTCAACTGTGGAGCTGGTATTCCACTGGGTGACTTAAAAGGAAAACAACTCTTTAATATCATGACAGCTAGAAACTTGTCATTTCAAGGCCCATTCTTTAAATCGTACATTGGACCTCATCCAGGAACACCAGATATAGTACTGACAATCAGAGACTGTGACATCTTTCACTGTCGTATATCTCCTGGTGGAAACGTAGGATCTGACCATATCCCTGTTATAATACAACTACAAACTTCTCCATTTAGAATACCTGTACCTCCTAAACCCAATCTTAACACCCTAGGATTTGACCCCTTCAGGGCATATCTGGGTGAGGATGAAATTGTGTCATTGGAAAATCTACCTTCCAATGCAATTGATGATGCAATCAGGTCCCTGCATAATCGAATAATTGAAGCTACTAATGCAACTTGTCAATTAGCTTCCACAAAGATATACCAACAATATAAACCTACTAGGGAAATTAGAGACAATTTAAGAAATTATCAAGCAGAATGTCGAAGGCATCTTCAAACGCTACAACCACCAGCAGCTACACTGCACCGATTAAGGCAAGAATTAATTAACATGATTAGTCATCACAAACGGGACATATGGAAATTTCTAGTTCTTCAAGCTAATCAGTATAAACGGGAACCAGCAAAATTTTGGAGTAAGATCCGACAACTTTTAGGGGCAAAGCACAAGGCTCCTAACTACCTAGTTCATACCTTCACTGATGAGGATGATGAAGATGTTGAAATTAAACTTGATGATCCACAGGACCAGGCTAATTTGATGGGTGATGTATGGGAGAAAATTCTCTCCCACAATAACAGTCGTCAATTTAACAATAATCATTATCAGTTGGTAAATGAATGGAGAGATGAGAACTTGGATGATCTACAACCACTACCTTCCATCGATACTTCAACTCTTGAAGATACCCACCCGCTTACTAGACTTATTACATTACTAGAGATAAGTCAGGTTATTGGAAGAATGAGAAATAGAGCCCCTGGCCTCTCTGGAATAACAATGAAACAAATAAAGTACCTACCTAGAAATTGTAAACAGTCTTTGGTAAATATCTTTAATGCCATCTTGGCCTCAGGACATTTTCCAGTTGTTTTTAAGACTGCTAGGATGATCTTTCTTGGTAAGCCCAATAAAGACATCCACCAACTTGGGAACTATAGACCTATATCTTTACTTGAAGTCACTGGAAAAGTTCTTGAGAAAGTCATTTCCAACAGATTGAACTACTATATGGAGTTTAATCACTTTTTTACTGAAAAACAATTTGGCTTTAGAACACATAGAGGTACCAATCATGCAATAAATGTTATTTTCGATACAGTAGCAAGTCTAAAACATCAGGGCAATCTTGCCTTAATTGCCACCAGAGATGTTCATAAAGCTTTTGATAGCTTATGGCATGATGGCCTTATATACAAACTCATTGACCTACCAGACCATAACTGGACTTTTCTCAGATTAATATATAATTTCTTAACTCAAAGAAAAATCATTCCCACCTTTCATGGCAGGTCGACAGAGCCTTTTATACCGACAGCTGGTGTCCCACAAGGTTCTTGTCTAAGTCCAATTCTGTTCAACATTTATGTGAATGACCTTCCTCAACCAGAGTTTAATGACACAATTGTGACACAGTTTGCAGATGATGTTATTCATGTCGTCTCATCAACTCCGGTAACAGGAAAATACAAGTATGAGAGAGTCATAGAAAAAATGAATATTGAACTTCGTAGAACATCTAATTGGGAAAAGAAATGGAGAATTACAACTAATCCTGACAAGGTCCTTGTTAGCACGATAGGATGTTTTGCATCAACAATTGAAGATAAAGGGGGTATCTCCATCAGAGGTACACCTGTAGCCATTAGAAACCCTAACACGATTTTGGGATATGAAATAGACAGGCTGCTCCACTCAACATCTCATGTAACTAAAAAGATCAACATAGCCAAAGCCGGTCTTAGCAGTCTCTTTCGATTCAATCAAGCCCCTCAACATGTCAAAAAACATCTGTATAAAATGATAATAAGACCAATACTCGAATACCCTTGTGTCCCAATGTCATTAACAACAAAGACCAACATGCTACGGCTACAAAGGGTCCAGAATAGAGCTCTTCGCTTCATTACCGATACCAGGAGGAGAGACAGAGTTAAAATGGCAGATTTACACATACAACAAGATATTACTGCCATAAATGTACGCCTCGACACTCTAAAAAAGAAACAACTCTATTCAATGCAAGAACTATACATGCCAGATAGAGAACATCCTATACAAGTGGTAAATACCACGGATTATACAATCAATACTCCTCCTCACAGGACTCAAAGAATGACTCTCCCGCAAAGGGTCCGTCGTTTTATTCATAAAGATGATTACCCTCGACCCATGATATTGAGCAACCTCCCTGATGAAGAAGATTGGGTTCCACCAGAACCCTTCTATGTATACTGAGAAAATCATCGCCCCCAATTAGGGAGACATCTTATATAACTTTCTAATGTAAAAATTATGCTATTTACTATGGCTGGACACCACCTGTAAGAAGCCATTGTCACGAAATTCTATAAACTGGCCAGAAAATTATTGCCTTCCTTGTCGCATAAATATCCGTTGTGCAATCGCAAAAAAAAAAAAAAAAAAAAAAAAAAAAAAAAAAAAAAAAGCAATTGCAACTTGTATAATTACTACCAATTCAGAGTCATGTACTTATATATCTGTTATATCTATGTGACTCTGATGGGTTAGTCTTATACCCCTTAAATAATATCTTATCATTTCACGTACACTTTTTAAATTACACCAAAGTGGTTGGGCCACTTGCCTTTATATCCTACCTCTCACCCCCCTCCCACCCTTTTCCAATATTTCTATCCTTACCCATCCTTCTTCCTTACCCATCTCACCAAAGCTCTGGTCTGAACAAGCAAAGTGCTTCAGAACCTCCACGACTACGGTGCTCTTGGCACCTACTCCAAGGCTGAGGGACTGATTACCTCATCTTCTGCATCTTGTCCTACTGTCTTCAAGTTATGTCCTGGAATTTGTATTGATAAAGCCACTGGATGGCGAAACGTCTACAATAAAGATACCCAGATGTTGCACATGTGTCTTAATTTCATCTTGTCGGTATTATATATCATTCTTCCACACTCTGAAGTCTTAGCAAGAATCCTCCTGAAAAGAGTAAACACTGCCATTACATAGTCTCTCCTGTTAATACTGCACAAAGCACATTACAGAGAGTGAACACTGAAACAGGCCTTCTCTATCCAGTCTATATTTGTCTAACCTATTTTTATGCTTTTATATCCTTTTATTCCTGTACGAGTTAATTGCTCTACCATATTGTATTACTACTACTACTACAACTTATGTCACTACTACTACTACTACTATCTCTAGTATTGCACCTCACTCTGAGCCTATATATACCCTTTGTGTCCATGTACTGTTTGCAGCTCGAGGTCCAGCGGGAGCATCGACACCATGCCCAGCCCTTCTAGGGCTGGGTAGGTGCCTGAGCCAGAGCTTTCAGCTCACAAGACTGTCATTCCCATTAGCCCCCTTGGGGCGGGGATGGCAGACCAGAGAAGCCTAGCTTCTCCCTACGAGCCCCGTGAGGGCGGGAAATGTGGCTAGGCCTGGGGACAGTTGGTCCCGGAGATGAGGAGTATGATCGACACCATGCCCAGCCCTTCTAGGGCAGGGTTGGTGCCTGAGCCCGAGCCTGTAGCTCACACGATGAGGGGGTACTTGTGCCTCCTCCCATGGGGTTCAACTGCAGCAACACACCTAAAGCCAATAATAACCCAACAAAAAGCTGCAGTAAGAATAATTACTAAATCCCATCCCTGGCAACACCCCATCCCCCACTCTTCATAAATCTAAACTTACTCCCTGTTCAGTACATCCACACTTACTACTGTGCAATCTACATCTACAGGACCTTAAATTCCAATATTAACCTTGACCTAAAACGCTTTCTTGATAGTTGCGACAGAACCCACAGGCACAACACCAGACACAAACATCTCTATGACATTCCCCGTGTCTGACTGAACCTTTACAAAAATTCAATGTATGTCAAAGGCCCTAAAATCTGGAACACCCTACCTGAAAATTCTAAAACTGCAGACACATTCATCACCTTCAAAACTACCATCAGAAAACATCTTATCTCCCTGATACACCCTGTCAACTAATTACACGAATACCACCTGGTGGTTAACACTTACACTCACTGACCCATTTGACCATAAACAGAAATATCAATCTCAATCTCAAAATAATGAATCTTAACTAGTCATAAGTTGGCCTGTGATACTCCAATACTGAAACTATGTATAGTGCCAAAACAAAAGCATTCACATTAAGAACATAAGAACATAAGAACGAAGGAACACTGCAGAAGGCCTACTGGCCCATGCGAGGCAGGTCCAAGTCTCCTACCGGCTTAAGCCAATGCACCCAACCTAGTCAGGTCAGGTCACATTGACTTAAGGGAGGAACACGGCAACCGACCTGGTAGCACAAGCTATCAGGCCCAACTCACACCCACCCACATCCACTCATGTATTTATCCAACCTATTTTTAAAGCTACACAACGTACTGGCCTCTATAACTGTACTCGGGAGTTTGTTCCACTCATCCACAACTCTATTACCAAACCAGTACTTTCCTATATCCTTCCTGAATCTGAATTTTTCCAACTTAAAACCATTCTGGCCACAAAATAGAGCGAAACACCAACGTCAAAGACCTGGGAGTGATTATGTCGGAGGATCTCACCTTCAAGGACCATAACATTGTATCAATCGCATCTGCTAGAAAAATGACAGGATGGATAATGAGAACCTTCAAAACTAGGGAGGCCAAGCCCATGATGACACTCTTCAGGTCACTTGTTCTATCTAGGCTGGAATATTGCTGCACTCTAACAGCACCTTTCAAGGCAGGTGAAATTGCCGACCTAGAAAATGTACAGAGAACTTTCACGGCGCGCATAACGGAGATAAAACACCTCAATTACTGGGAGCGCTTGAGGTTTCTAAACCTGTATTCCCTGGAACACAGGAGGGAGAGATACATGATTATATACACCTAGAAAATCCTAGAGGGACTAGTACCGAACTTGCACACGAAAATCACTCACTACGAAAGCAAAAGACTTGGCAGACGATGCACCATCCCCCCAATGAAAAGCAGGGGTGTCACTAGCACGTTAAGAGACCATACAATAAGTGTCAGGGGCCCGAGACTGTTCAACTGCCTCCCAGCACACATAAGGGGGATTACCAACAGACCCCTGGCAGTCTTCAAGCTGGCACTGGACAAGCACCTAAAGTCAGTTCCTGATCAGCCGGGCTGTGGCTCGTACGTTGGTTTGCGTGCAGCCAGCAGCAACAGCCTGGTTGATCAGGCGCTGATCCACCAGGAGGCCTGGTCACAGACCGGGCCGCGGGGGCGTTGACCCCCGAAACTCTCTCCAGGTAAACTCCAGGTAATTGCTGCGAGTCCTGTCTAGGCTAGATATTTTCAGCACACTATTTACATCCCCTTTATTTATTCCTGTCTTCCATTTATACACCTCAATCATATCCCCCCTAATTCTACGTCTTTCTAGAGAGTGCAGATTCAGGGCCCTTAGTCTATCCTCATAGGGAAGGTTTCTGATACATGGGATCAACTTTGTCATCCTCCTTTGTACATTTTCCAGAGAATTTATATCCATTCTGTAATACGGTGACCAAAACTGTGCAGCATAATCTAAATGAGGCCTAACCAAGGATGTATAGAGTTGAAGAACAACCTGAGGACTCCTATTATTTATGCTTCTTGATATGAAGCCAAGGATTCTATTAGCTTTATTGCGAACACTTATGCACTGTTGTCTTGGTTTCAGATTACTGCTAACCAGAACTCCTAAATCTTTTTCGCAATCCGAAATATTAAGATCTACATTATTTAGTTTATATGTGGCATGGTTATTGTCCTGTCCAACATTTAGAACTTTGCATTTGTCTATATTAAACTGCATCTGCCACTTCTCCGACCACTGCATCAGTCTATTCAAATCTTCCTGGAGTGCTCGAATGTCCTCGTCAGAATGAATTCGACGGCCTATTTTGGTGTCATCGGCAAACTTGCCGATGTTGCTCTTTATGCCCTCATCTATGTCGTTTATGTAGATTGTGAACAGCAGGGGGCCCAACACTGACCCCTGTGGAACACCGCTCGTGACGCTTCCCCACTCTGATTTCTCCCCATTTATGCAAACTCTCTGCTGCCTATTAGTCAACCATGCCTCTATCCAGGAAAAAATTTCTCCTCCTATTCCATGTGCTTTAATTTTCCTCAATAGTCTCTGATGTGGGACCCTGTCAAAAGCCTTACTGAAGTCCATATACACAATATCATATTCATTACCATGATCTACCTCCTCAAATACCTTAGTGAAAAAAGTTAATAAATTCGTAAGGCAGGAACGCCCCTTTGTAAAACCATGCTGAGATTCGTTGATTAATTTATGCTTTTCAAGGTGGCTACGAACTGCCTCGGCAATTATTGATTCCATAAATTTTCCCACTATGGAGGTTAGGCTTATTGGTCTATAGTTCGAAGCTAAGGACCTGTCACCTGTTTTGAAAATAGGTATCACATTTGCCATTTTCCACTTATCTGGCACCATGCCAGTTTGTAGTGATATGTTGAAAAGATTAGCCAAAGGTGTGCTAAGCTCCTCTTTACATTCCTTTAGAACCCTTGCATACAGTTCATCAGGGCCTGGGGATTTGTTAGGTTTTAATTTATCTATTTGCCTAAGGACCATGTCACTTGTGACCCTAATCGTGCACAGTTTATTATCGTCCTGTTCTACATAATTTATCATTACTGGAATATCGCTGGTATCCTCCTGTGTAAAAACTGAGAGGAAGTATGTGTTAAAAATTCTACACATTTCCTTATCACTGTCAGTGAGCTGACCCGAGGAACTTTTGAGTGGGCCTATCTTGTCCCTGGACTTACTTCTGTATACCTGAAAGAATCCTTTTGGGTTAGTCTTCGATTGTCTTGCAACTTTAACCTCAAAATCTCTTTTTGCTTTTCTAATTCCCTTTTTTATTTCTCTCTTTAACTGAATATATCGATTTCTTAATTGCCCCTCTCCTCTTTTGATTTGCCTATATATGCCTCTCTTTTGACCAATCAGATATTTTAATCTATTGTTCATCCATTTAGGATCATTTTTGTTTGATCTGATTTCCCTATTTGGAACATAATTTGACTGAGCAGCTAGAACTATGCCCTGGAAAGCATCATATCGGCAACCATCACCACCTACCTGACCCTTAGTCAGGTCATTCCAGTTCAGCCCACCTAAGTAATTTTTCAGTCCTATGAAATCAGCCAAGCGAAAGTCAGGGACGGAGACTTGATTGCCATTATTAGGGGAATTCCATGATATATTAAAACTGAGTGATTTGTGATCACTTTCCCAAAGCTCATCATTAACCTCAAGATTATTAATTAGTGTTTCCCTACTGGCAAGAACCAAGTCAAGGAGGTTATTTCCCCTAGTTGGCTCTGTCACAAACTGTTTTAAAAAACAATCCTGGATCGTATCAAGAAAGTCACCTGACTCTAAATTTCCTGTCAAATTGCTCCAGTCAATCTGTCTGTAGTTGAAATCTCCCATTAGCACAACATTTTCGTATGTAGATGCCTTACGAATTTCGTCCCATAGAAGTTTACTGCACTCCCTATCAAGATTTGGGGCCCTGTAAATCACACCCAAAATTAGTTTTTCTCGGCCCTCGAGAAGCTGTAACCAAACAGATTCAGTGGCTGACGCTTCTAATTTAATATCTTGTCTAACACAACAATTTAAATTGTCTCTGACATACATCGCTACTCCACCACCTTTTCTGTTGACCCTGTCAGTGTGGAATAATTTATAGCCTTGTATGTGACATTCAGAGGGCATCTCTCTATCTTTCAGATTGAGCCAGGTCTCTGTTATAGCAATAATATCTATGTTTCCTGCACTTGCAATTAATCTTAGCTCATCTATCTTATTTCTTACACTCCTGCTATTAGTATAGTAAACCTTAAGGGAGCTAGTCCCTTGCTGCCCTCTGCTGTCCCCCTTTGTTTGCTGACCTGTTCTATTGTCTTTATTTATAACTTCATGCTGAATGCCTTTTATACATTTACTGTTTCCATCCCTAGTGTTGCAACCTGCTTGTTTCCCACACACACCCATACCTCTATCTTCCATCAGTTTAAAATCATAGGCATTTCACCAATGGCCTTCTCAATCGAGTCTGCAAGTGCTACCACCCCTGCCCCAGAGAGATGTACCCCATCCCTTGCATACATATCATGTTTGCCATAAAAGTTGTTCCAGTTGTCAATGAATGGGATTGCAAGTTCCTTGCAGTATCTGTCTAGCCAGCAATTTACACCAATTGCCCTAGACAACCATTCATTTCCTACTCCCCTTCTAGGCAAGATGCTACATATGATTGGGATCCCTCCCTTAGACTTAATGAAATCTATAGCTGACCTGTACTTATCTAGCAGCTCTTCTCTCCTACCCTTCCCAATATCATTTCCACCAGCACTGAGACAGATGATGGGCTTGTTCCCATTACCTGACATGATATTATCCATCCTGTTGACAATGTCCCCAACACCAGCTCCAGGGAAGCACACTCTATCTCTCATCTTCTTATTCCTATTACAAAAAGCACGGTCAATATATCTTACCTGAGAGTCACCAACCACAAGAATGCACTTACCTCTGTTAGCAGGGGCAGTAGTACCCTTACCTTCACTGGCCACTGAAGTACATTCATCCTGGAGAACAGAGAAGCGATTTCCTACCTTCAGATCTTCACTCTTAACTTTCCTTATTCTGATTCTCCTCCCATTACTGGGAACCACTCGCCACTTGTAGCAGGTGCTGGGCTGCACCTCACTGCTGGTAGCCGTTGCTACCTCCCCAACTACAGCCTCCTCACAGCGAGAGACAGACTGCACCTCACTGCTAGAAGTCTCATTTCCCACAACTCCAGCCACCTCACACTCTCTCCCAGACCCATTGAGGTGGACCTTCAGCCTCCTAATCTTCTCATGGAGAAGCAAGACCTCCTCCTTCAACTCTCCAACCTCAATTTTTAAAACACTGCAGAAGCAAGCCATGCTTTGTAACCGTCCACGCTAATTCCCAAAGCAGCTCAGGGTCTGTGACCTCACGTGACGACTGACCACTGACCAGTATTTAGTCACTTAGCCATAATACCAACTTACCTCATAATTTTGTAATATTTTAAACTTAAGATTTAATTTAAGTCTGCCCGAAATGCCTAGCCATGCTGGGTGTTCTAGTGGTACACTCTGTAATTATTATTTTACTACATGTAAACCACACAATAACCAAATTCTATAAACTCAGCATTGTAATCCTTATAGAGAATAAACTTTGAATTTGAATGGAAGACTTAGGTCTCAGACACTCCCTAGACAGGGAGCCAGTGCCGGGCCACCACTTGGTAAAGGCCCGGGCCGGGAGAATACCGGCGAATCTTTAACAACAACATGTACTGTTTGTAACGGCTTGGCAAAGCTCCTGGAGAGCGAAACGTTGCCACAATAAAATGTCACATTAGTTGCACTTGTGTCCTTTTACTTTACAAATTTATGTCTTTCAAGATGGCTACGAATTGCTTCGGCAATTATTGATTCCATAAATTTTCCCACTATGGAGGTTAGGCTTATTGGTCTATAGTTCGAAGCTAAGGACCTGTCACCTGCCTTGTAAATAGGTATTACATTTGCCCTTTTCCACTTGTCTGGCACTATGCCAGTTGAGTCAAGAGCCTTCAATGATGACATAGAATCAGTAATGATGATAGAGTCAATCTCAGTGTCGTAGGTTAGCTTTAGCGCCATTAGGATTGCAAACAATTCAGTTTGCAGTGTAGACACCCAGTTGTTAATTCTTATGCCTAATTCAACAAATTTATTATCGTTTTTAACAGGGGAGGTGGCAACAAGAGCAGATGCAGCCCTGCCAGAAGACTCCTGTTTAGATCCATCAGTGTATATAACTTGTGATAACTTATTACTACCAGCTAGGTGAGAAATTTCTTCTTGAGCAGTTGCTCTAACAAGAGATTTAAGGAAGGGATTACTAGCAATGAGCTTCTTGGGAGGGACTTGTAGGTATGTGATATTAAATGAACACATCTTCCACGGAGGGGTGAAATGCTCTTGTTGCCTACAGTGATACAGTTCATGCAGGTTATAAAACTTGATGTAATTGCACGTTTTCACAATCCATTTAGATCTGTGTGTATTTACCTCTAGACACTTGGTAAGGTTCATTGTGACAGTGTCTGGTTCGTTTCTCAACATTCTAATACCGAGTACAGTGTTAATCTCAATAATCCTATCACTGATACTAGAAATACCAAGCTCCTTCCTCATGTTAAGAACTTTTGTAGATCTGGGACAGCCAAGAATAATCCTGAGAGCTTCATTTTGCATTAACTCCAAGGATCGGAGAGAACTTTCTCTAGCTAATATCAACATGGGAGCGGCATAATCAATTAAGGATCTAACATAGGCTATGTACATCATTCTTACGATTCTCACATTAGCACCATAGTTGGGGTTGTAGCCAGCAGCAGCTTTGAGAGCATTTAGCCTAGCTTTGCATTTCTTGTTTAGTTGTGGTATAGTGGATTTGTTAAAGGGTACATCTACGCCAAGATATCTGTAAGTTTTAACGTAGCTAATGATTTCACCCTGCAAATAGATGGGTGGGGGATGTCGTTTGCTTGTTAATATCTCTGTTTTAGAGGAAGATATTATGAGGCCTAGTCGATTACAAATTGCTTGAACTTCATTAAGAATGGTATTCATCTTCTTATGCCCTGTTGTATGGATCATGATATCATCAGCATAGCTTATAGCTATATGTTTAGGTGAGGCAGGTAGAGCATTTAGGAGAGCATTAATCAGAATATTAAATAGCATGGGGCTAAGAACTCCTCCCTGCGGTGTACCTAAAGACATTTCTTTAGAATTACTTCTGAAGCCTTGGTAAAGGACAGAGGATACTCTATTTGACAGGTATCCTATTATCCAGCAGAGTAAGCTACCACCAATGTTCATTTTGGCTAGTTCATGTAGTATAACGGTTCTGTTCGCAATATCAAATGCAGATTTTAGATCAAGGAAAGTGGTAAAACTAGTAGAGGTGTGTGCAGTGAGAAAGGTGGAAATACAGTTCTGCACACTTTTACCTTTCATGAACCCATAGAGGTAGGGGGAAAGTTGATGTCTGATTCTGTAGTACAGTCTGTTAAGTATTACCTGGAGTTTACCTGGAGAGAGTTTCGGGGGTCAACGCCCCCGCGGCCCGGTCTGTGACCAGGCCTCCTGGTGGATCAGCGCCTGATCAACCAGGCTGTTGCTGCTGGCTGCACGCAAACCAACGTACGAGCCACAGCCCGGCTGATCAGGAACTGACTTTAGGTGCTTGTCCAGTGCCAGCTTGAAGACTGCCAGGGGTCTGTTGGTAATCCCCCTTATGTGTGCTGGGAGGCAGTTGAACAGTCTCGGGCCCCTGACACTTATTGTATGGTCTCTTAACGTGCTAGTGACACCCCTGCTTTTCATTGGAGGGATGGTGCATCGTCTGCCAAGTCTTTTGCTTTCGTAGTAAGTGATTTTCGTGTGCAAGTTCGGTACTAGTCCCTCTAGGATTTTCCAGGTGTATATAATCATGTATCTCTCCCTCCTGCGTTCCAGGGAATACAGGTTTAGAAACCTCAAGCGCTCCCAGTAATTGAGGTGTTTTATCTCCGTTATGCGCGCCGTGAAAGTTCTCTGTACATTTTCTAGGTCGGCAATTTCACCTGCCTTGAAAGGTGCTGTTAGAGTGCAGCAATATTCCAGCCTAGATAGAACAAGTGACCTGAAGAGTGTCATCATGGGCTTGGCCTCCCTAGTTTTGAAGGTTCTCATTATCCATCCTGTCATTTTTCTAGCAGATGCGATTGATACAATGTTATGGTCCTTGAAGGTGAGATCCTCCGACATAATCACTCCCAGGTCTTTGACGTTGGTGTTTCGCTCTATTTTGTGACCAGAATTTGTTTTGTACTCTGATGAAGATTTAATTTCCTCATGTTTACCATATCTGAGTAATTGAAATTTCTCATCGTTGAACTTCATATTGTTTTCTGCAGCCCACTGAAAGATTTGGTTGATGTCCGCCTGGAGCCTTGCAGTGTCTGCAATGGAAGACACTGTCATGCAGATTCGGGTGTCATCTGCAAAGGAAGACACGGTGCTGTGGCTGACATCCTTGTCTATGTCGGATATGAGGATGAGAAACAAGATGGGAGCTAGTACTGTGCCTTGTGGAACAGAGCTTTTCACCGTAGCTGCCTCGGACTTTACTCTGTTGACGACTACTCTCTGTGTTCTGTTAGTGAGGAAATTATAGATCCATCGACCGACTTTTCCTGTTATTCCTTTAGCGCGCATTTTGTGCGCTATTACGCCATGGTCACACTTGTCGAAGGCTTTTGCAAAGTCTGTATATATTACATCTGCATTCTTTTTGTCTTCTAGTGCATTTAGGACCTTGTCGTAGTGATCCAGTAGTTGAGACAGACAGGAGCGACCTGTTCTAAACCCATGTTGCCCTGGGTTGTGTAACTGATGGGTTTCTAGATGGGTGGTGATCTTGCTTCTTAGGACCCTTTCAAAGATTTTTATGATATGGGATGTTAGTGCTATTGGTCTGTAGTTCTTTGCTGTTGCTTTACTGCCCCCTTTGTGGAGTGGGGCTATGTCTGTTGTTTTTAGTAACTGAGGGACGACCCCCGTGTCCATGCTCCCTCTCCATAGGATGGAAAAGGCTCGTGATAGGGGCTTCTTGCAGTTCTTGATGAACACAGAGTTCCATGAGTCTGGCCCTGGGGCAGAGTGCATGGGCATGTCATTTATCGCCTGTTCGAAGTCATTTGGCGTCAGGATAACATCGGATAGGCTTGTGTTAATCAAATTTTGTGGCTCTCTCATAAAAAATTCATTTTGATCTTCGACTCTCAGTCTGGTTAGCGGCTTGCTAAAAACTGAGTCATATTGGGACTTGAGTAGCTCACTCATTTCCTTGCTGTCATCTGTGTAGGACCCATCTTGTTTAAGTAGGGGCCCAATACTGGGCGTTGTTCTCGATTTTGATTTGGCATAGGAGAAGAAATACTTTGGGTTTCTTTCGATTTCATTTATAGCTTTTAGTTCTTCCCGCGATTCCTGACTCCTAAAGGATTCTTTTAGCTTAAGTTCGATGCTTGCTATTTCTCTGACCAGTGTCTCCCTGCGCATTTCAGATATATTGACCTCTTTTAGCCGCTCTGTTATTCTTTTCCGTCGCCTGTAAAGGGAGCGCCTGTCTCTTTCTATTTTACATCTACTCCTCCTTTTTCTTAGAGGAATAAGCCTTGTGCATACATCGAGTGCCACCGAGTTAATCTGTTCTAGGCATAAGTTTGGGTCTGTGTTGCTTAGTATATCTTCCCAGCTTATATCGGTTAGGACTTGGTTTACTTGGTCCCACTTTATGTTTTTGTTATTGAAGTTGAATTTGGTGAATGCTCCCTCGTGACTAGTCTCATTTTGTCGGTCTGGGGCTCCTCGCATACATCATTCTTTCAAAAGTTTTACAAAGACAACTAGTTAAGGAGATCGGCCTAAATGTATCAGGCTGTTGGGGCTTAGGGATAGGCACATTGAGACTATTGGTCCAGGAACCAGGAAGAACGCTCTCAATGTAACTGAGATTATACAGTGCCAACAAAGGGTTATCAGGCACGTGCCTTAGAGTTCTGAGAATATCATAGGTTATACCATCCTCTCCAGGAGCAGTTGATCGACCTTTAGTTAATGCATTATCTAATCAAGGTAGATTCCTAAGAATTTACCCTCTGTGAGCTTTGTGATAGGTGATCCGTTTATCTGTAGTTCTGTTCCCAAACTGAATGAAGTAGGTTTTGTCAATATTGTTAATCATCATCCAGGAAGATATTTTCTGTAATTCAGTATTTACAGTATTGGCAAGTATGTTTATGGAGCAACTTGCAATGTGAACAGACTGACTGATGTTGTAGTGACCAGGCTTAGGCTTGGTTACAAGTACTTCTGGCAGTTTGGGAGACACACAGATGATGATCAAACTAAATGTAAATTATGTGATCAGGCATATGGTCACTCTCTTGAACACTATGTGCTTAATTGTCCACTTATTGAAGAATACAGAGACAGACAGTATAATAAACTATGTGACATGTCAAGATATCTTATTAATGAAAATAAGATACCAGATATACTAAGCAAATTTCCTAAATTTGCTTGTAACAGATAAGTGAACTATAGATATGTAGATATAAATCCATATGTATTCCTGTTAACCCCTTGGGGCCTAGTTCCTGGGCCTTTTGTGTATCCATATGCTCTTGCGCTACCGTCCACAGGATGGATATGGGGTGCACAATAACCTAGCCACTTCGGTGGCAAAATCTAAATCTAAATCTAGTATGACTGGGCTTGGGTGAGAGAAGACGTATGTAGTGTCATCTGCAAATAGTGTGGGTTTGAGTAGTTGCGATGCATTTGGTAGGTCGTTTATGTAAATGAGAAAGAGAAGAGGGCCAACTGTAATCGGTTGTGTGGAAGAGTTTGCTCCATTTGTGTACACATATTGGCTTCTGTTGCTAAGGTATGACTTTTAGTAGTTGAGGGAGTGCCCTCTTATACCATGGTGTGATAATTTTATGTGCAACAAATCATGGTCAACTGTATCAAAAGCTTTAGGTAAATCAATGAAGATTCCCAGTGGGACTTCTTCTTCTCGAGTGCAGTGTATATTAGTTCTAGTATGTGTATAATACCATCAGTCGTATTTTTATTAGGCCTGAACCCAAACTGACAGGGGTTGAGTATGTTGTGGGAGATGAGGTAGATGTAGATTCGCTTATGAATTAATTTTTCAAAGATTTTAGAGAGAATGGGTAAGTTGGATATTGGCCTATAGTTATTCAAGTCTGTTTGATCTTCTTTATGTATCGGGGTGACCCTCGCTATTTTGAGAACTGTAGGGAAGGTAGAGGATTCGATGGATTTGTTAAAGAGTGTTGCAATAACTGGTGATAGTACTTGTGAAGCTTTTTTGTATATAAAGGATGGTAAGGTATTTAAAGCTCCTGTCTTATTCTTTAGTGTGTTGATAATAAGCGAGACTTCTGTTGGGTTGGTCGGAGCTAGGAACAGTGTGTTCGGGTAGGTGCCAGTGTTGGTCGGAGCTAGGAACAATGTGTTCGGGTAGGTGCCAATATTGGTCGGAGCTAGGAACAGTGTGTTCGGGTAGGTGTCAATGAGGTAGTCATTAAGTAGGGTGTTTGAGTTTGGGATTTTATTCGCCGGGTTTTTTCCAATGGTGGAGAAGAAAATATTGAGTCTGTTTGCTGTTTCAGTCGGTGGGAGTTGGGGTTCATCTGGTTTTGTTAGTTTGATTGTTCTGTTTCCTGATATCTTTTTTGTTTCTAGAATTTCAGATAGGGTTTTCCAGGTCTTTTCTATATCACCTTTAAAGTTGGATAATCTGCTCTCATAATGCAGTTTTTTCCCTTCTTATCAGGCTGGTTAGGATTGGCGAGTAACGTTTTGTTTGGTCTCTGGTTATTTGACCCATTCTGTACTGTTTTTCACACAGGTGCTTTATATTTATGGATTTGAGGATGTTGGGTGTTAGCCAGGGACTGTTCGATCTCTTAGCTGTGATCTGTTTAGTTTTTTTTAGGGCAGTGCTTGTTATAGAGGTATTGGGTCTTTTTTAGAAAATTATTAATACATTTGTCAGTATCTGTATAGATTTCTAGTTCAATTTGCCAGTCGATGTTTGTCATTGCTGTTGTGAAGTTATTAATGGCTGTCTCATTATGAAGTCTGAAGGTACCTTTAGTAGTGTTTTGGGGTAATTTACCTAGATTAGTTATGAGAAAGGTAGAGTAGTGATCTGTGGTGTTATCTGTGATTATTCCTGATTTTAAAGGGGATATGGTGTTGGTCCAGATGTGGTCTAATAGGGAAACACTAGTCTCAGAGATCCTTGTAGGTTTGGTTATTGTTGGTAGCAACAAGCAGTTACTCATAGTGTTTGTGAATTCAGTAACATGTGGGTCCTGGTCTTGCAGGAGATTTATATTGAAGTCACCTGAGAGTAGTAAGTGATCTTTGTTCATGCGTGCATCAGTTATCATACTTCCTAGGTTTTGACTAAATTGGCTAATGTTTGACTGTGGAACTCTGTAGATGTTTATCACTGTCAGAGGTTTTTGTAAGTATTTGGATTTGAATTTAGCTATTATATATTCCCCATGTTCATCCTTTGTGCAAGTATTAGTGATACATTCTAGTTGGTCTGAGTAGTATATAGCTGTGCCACCCCCTTGTTGATCTGGCCTACAGTTGTGTATGGCTGTGTAACCAGGAATGGCATAGACATCTGTAGCATCAGGCTTTAGCCAGGTTTCGGTGAGAGTAATGATGGACATACTGGATTTGTTTATGATGGCATCTAAAGGTAGTTGTTAGAAACGATTAAACTCAGTGAACATGGTATATCGATGATCATAATGTGGCTCTGGGCCGCATTAAATGTCGTGTAGCTATGTAGGTAGGTGTAGGTATGTGGCTCAGGTGGACTACATACCTACATCTACTGGCTACCTACACCTGACTTCCTACAAATAAGTACTACTCACCTCTCGCCCTACATTAGGACTTCAAATATTTTAAGGTAAGTAATGAATGTACTGTGTATGTATTTGTTTTTTAATGCCTATTTCTATTACTAATTTAATATAAGTTAGTGTAAACTTGACAACCCTATGCCTATATGTAAAGTAAAAGGACACAAGTGCAACTAATGTGACATTTTATTGTGGCAACGTTTCGCTCTCCAGGAACTTTGTCAAGCCGTTACGGCTTGACAAAGTTCCTGGAGAGATTTTAAAGTAGGGGGAGAGTTAGCCACCCAGGATATAACCCGATGAAGTCAAGGACCCAAGATGAAAATAAGTCACTCTGTCTGACTTTTTTTTTTGGAATTATCCTAGGTAATTTACACATATGTTACTATGTATGATAATTTGTGTAACTCTATTAATGTTTACCTGTACCTAAGTAAGCATACTAAAGTCAGTGCGTTATTGGGGACTGACTGTCTTAATTTCCACTGTGGTTCTTCACTCTTGTCCCCCAGGATTCCACCTAAAGCTCTCGCCACACACGGAGGGCCCAGGTTCGATTCCCGGCGGGTGGAAACATTTCGACACGTTTCCTCACACCTATTGTCCTGTTCACCTAGCAGCAAGTAGGTACTCGGGTGTTAGTCGACTGGTGTGGGTCGCATCCTGGGGTACAAGATTGAGGATTCCAATGGAAATAAGTTACAGTCCTCGATGACGCACTAACTTTCTTGGGTTATCCTGGGTGGCTAACCCTCCGGGGTTAAAAATCCGAACGAAGTCTTATCTTAACTATTACTTACTTGCTGCTGGGTGAACAGGGAAAGCAGATGTACGGTGACTAACACCCAGTTACCTGCTTACTGCTAGGTGAACAGTGACAGTAGGTGTAAGGAACACGCACAACGTTTCTACTCACCTATCGCCCACAGGATGGGTATGGGGTGCATAATTAAGATATTAAACTAACTGCAGGGGACCTGAGAACGCTACCACCCAAGCAACGATCACAAGAAGTCACGATCACCCACATGGAGCCACGATCACCCACATGGAGCCACGATCACCCACATGGAGCCACGATCACCCACATGGAGCCACGATCACCCACATGGAGCCACGATCACCCACATGGAGCCACGATCACCCACATGGAGCCACGATCACCCATAAGGAACCACAAGCACCCGCAAGGAGCCACGATCACTCACAAGGAGCCACGAACACCCATGAGGAGCCACAATCACCCACAAGGAACCACGAGCGCCCATAGGGAACCACGATCACTCTCAAGGAACCACAATCACTAACAATGAACCACGATCACCCACAAGGAACCATGAGCACCCACAAGGAACCACGAGCGCCCACAAGGATCCCCGATCACCACTATAACTTTTCACTTATCAGAATTTGGGTTCCAGCCCCTGGATCCATTATGTGCCTCTAAGTTTTGACTACCGTCCACACCATGGTACAAGACACATAGTCGTGATATTAAAGTAACTACCACATAACACATACGTTATGCACCGAAGGGTGTATGCCTCTCACAGTGAGATATATGTCTGTGATGTATGTCTCTCACTGTATATATAATAAGAGGTATACATCTCTCACAGTATATACACTAAGAGGTGTATGTCTCTCACAGTATATACACTAAGAGGTGTATGTCTCTCACAGTATATACACTAATTCCAGCAGATTCACTGACACAAGAGGAGATATAAAAAAGACCTGGAAAGCACTTTCCCAGATTCTGGGGACCCACAAACTGAAAAAAAAAACAAGAATATTATCCTAACTAAACCTCATGAAACACCACTGCATCCCACTGATACAGCTAACAAGATAAACGACTTCTTCTCAAACATGGATCTAATCTCGCCAGTAAAATCCCACGTATCAATGCCCGTGCCGGGGACTACCTAGATGGGAATTTCCCAAATTCCTTCTTCCTTGTACCAACTGAGCCCACGGAAGTCACCGCAATCATAAAGTCACTTAAAAATAACTCAGGGAATCTGTCTCACGTCCCACCATTATTGTACAAGCGAGCAGCCCATGTCCTTTCGCATGCTAATACATTACTTTTTAACAAGTCACTAGAAACTAGCACCTTCCCGAAACTACTCAAGACAGCAAGGGTTACACCAATACATAAAGGTGGTGACCCTACAGATGTTAACAACTATAGGCCAATATCAAACTTACCATTGCTATCCAAAATTTTCGAGAAACTCGTGCACAGGAGATTATATTAATTTATAACGTCACAAAACATACTCAACCCCTGCCAATTTGGATTCAGGAAAAATAAAAGCACTAATGATACAATTATAAAAATGCTAGACCTGATTTACACAGCATTGGAAAATAAGGAATATCCGCTAGGAATTTTTATTGAACTAAGAAAAGCGTTTGACACAGTTGACCACGGCATCCTACTCCACAAACTTGACCACTATGGTATAAGAGGCCATATGCTTGCATATTTCAAATCCTACCTTTCTAATAGGTGGTCTGGTGGCTAAAGCTCCCGCTTCACACACGGAGGGCCCGGGTTCGATTCCTGGCGGGTGGAAATTCCGACACGTTTCCTTACACCTATTGTCCTGTTCACCTAGCAGCAAATAGGTACCTGGGTGTTAGTCGACTGGTGTGGGTCGCATCCTGGGGGACAAGATTAAGGACCCCAATGGAAATAAGTTAGACAGTCCTCGATGACGCACTGACTTTCTTGGGTTATCCTGGGTGGCTAACCCTCCGGGGTTAAAAATCCGAACGAAATCTTATCTTATCTCTCTTATCTCTTACCATTAAAGACACAGCCTCATCAATTCGGCCACTTGATACTGGAGTTCTGCAGGGAAGTGTCCTTGGACCCCTGCTCTTCCTCATTTACATCAATGATCTTCCAAACATATCCCAACACCTGAAACCCATTCTCTTTGCTGACGACACGACTTATGTCATCTCCCACCCTAATCTTGCCACCCTCAACACTATTGTTAACGAGGAGCTGCTCAAAATATCGACTTGGATGACAGCCAATAAACTTACACTTAACACTGACAAAACCTATTATATTATGTTTGGTAGCAGAGCAGGTGTTGCGCAACTTAACATTATGATCGACAACACTCTAATTGCCAGACATAATGAGGGCAAATTCCTTGGCCAATACCTCTACAACAACCTGAATTTCAGCACCCATATCCAACACATAACAAAAAAAGTATCCAAAACGGTGGGGATCCTCTCCAAGATACGATACTACGTGCCGCAAACTGCCCTTCTCACACTATACCACTCACTTATATATCCATACCTCACCTATGCTGTCTGTGCTTGGGTTCAACTGCAGCAACACACATAAAGCCAATAATAACCCAACAAAAAGCCACAGTAAGAATAATCACTAAATCCCATCCCTGGCAACACACTCCCCCACTCTTCATAGATCTGAACTTACTCCCTGTTCAGAACATCCACACATACTACTGTGCAATCTACATCTACAGGACCTTAAATTCCAATATTAACCTTGACCTAAAACGCTTTCTTGATAGTTGTGACAGAACCCACAGGCATAACACCAGACACAAACATCTCTATGACATTCCCCGTGTTCGACTAAACCTTTACAAAAATTCAATGTATTTCAAAGGACCTAAAATCTGGAACACCCTACCTGAAAACTCTAGAACTGCAGACACACTCATCACTTTCAAAACTACAGTTAAAAAACATCTTATCTCCCTGATACACCCCGAAAACTAACTACATGATAACCAGCTGGTGGTTCACAATTACACTCACTCACCCACTGACTATAAACAGAAATACTAATCTTAATCTTAAAATAATGAACCCTAACTAGTCATATTTGCCTATGATACTCCAATTTAGACACCTTGTATTGAGCCAAAACAAAAGCATTCACATTGCTAAACTCACAAATTATAATGTAGTTACTTAGCCTTAATACCATAATCTGTAAGGATTTAATGTTAAGAATTAATCTATGTCTGCTCGAAATGCCTATCCATGCTAGGTGTCCTAGTGGCCCCCTCTGTAATTAGTATTTTATAACATGTAAACTACACAAAATCCAAATCCTGTAAACCCCACATTGTAACCCTTATAGAGAATAAACTTGATTTGATTTGATTTGATTTGATATGTCTCTCACAGTATATACACTAAGAGGTGTATGTCTCTCACAGTATATACACTAAGAGGTGTATGTCTCTCACAGTATATACACTAAGAGGTGTATGTCTCTCACTGTATATACACCGAGAGTTTACTTTATTTTCTGTTTCAGGGTTTAAAGTATTTTTGTCTGATGGTGAAGAGATTACGTGCAGCCTCGGTGACCCCAGGCCTGAGGGACTGACCACCTCTTACCAAGAGTGAGGGACTGACCACCTCTTACCAAGGGTGAGGGACTGACCACCTCTTACCAAGGGTGAGGGACTGACCACCTCTTACTAAGAGTGTGGAACTGACCACGTCTTACCAAGGGTGAGGGACTGACCACCTCTTACCAAGGGTGAGGGACTGACCACCTCTTACTAAGAGTGTGGAACTGACCACGTCTTACCAAGGGTGAGGGACTGACCACCTCTTACCAAAGGTGAGGGACTGACCACCTCTTAATAAGGGTGTGGGACTGACCACCTCTTACCAAGGGTGAGAGACTGACCACCTCTTACCAAGGGTGAGGGACTGATCACCTCTTACCAAGGATGAGGGACTGATCACGTCCAAGATACTGCTACACATGGTCGGCAGTAGACACACAAGTGTTGTACGTATGTCTTATTCATCAACTATTGGATATTCTATACCATCAGTGATATGATGATCGATGTTTGAATGATGTCTGAATGATGTCAGATCCAGTGATCACACTTAAGCTATATCATTTAGATCTTTACCTGACACCAAGCAAGAATCCTCATTTGTATACACTAAGACACGTTTTTGTGCATTTCTACATGATATCTGCAAGGGTTTATTCTTTGTTCTTTCAAGTAAATCTGTGTGCAGTATCACACTCAAAATTATAATCCTGTGAAGAAGTTACTTCGGTCCTGCTGGGAAGAAGACATGTTAAGTATTCTGTAAAGATGGAGCCTAGACACAGGGGGTCATCCCACACTCTCTAAAAACAACGGATATAGCCCCACTCCACAAAGGCGGCAGCAAAGCATTATCAAAGAATTATAGACCTATAGCATTGGCGTCCCACATCGTGAAAATCTCTGCAATGGTTCTAAGAAACAGGATCGCCAACCACTTGGAGTCTCAGCAGTTGCACAACCCAGGGCAACATATGTTTGGAGCAGGTCGCTCCTGCCTCTCACAACTACTGGACCACTATGACATGATCTACTGAAGGACAAACAGAATGCAAATGTAGTATACACAGACTAGTACCATCATGCTGTAATAGCACAAAGTGCGTGCCAAGGAATGATTGGAAAAGTGGGCAAATGCATGTTTAACTTTCTTGCCAATAAAACACAAAGAGTAATAGTAAACAAGAGTTAGGTCAGAGACTGCCACAGTGAAAAGCTGTGTTCCACAAGGTACAGTACTCGCCTCCATCCTTTTCCTCATCTTCATATCTGACATAGACAGGTGTAAACCATAGCTCGTTGCTAGCGCACTCAGCTCACACACTGAGGTCCTTGGTTCGATCCCCGGTACGAGTGGAAACATTAGGGCGTGTTACCTCAGGATATCTACCGTCCCTGCTCACCTAGCAATAAATAGTTACCTGGGTATTAGCCGACTGGTGTGAGTCGCATCCTGAAGACAAAATTAACCTAATGTGTCCGAAATGGTCCGCCTTTCTACATAGTATGCTACTGATGTCAGTTAGGTATTTATAAGTTATATCGTATACTTGTTCAAATATAGATTATTATTGAACATTAAAATGGTATAAAATACTGACAGGTTGTTAGGTAAGACACATATGCAACAGTTAGGTATCTTTATTTCGAAATAAAGATACCTAACTGTTGCATATGTGTCTTACCTAACATAGATTATTATTATTATTATTATTATTATTATTATTATTATTATTATTATTATTATTATTATAGCACCGTGTCTTTCTTTGCTGACGATACTAGAATTTGCATGAGCGTCGTCCATTAAGGACGACACTCATGCAAATCTCCAAGCAGATATAAACCAAGTCTTCAGTGAGCTGAATAAAACAACATGGAGGTTAATGAGGACAAATTTCAGTTACTCCGTTATGGAAAACTGGAAGAAATAAAAGCTATATCGGAATATAAAACAAATTTTAACCACACAAGAGAGCGAGAAACTAATGTAAAGGACTTAGGAGTAATAATGTCAGAGGATCTTACCTTCAAGGATCACAACAGCGTCATTATCGATAAATTAGACACATGTGCAACTCTTGGGTATCTTTATTGAGGAAACGTTTCGCCACACAGTGGCTTCATCAGTCCATACGTAGGAGAAACTTGAAGAACAGGAGGAGAATGAGGTAATCAGTCCCTCAGCCTTGAGTCGATGTGTTCAGTCCATCAATCTTGAATAGAATACGGCATATGAGCGGAGAAGGAGCTTATAAACCGTATGGCAGGAGAGGTGCAGCAGTCATAGGTGGCGTCACATTTGTTCAATGTGGAATAAAATACTTAGGAATTCTTCGCTTGCCTAACTCTTGGGCACGACCTACTTCCACATTGAACAAATGTGACACCACCTATGACTGCTGCACCTCTCCTGCCATACGGTTTATAAGCTCCTTCTCCGCTCATATGGCGTATTCTATTCAAGATTGATGGACTGAACACATCGACTCAAGGTTGAGGGACTGATTACCTCATTCTCCTCCTGTTCTTCAAGTTTCTCCTACGTATGGACTGATGAAGCCACTGTGTGGCGAAACGTTTCCTCAATAAAGATACCCAAGAGTTGCACATGTGTCTAATTTATCAGCATTGTGATGAATGGTTTGAAAAACCGACAAGTTGAAGATTGAGACACTTATGCAGCATATGGGAATCTTTATTCAGGAAACGTTTCGCCACACAGTGGCTTCATCAGTCCAATACAAAGAGGAAGGCGTAAGGAGAGGAGGAGAATGAGGTAATCAGTCCCAGGTAATGAGGAATGAGGTAATCAGACTGATTACCTCATTCTCCTCCTCTCCTCACGCCTTCCTCTTTGTATTGGACTGATGAAGCCACTGTGTGGCGAAACGTTTCCTGAATAAAGATTCCCATATGCTGCATAAGTGTCTCAATCTTCAATAAGTTAGTGCTTGGGCTGCTACATCTAGCTATGACAATCTTCCCAGTACCATACAGGCGAAATTAATGGACAAACATGATGCAAGGGAGAGACTGATTTGAGGAAATGGTATGGTGATACCGACAAGATGTGGAAAAAGACACTAATGTACAGATTGTTAGGTAAGACACATATGCAACAGTTAGGTATCTTTATTTCGAAACGTTTCGCCTACACAGTAGGCTTCTTCAGTCGAGTACAGAAAAGTTGATAGAAGCAGAAGATACTTGAAGACGATGTAATCAGTCCATCACCCTTAAAGTTTTGAGGTGGTCAGTCCCTCAGTCTGGAGAAGAGCATTGTTCCGTTGTCTGAAACAATATGAAGTTGAAGTGACAGAATGGGGCTTTATATAGTGCCAGGAGGTGAGACGTAGGTTGATTTGGGAGGGCAGGTCCTTCTCAAACCCAGCCGTTCTCACTAGTAGAGGTTGTTGAAGTTGATGGTCTGTACCAAGATACCCTTGTGTTGCAGTGTCTGACAGAATGAACATTAAAATGGTATAAAATACCGACAGATTGTTAGGTAAGACACATATGCAACAGTTAGGTATCTTTATAAAGATACCTAACTGTTGCATATGTGTCTTACCTAACAATCTGTCGGTATTTTATACCATTTTAATGTTCACACTAATGTACAGTTCAGGACATTTATTACAGGAAACGTTTCGCCACGAGTGGCTTCTTCAGTCCTAATACAGAGAAAACTAAGAAAACATTTATATATATAGTGGCAGGAGTCAGGTGAGGTGACGCGTGGGTAGAGGTGGTAGTAGTAGTAGTAGTAGTAGTAGTAGTAGTAGTAGTAGTAGTAGTAGTAATGGAACTAAGGAGGTGAGGCAAGAGAGGGACCTGCTGGCATCAAGTAACACCAGTTCCCAGGATGGGTAATATCCTCTTGCTTAGTAATTTTGAAATACTGTAACTTCCGGATTTTTGCTTTATAGTGTTATTGACAGAAATTAGTGCAGCTTCAATGCATTTTCTCCGTCTTAAGTCGTCTTCTTTAATAACTAGTTTAGCTTCATTGAATTTCATGAGGTGTCCAACATCGTCTCTATGTTGAACACATGCGTTTTTGTGGTCATCATTTCTGCAAGCATTTTTTGTTCTGCTATTCTAATGTCCAGAGTTCTGGCTGTTTCCCCTACATATACTTTGTCACACCCCCCACATGGTATAGTGTAGATTCCTGCACTTGTGCCAGAATCAACTACTATTAGGAACCTGATACAAAAACCCAAGCATGATTCTGGCACAAGTGCAGGAATCTACACTATACCATGTGGGGGGTGTGACAAAGTATATGTAGGGGAAACAGCCAGAACTCTGGACATTAGAATAGCAGAACACAAAAATGCTTGCAGAAATGATGACCGCAAAAGCGCATGTGTTCAACATAGAGACGATGTTGGACACCATGAAATTCAATGAAGCTAAACTAGTTATTAAAGAAGACGACTTAAGACGGAGAAAATGCATTGAAGCTGCACTAATTTCTGTCAGTAACACTATAAAGCAAAAATCCGGTAGTATTTCAAAATTACTAAGCAAGAGGATATTACCCATCCTGGGAACTGGTGTTACTTGATGCCAGCAGGTCCCTCTCTAGCCTCACCTCCTTAGTTCCATTACTACTACTACTACTACTACTACTACCACCTCTACCCACGCGTCACCTCACCTGACTCCTGCCACTATATATATAAATGTTTTCTTAGTTTTCTCTGTATTAGGACTGAAGAAGCCACTCGTGGCGAAACGTTTCCTTTAATAAATGTCCTGAACTGTACATTAGTGTCTTTTTCCACAGAGACTGATTTGTTTTATGCTCAGCAAGAAAGATGACTGTAACATTCCTTTCACTAACAGCCTCATGATTCCCATTCCGAAGCCCAATTAACAGAACTCATATCGCCCAATATCTCTTACTAGCTGCTTGTGTAAAACATTCGCGAGGATGATTCTTAATCGTCTCATGCACAGAATTAAGCAAATTTTGTCTCCCCGATTGCATGGTTTCATGCATGGAAGGAGTGTGCATCATTGCATAACCACCTTTCTCACCCTGCACACTGACAGCTCACACACTACCTTCCATGACTTTAAATCTGCTTTTTGATGTAGCCAACCGACATGTAATCATTAGTGAACTTGTAATAAAGTTGGTAGAATTACCGACAATATGTAAAGTAAAAGGACACAAGTGCAACTAATGTGACATTTTATTGTGGCAACGTTTCGCTCTCCAGGAGCTTTATCAAGCTCATTCATCACATTCATCACACACATTACAAACAATACATGGACACAGAGGGTATATAAAGGCTCAGAGTGAGGTGCAATACTAGTGAGGTACCATTTAGATGTTCACTAGTGGTAGTAGTAGTAGTAGTAGTGACAAAAGTAGTAGTAGTAATACAATATGGTAGAGCAATTAATTCGTACATGAGTAAAAGGATATAAAAGCTATTACTTGGGTAACAAAAATAGGTTGGACAAATATAGACTGGAAAGAGGCAGCCTGTTTCAGTGTTCAACACCGAAATTCTACCAATCATCTCATGAAATTCAGAGACGCCCAATTAGTGATTAAAGAAACTAATTTCCGCAGACGCAAGTGCCTCGAATCAGCACTGATCGCTGTTTCAAATACAATTAAACAAAACAACGGCAGCTTCACCATCTCTGAAGTCTTAGCAAGAATCCTCCTGAAAACAGTAAACACTGCCATCACATAGTCTCTCCTGTTATACTACACAAAGCACATTACAGAGAGTGCACACTGAAACACGCTACCTCTTTCCAGTCTATATTTGTCCAACCAATTTTTATGTTGGTATAAACCTTGGTAATAAATACCGACAAGTTGGTTTAGAAAGACACGTAAGCAAACACTATGGCATATTTATTAGAAAACGTTTCGGTCCTGGGACCTTGATGACTTCTTGACACCAACTGTAATTGGCTGTGCGGAAGAGTTTGCCCCATTGCCCCATTTGTGTACACATATTAGCTTCTGTTGCTGAGGTATGACCTTAGGTAGTTGAGGGAGTGCCCTCTTATACCATAGTGTGACAATTTTACGTGGAGCAAGTCGTGGTCAACTGTATCAAAAGCTTTACGTAAGTCAATGAAGATCCCCAGTGGTTATTATTATTACAATCAAGGGGGAAGCGCTAAACCCGGAGGATTATACAGCGCCTGGGGGGGGGGTATGTGGAAGGCATTCAGGCTTAATTTGGGGAACTGGAGCACAGATCCAATTCCCTAAATCAAGAGCCCCTCACCAACATCAAGGAACCTTCCTTAAGGGGATCCCCAGTGGTACTTCTTTTTTCTCTATTGCTGTATAAATATGTTCTAGCATGTGGATAATAGCATCATTCGTATTTTTATTTGGCCTGAACCCAAATTGACAGGGGTTGAGTATGTTGTGGGAGATGAGGTAGGAATAGATTCGCTGATGAATTAATCTTTCAAAGATTTTTGAGAGAGGCTGTAAGTTGGATATTGGCCTATAGTTGTTCAAGTCTGTTTGGTCTCCTCCTTTATGGATCGGGGTGACCCTTGCTATTTTGAGAACTGTAGGGAAGGTGGAGGATTCGATGGATTTGTTAAAGAGTGTTGCAATGATTGGTGATAGTACTTGTGACGCTTTTTTGTATATAAAGGTTGGTAAGGTATTTAAATCTTCTGTCTTGTTTTTTAGTGTGTTGATAATAAGGGAGACTTCAGTTGGGTTAGTCGGAGCTAGGAACAGTGTGTTCGGGTAGGTGCCAGTGTTGGTCGGAGCTAGGAACAGTGTGAACATTAAAATGGTATAAAATACCGACAGGTTGTTAGGTAAGACACATATGCAAAATACCTGTCTGTATTTTATACCATTTTAATGTTCAATCTGTCAGACACTGCAACACAAGGGTATCTTGGTACAGACCTACAATCAACTTCTACAACCTCTACTAGTGAGAACGGCTGGATTTGAGAGGGACCTGACCTCCCAACATCTGAGTTCTTACCTCTTCTAGTGACCTACGTCTCACCTGTTGGCGCTATATAGGCTCCATCCTGTCACTTCATCTCCATATTGTTTCATTCTATGGAACAATGCTCTTTTCCAGACTGAGGGACTGACCACCTCAAAACTTTAAGGGTGATGGACTGATTACATCGTCTTCAGGTATCTTCTGCTTCTATCAACTTTTCTGTACTCTACTGAAGAAGCCTACTGTGTAGGCGAAACGTTTCATAATAAAGATACCTAACTGTTCGAAAGTTAAGACACATGTGCAACATTTGGATATCTTTATTGTAGACGTTTCGCCACTGGATGGCGAAACGTCTACAATAAAGATATCCAAATGTTGCACATGTGTCTTAACTTTCATATTGTCGGTATTTTATACCTTTCTTGCACTACCTAACTGTTGCATATGTGTCTTACCTAGGAACAGTGTGTTCGGGTAGTTACCGGTGAGGTAGTCGTTGGGTGGGGTATCTGAGCTGGGGATTTTATTGGCAAGGTTTTTTCCTATAATGGAGAAGAAATCATTGAGTGTGTTTGCTGTTTCAGATGGTGGGAGTTGGAGTTCATCTGATTTTGTTAATTTAATTTCACTATTTTGTGATGTCTTTTTTTGCTTCTAGAATTTCTGATAGGGTTTTCCATGTTTTTTTTTATATCACCTCATAAGTTGGATAATCTGTTTTCATAATACAATTTTTTAGCATGGTGCTAATGGTGCTAAAGTTAAAATTGTGAAAATGATATTGTAGAACAGTCAACTTGCACATGAGTAATGTCAGTGGAACGCCTTCCTACTGAACAAAAGAAACTAATGGAAAAATAAATAAAGAAATGATTTAGGAAAAACAAGAAAAAAGATTTTTGAGAATTTTACTTAAAATTTAATAATAAAAAAAAATGGCCTTCAGTTCTTGTAGTTGGGTAGGAGTAGGTATGGCCCTGGATAGTTCCTCTGATGTTATTTATGTAGGTTATCCTGGGCAGATGGTAATCCGATGTTCTGGAATCTCCTACCACTTGGATGGAGCACAAGTAGAATAGGTAAGGGCCGGTAGTTGTAGAATAATGTTAATAAGTATTATTAACACACGTCTTGCACCTTTATCTGGCGTCTATCCTGGAAGACCACGCCAGGAACAGAGCTGACAAATAAGAGAAAAGGATTGTCCTCATCGCCTCCGAGCCGTGTGGACGAGCTGCGCAGACGCTCCTGTTTGAGTTTGTTTTGCGCAGTTTACCTGATTGAGCTGCCCCTAGCGTTGCTTGGTGGAAACTTTATTTTCTCCAACATGGCGCTGAATAGCAGAAGAAGAATCAACACTGTCTGCATTGAGATGATCCGTGGTGCTGTCACAGGATCCAACATGGATTTATTATTACCAGCGATCATTCGCGATACCTATGGTATAGCAAATGAGGAGATATGTGGTGTCGCATTAAATGGAATGACAAGAATCTTCGTTAAAATGACGTCTGCACAAGTCTACGAGGCAGTGGTCGACAAGTATCAGGAGACCATCATACCGGTTAATACAGCTGTGTCGGTGAGACTTCATGATGTATCTCGACATTACACCTGGGTGAAAATAAGGAATGTGCCTTTTGAGGCGACTGATTTTGATATTACCAGTGAACTGCGTACTTATGGGACGGTTCACGTAGCCACAGCAGGGAGATGGGCAACTGGACCGTATGCAGGTGCGCTGGAAGGCGCGTATACAGTTAAAATGACTCTTAGACACCCTATTCCTTCATATATTGTGTTGAAAGAATTAAGGACTCAAGTCTATGTAACGTATGCGGGGCAACAACGTACGTGTCGGCTATGTGGGTCATATGACCACATCGCGGCGCAGTGTGGGAAACGAAGTGGGTACCCGGCACAACAGCAACAGCAACGGCAACAGCAGCAACAGCAGCCAGTGGACGAGGTTGGCGATGAGCGAGAACAGTCTCTTGCTACACCGCCCCAACAACGGTTGTCATGGAGTGAGGAGGTGGACAAAGAAAAGGAGCTCGAATCGCCAATTGTAACTCTTCAAGGAGAATCTCAGTCATTGGACATACATAAGGTTTTTGAGGAGAAACTACCTAATATGGGTGAAGAAGTGGCGGCGTCTTTGGTAAAGGCGTTGGATGACTTGTTAGAGGAATCGGTCCTAGATCAGGTGGAAGACCCAGGCTTAGTTCTGGGGAAGGCTGTGAATGATGGTATGGCAGAAGATGACGGTTTGGCGACGAGAGAGTCTAAAGGACTGAAGGTGCATGCAGTAGAGGTGGAGGTGCATCAGGACGGTGCTTCAGATGTCAAAATGCAGGTGGAGGGCGGGACACGAAAGAGGACTGCAGCATCATCGGATTCTGATGATGTGCTAACTCCTGCCCAACGCCCTGGGAAAAAGTCTTGGGTGGAGGTACAGAAGAGAGGGAATGGTGAACCCAAGGATCAAGGGATTGCAAAGGTGATTCCCAACAAAGGGGGGAGGGACAGAGGTGTTGCAAAACGAACTGGGGTAAAGTCAATGCCGGGGACAAAAGGAAAACCCATTTGTTGAATTCAAGTGTTTTACTATAAATATTAACGGGTTGAGAGCTGAGAGGAAGCTTAAGTGGTTTAATGAGTATTTGGTGCGACTTGGTGTGGATGTGGTATTCTTACAGGAACATAATTTTAGGCCTGGTTATGAGTTGGATATGAGTGGTTATAATGTGTACATGGAACATGCGACACGTCTGAAAGGTGGGGCTGCCATTTTGGTAAAGGAAACTAGCCCATTTATAGTAGGCGTAGTGAAGGGGGGGAGGGGAGGGTAATTAGAGTGGATGGAACCTGGGGTAGGGTTCCCATTAGTTTAGTATGTGTATATGGCCCAGCTGAGGGTGACGTGAGTATTAAAACTAAATTTGTTCGGGACGTGCTGGTCTATTTTTTACGTGGTTTACCGAATGTTGCAATAATAGGCGGAGATTGGAATTGCGTGATACGTCGTAAAGATGTGGAGCCCAGAGGTGCGGGGTGTTGTTTGAGTATATTGGGGGATATATTGACCGGGGTGGGGTTAAAGGATGTGTGTGGGGGGGGAGGGATGGTAGAGCATACCTTCATTAAACGAGGTTATGCGGCGAGGTTGGACCGAATGTACGTGCCTTGTGCGGTTACTGTGCGGAGGGTGGATGTGATAGATGTGGTTTTTTCGGATCATAGAGGAGTGGTAATAGATGTGGATATTGCGGGTGTGCCTCGGAGGGGTCCATCATTTTGGAAATTGAATGTAAAGTTATTAAAGGAAGAGGATAGTCTTTTGTCTTTTGGACATATGTGGGATCGTTTAGTGGTAGAAGCACCAGGGGATGTTGTCATGGTTAATTGGTGGGAAACAATAGCTAAAAAACGTATTAAGGAATATTATATTAATCGAGGGAAGAGATATAATCAGTTACAATACGGTTTTCAAAAATATTTAGAGGGGCAGTTGCGCGACTGTTATGCACAAATTAATGCTAATTATCCTGTTATTGAAATTGAAAGTTTGAAGGAAAATATCCGGAATTTACAAAATGAGAGGTTTGATGGGGAAAGGCTTAAGGGCGGGATTGAGGAGGTTTTGTGGGGAGATCGGCCGTCGGCGTGTGTGTTGCGGAGTCAACACACACGTCGCAAGGCAATGGAGTTAATGGGGTTGAATGTTCAGGTAGGTATGCAAGGGTATAAAGTGGACCAGGTGTTGACGACGACTGAGGGTATGAGTGGGTATATTGATGCTTGGGTTAAGTTGAAAACGCAAAGTGTGGGAATAAGTGAAATAGCATTACAGTCAATTGGAAGGTTTGTGCAGTGTGAGTTGACAGAGCATGATCGATTCGTTTTGGAAGGGCCGATAACGGAGTGTGAGACATGGGAAGCTTTATCCGGGGCGCAATTAGGTAAGGCACCAGGAATTGATGGGTTGCCCAGTGACTTTTATCTACAAAATTGGAGCGTTTTAAAAGAATTTTTGGTAAGATTATTCAATATCCTTAAGCGGGATCGGGTTTTAGGGGCACAACAGCGGATGGCTGTGGTCGTTTTAGTGCCTAAAGGTGAGCCATTAACAGTTAAAGACTATCGTGCTATTTCGTTATTGTGTGGTGATTATAAGATTTTTGCAAGAATTTTAGCTAACAGAATAAAAAAGGTCCTGGGTAAAGTGATCGATAAGGGACAATATGGGGTGCCGGGAAGGTCTATGTACGACGGGCATGGTTTGATTAGAAGTTTTATTGAAGAAAGAGTAAAATTGGGAGTGGGGGGGGTGTTGGCTATAGATTGGGAGGCGGCATATGATAGTGTAGAAAGGGAAGCGTTATGGAAGATTATGAGATGGCAGGGGTTTGGAGAGGAAATTATATCATGGGCCAAATTAATGTATCAAGATGCATCCTTGCGGGTGCAGGTAAATGGAAGGTTAGGAGAACAAATTCAGATGAGAAGGGGTCTACGTCAAGGTTGTCCCCTTTCACAAATATTTTTTGCGTGTTTACAGGATCCCTTTTATGGAGGAATTAGGGTCTTATTGGGAGCAAATGGGGTTGGTGACGAAAGGGGTGGGGGGGCTGGCATTGTTGGATATGTTGATGACACAACGATTTTAGTAAGTGGTAACAGGGATTTGCCTCGGGTGGAAAAGTTAGTAAATGTTTTTGAAAAGGCTTCTGGCATGTCAATTAATAAGGAGAAAACGAAGTATATGGATCTTGGGGATGGGTTAAGTGAGGAATGTGAAGTAGTTGAAAGGTGGAAAAAGGTGGACCAATTACTGATATGTGGAATCGTTTATGTAAGTGATATCAAGTTAGCACAACAAATAAATTCAGTGCGTATTGTAGATGGTGTACTGAAGCGCCTCAGTGGTTTACGAGCTGCACACTTAACTTTGCATCAAAGAGTAATTACAACGAATGTCCTATTATATAGTAAACTTTGGCATGTAGCAGCAATATATCCGATACTTCGTAGTGAGATACAAAGGTTACAAAAGCGCGTTTTTAGATTCATTTGGGGTACTGGAAGCGAATGGTTAGGTAGAGCGGTTGTCACACTCCCGGTTGGCCGAGGAGGGCTGGGTCTTATAGCTGTTGAAAAGAGGATTATGAGTGTGTATTTGAAACGTAGTTATAAGCGGGAGGGGGGGGCGAGGGAAGGCGGACTTCATAAGATACGTCAGGATATGCAACGGTGGTGGGTGGGTAGGGAGTTCATAATAGGTGAGGCAATGTTACGGGTCATCATAAACATGAGCGATCCTTCACATATTAAATTGGGAAACCTTGATGGGGTGGAAGGTAAGGCAGTGGTAGCGGTGGTAGAAGGGGTTTATCCGATGTATGATTGGCGTAATATCTGGGGGCGTTTGAACAAATTACGTTTAAAACCTAAAGTACGAGAAGTAATGTATAGATTTTTACATGGGATCTTACCGTCTGGAATGGTTTTATTCCATAAGAGAATACGGGAGGATGGGATATGCAAGGCTTGTGGTGGATGGGAGACTGTTTTCCATATAGTGTATTTTTGCGAATGTATGGAACTAATAAGGGTTTGGTTGGGTAAGGTAATAAGGTTAGTGGGAGGGGGGGGTTTGCAGGTGTTGAGGGTTTTAAGCTTAGACATAGGTGGGGTGAATCAGATGGTAGAGAATGCGGTAGGGTATATAATTACAGATTATATTTATATGTCTTGGGCTATGAGAGGAGCGAACGTGTGTGAAAGAATTAATGCATTAACAGCAACTTTTTATAGGACAAAGTGTAGAAATAAGGAGGTGTATGGGGGGAGATGGGAGAGGGATTTAAGTGAGGGTTATAGGAATTTCACTTTACGGGATTTACGGGAGTTGAAAGGCAGGTAAGGGGGATGAAATGGGCTGGTTTCCTAGAATGGTCGGTAGTGTGATGAGTTTGATGAATGTTATATGAGGTATGTCTGGGGTGCAATTTTAACATTATTTGTTCCGAGTGTTTCAAGTACAATTCAGTTATATTTGGAATTATCGACTTATAACTATGTATGTGTATATATATATGCATGTGTTGTATGTGTGTGTATGTGTATGTATGTATGTATGTGTATGTATGTATGTAGGTATATGTATATATATATATATATGTATATGTATGTATTGTATGTATGTTTACTTTCTTGTATATACCTTTAATGGTTTTTCTCATGAACATTTTCAATGATATTCAATACATATTTTCTATGCGCATTTATAATTTTGATACAATGTGTAAATGTCAAAAAGGGCTTTTTATGTTTCAGTTTAATTTACAATGTATTTTTGTAAGCACAATTGATTTGGTGCCAATAGAAGCATAGTGTGTTTTGATATATTTGAATATTGTTTTTCTTGTTAATTTGTCTAGATGGTGGCAATACTATGTATGTAGTTTAAGAGTTTTACGAACCTTGAAGTTGTAAGAATGGATGAATTATTCGTGGTTGAGTTAACGTAATATTATAACTGACGTTGTAAGTGATTGTGTTCAATGTGACAATATACTTTATATACTTATTTATATGTATGTACCTAATGGTAAATTGAAGTCTGATTTTGAAGGTGAAGAATGGGTTTTCTTTTTTTATTGTTCTTATTTTCTCTTTATGGTAATACAAGGTTGTATTATGTACACCAACAAATATGGTTAGGGGAATGTGGTAAAATTTTCGTGTTGATTAGACATTTATAATACAGATGGAATACTAGGCTTAGGTTAGGGTAAATTTATGATAATTGTGGAATGTTCTTTGATTCAAACTGCTCTTTATTATAGTTGTATTTTATTATTCTAGTGTAAATTAAGAGCAAGGATGATTAATTTGAGGAAGAGTTAATATAGGTTTGCATGTTTTTGCGAAAGTTAACTTATCCACATGTAGCTAGTTTAGGACAATTTTAAGCTTCGGTATCTGATTTTATATGTAGGTAATGGTGGTCATATTTGTTATATTATGTTATTCGTTAATGTTTCAATATCTAATGTAATGTTTTTTCAGTTATTGTTCATATATTGTCATCTTTATGGTTTTCCTTTTGTCTATTGTATATTGTTGGTTTTAAATAAAATATAAAAAAAAACCTTACGTAACAGACAGCATCAGCTGCAGGTCTTAAACATTTGATTCAGACTTCATTGAGATTATTCACTAAATTTTCATTTATTACAATTTACAAAAATAATTACTCAGAAAATAAACAAAGTGAATATTGCCTTAATTTTGAATTTCTTTGTAAAACTCCAGAAATATTTCTGTTTTTGCTACTCAAATAAATTGGATTGCTGTAAAAAAAAAAAAAAAAAAAAAAAATAAGAGAAAATAAAACTGGTTACCCATAGTCATGATAATATAACATTTAAGAAACAAAAAGAATGATAAATGCCAAAATCATTACTGGTAACCAGCAAACACTAGAAAAGAACAAACAGTAATACTCCTGGTAGATCACCCTACCTGATTAGGAGAAGAGTGGAGGCGAAGTGACTCTCCAAACTTCAATCCACACCAGGTAAGGTCAATATTACCAGGAGTAGAAACTTTAACAAATCGGACACCAGGAACTAGTTTTGCCCCAGCCCGCCAGAGAGGGGGGGTGTGTGCGCGCGCAACGTAACTCGCTAATGGTTCCTGGTTGCCCGAACAACCTTAACCCCACTTACACCTACTTTTCCCTCACAAGTAAAAGGTTATAAATGCTATTACTTGAGTAGCATAAAAATAGTTTAGACAAATATTTCTGTTAGTGGTTGGATATGAGAAGGTCTGTTTCAGTGTTCCTCCTCTGTTATGTTCTTGTGTAGTATTAGCAGCATAGACTATGTCTAAACTAAACTATGTCTAAACTAAACTATGTCTAAACTAAACTATGTCTAAACTAAACTATGTCTAAACTAAACTATGTCTAAACTAAACTATGTCTAAACTAAACTATGTCTAAACTAAACTATGTCTGAACTAAACTATGTCTGAACTAATGCTACCCAAGTAATAGCTTTTATGAACATTAAAATGGTATAAAATACCGACAGGTTGTTAGGTAAGACACATATGCAACAGTTAGGTATCTTTATTAAGATACCTAACTGTTGCATATGTGTCTTACCTAACAATAACTTTTATAACCTTTTAATCATGTGCAAGTTGACTGTTCTACTATATTGCATTACTGCTACTACAACTAATATTATTACTACTACCACTAGTATTACACCTCACTCTGAGCCTATATATACCCTCTGTGTCCATGTATTGTTTGTAACGGCTTGATAAAGCTCCTGGAGAGCGAAACGTTGCCACAATAAAATGTCACATTAGTTGCACTTGTGTCCTTTTACCTAATATATTGTCGGTAATTGTACCAACATTAATACATGATGTTTCTTGTTTATATTAGATCATTGGATGATTATACTGAGCCACTACTTGCTCTGTGTCTGAGTGAAAGCTTGAAGGGCTGGAAAAACTGCAGAACGAAGCAATGAGGATCATCCTAGGATGCCCTCGTACTGCCGAAATTTATAATATGCTGAAAGAACTTGATATTCCAAACATCGGAGATCGTGTTACTGAAAGAAATATCCTCATTGGGTTAATATGCTTAGGTAAGCCCATTCAAACCCCTGCACAGAAGCCCTCCAAACTTTCCTCAGCACTGATGAACACCCCTCCAGATGGATCGAAAAAACTGGAACCGACCTCCGCATGAACCAGCTACATGATCTATGTCAAGTTAGGCAACAGAGACACTTCCCTGCTCCATGGGATATTACCCCATTCCAAACTACCATTCCTCCATTCCCCCCAAAACTCTTCTTAAATCACAACCAAAGCTTCGTCTTGAAGCCAAACATGATGCCTTAAGCTGTAATGATAACTTAGTCACACAGAACACTCTTTCACAAATTGAACATTAAAATGGTATAAAATACCGACAGGTTGTTAGGTAAGACACATATGCAACGGTTAGGTATCTTTATTTTGAAACGTTTCGCCTACACAGTAGGCTTCTTCAGTCGAGTACAGAAAAGTTGATAGAAGCAGAAGAGACTTGAAGACGATGTAATCAGTCCATCACCCTTAAAGTTTTGAGGTGGTCAGTCCCTCAGTCTGGAGAAGAGCATTGTTTCAGACTTCGGAACAATGCTCTTCTCCAGACTGAGGGACTGACCACCTCAAAACTTTAAGGGTGATGGACTGATTACATCGTCTTCAAGTCTCTTCTGCTTCTATCAACTTTTCTGTACTCGACTGAAGAAGCCTACTGTGTAGGCGAAACGTTTCAAAATAAAGATACCTAACCGTTGCATATGTGTCTTACCTAACAACCTTTCACAAATTATTTACGTTGATGGTTCTGTTCACCAGTCCACTGGTGCAGCTGGTAGTGCTGCTGTTGTCATACAGAGTGATAGTTCCCATAAAGAAATTAGGGCACGCACCAATAACCGGGCCTCTACCCTTCAGACAGAAGTGTTTGCCATACCCCTTGCACTCAAATGCGTCCATGTATCTAAGGTTGACACTTTAATTGTAACTGATTCTCTGTCGTCCATAAATGCTCTCAACTCATTAAGTATACATTGTGGCATGCTTGTGTCAGAAGCCAGACACAGGTATGGTAAGATTGTGGACAGTGGAGTCAGAGTGCACATGCTGTGGATTCCATCTCACATTGGTCTTCAGATGCATGATAGAACTGATGAATTGGCTAAGTTATACTCTCTCAAAGAGGGAGTAGATTAGTCATAGGTTGTCAGTTAGCTGAACTTTATTGACTTGAGACTTAGGGAGATTGATACAAGTCACTCCATCTATCATCATTCTATCATGCAGGAGGAGCCACATGTCTATGGTGGATCCAACAAAATCAGCAGACTCTTGGATGTCACTACCGCCCGGCTCCGGCTGGGTTACAAGTATCTTTGGCAGGTTAAATCACCATCACCAAATGTAGACCAAACGAAGTGTAAACTTTGCCAGATGGACTATTGTCACACCCTGCGTCATTATGTACTGGAGTGTGATAAAATTAATGAATTCAGAGACAATTCACTCAGAAATGTTCAAGAAATGGCGAAGTATTTTATCCACAGTGGTATATTACAAACCATTCTAGAAAAACACCCTACTTTGCTCACTGTAAATAAAGCATTACCAAGTAAGTAGATGCCGTGGGTGTTGGTAGCCGCACCATGGGTGGTGGCAGCCGCAGCCACACCATGGGTGGTGGCAGCCGCAGCCACACCATGGGTGGTGGCAGCCGCAGCCACACCATGGGTGGTGGCAGCCGCAGCCACACCATGGGTGGTGGCAGCCGCAGCCACACCATGGGTGGTGGCAGCCGCAGCCACACCATGGGTGGTGGCAGCCGCAGCCACACCATGGGTGGGCGTTCAACAAAAAACTCAACACCTCACTGACCGAAAAAAAACGCAAATCAATCTGTTACAATTGTTCCTGACTCTTTTGAGCCTTTGTGACCAGCATAGTAATATTGGTATAAAAACTATAGAGGAAAAAAAAAGACTTTTCAACAGTCCATGTGTTGACTGAAACACTGGAACAACTGTCCATGTACTGACTGAGACACTGGAACAACTGTCCATGTGTTGACTGAAACACTGGAACAACTGTCCATGTACTGACTGAGACACTGGAACAACTGTCCATGTGTTGACTGAAACACTGGAACAACTGTCCATGTACTGACTGAGACACTGGAACAACTGTCCATGTACTGACTGAGACACTGGAACAACTGTCCATGTATTGACTGAGACACTGGAACAACTGTCCATGTATTGACTGAGACACTGGAACAACTGTCCATGTGTTGACTGAAACACTGGAACAACAGTCCATGTACTGACTGAGACACTGGAACAACTGTCCATGTATTGACTGAGACACTGGAACAACTGTCCATGTATTGACTGAGACACTGGAACAACTGTCCATGTACTGACTGAGACACTGGAACAACTGTCCATGTACTGACTGAGACACTGGAACAACTGTCCATGTACTGACTGAGACACTGGAACAACTGTCCATGTACTGACTGAGACACTGGAACAACTGTCCATGTGTTGACTGAAACACTGGAACAACTGTCCATGTACTGACTGAGACACTGGAACAACTGTCCATGTGTTGACTGAAACACTGGAACAACAGTCCATGTACTGACTGAGACACTGGAACAACTGTCCATGTATTGACTGAGACACTGGAACAACTGTCCATGTACTGACTGAGACACTGGAACAACTGTCCATGTACTGACTGAGACACTGGAACAACTGTCCATGTACTGACTGAGACACTGGAACAACTGTCCATGTACTGACTGAGACACTGGAACAACTGTCCATGTGTTGACTGAAACACTGGAACAACTGTCCATGTACTGACTGAGACACTGGAACAACTGTCCATGTGTTGACTGAGACACTGGAACAACTGTCCATGTACTGACTGAGACACTGGAACAACTGTCCATGTGTTGACTGAGACACTGGAACAACTGTCCATGTGTTGACTGAGACACTGGAACAACTGTCCATGTGTTGACTGAGACACTGGAACAGCTGTCCATGTGTTGACTGAGACACTTGAACAACTGTCCATGTGTTGACTGAGACGCTGGAACAACTGTCCATGTGTTGACTTAGACACTGGAACAACTGTCCATGTGTTGACTGAGACACTGGAACAACTATGCTCGAGCACTTCCACATACAAGGAACTTTAATTTAAGATTTCAGTTAAGGAATCCAGAAGAACAATGATCATGGGACAAATGGACTCGGCTACCAGACTTCACAAGGACCAAGTTGAACTAGAGAGGACTGTTGGCTACACTACCAACTTGGTGCTTGGAGTGGGAGAACTCAGACATTCAGGTAGCATGTGGTAAACTGTGGCATGGTAAGAGTAAGTTTCATTTTATTCGGCGTATACCACACACCCAACATAGGCATGACCTCCCGACCAGAGAACCAGCTAAGAGTATAACAAGTGGGACCCCCAAAGTTGCGAGACGATGTTGAAGTCTCGTGGCGCAACTTTGGCAGACTTACCTCAAGTCTGGGCGCCCACAGTTCTCACTGTGTCTCTTGCTTGCAAACTTGATTTGTACATAGTGTATATACATTGAACATTGTGTAAATACATTGTACATAATATATATACATTGTGCATATACTTATATGCTGCTTTGGTGAAGGAAATTTATATAAGTATTTACTGGTGACTTTTGCTCGTTCCTCAATCTTACCTTGGTTAATTGTGCTAAGAGCTGGTGTTCAATATTATTATTCTTATCATGGGGGAACGCTAAACCCGTGGGGATTATACAGCGCTTGGGGGGGTTATGAAAGGTATTCAGGCTCAGTTCAAGGAACTGGCGCACAGATCCAATTCCCTAAATCAAGAGTCATTGTCTGCATCGCTCTTGGGCTGTGTAGACCCCCTTGCCTGACGCTCCTCAGTAACCTGACAGCAGTGGTACGAGGAGGTGGTGTTGTGTCTCTGTTGACACCGCTGGGAAATTACTGGTGTTGAGATGGCGGTTTGTTATCGCAGACGCGTTAACACTATTGGTATTGAACTGCTTCGAGGTGCGATTACACCTAGTTCAGCTCAAATACTCTTACCCAAGATAATCAGGGAGACATACGGCATACAAGATAGTGAATTGTATGGGGTAGCGCTGAACGGAGCGCATAGAGTATTTGTGAAACTGCTTGCTGCGACAGTTTATGAATCGGTGGTTACGCGCTTTCAAGATGTGTGTTTTGACGTTACTCCTGCTGTGCGTGTGAGACTGGTGGACGTGTCTCGATATTATACCTGGATAAAATTGAGGAATGTCCCCTTCGAGGCAAACGAAGCTGACATCAGAAACGTATTTGAGAAATATGGAACTGTGCATTCTGCCCAGCAGGGTAAGTGGATAATGGGTGCCTACACAGGTATGCCGGAAGGTACATTCAGCCTTAAGATGACGTTGCGCCAACCCATACCGTCATATGTGTATCTTCAAGATTTTAGGACACAGGTAATGGTTTTATATCCTGGACAGCGGCGTACGTGTCGCATTTGTGGAGAGTATGACCACATAGCGGCGGCATGTGAAAAGAACAGACGCGTGACCAAACCTGTGCAAGAAGACGTAGCCCCAGTCACACCTGATGAAGGTGAGCATCGTTCGTCAGAGGAAGGGCGTGGTCGTTTGTGGAGTGAGATGGTGGAACAGGCTTTTCGAAATGAGAGTGAGTCCTTCCCTCAGCTGCCTGCACCTGAGTCGTTGCCGATACCATCTACTGGATTGGTACCCCGGCATGACGTGTTGAGTATTGGTCGAGAGACGAATGTCGGTGAGGATTTAGACGAAGTCTTAAGGACCTTGTCACCGCAAGTGGTGGAAGCTCCGTCTTCGGAAGACGTAGCTGGAGACTTTCTGAGTCCGGATTGTCAACAATACGAGACTCCGCAGAAGGACGACGAGACTGGGACATCGGGAGACTTCATACCTCATTGTGAGGTGGATGTTGAGGTACACCGTGAGGCTTCCTCGGATCTTGACATGGAGGATGAGAACGTTACCAGGAAACGGGCAGCTACGTCAGATTCGGATGACGTACTGACGCCGGCACAGAGGACTGGGAAAAAAACTGAGAGGATGGGTGAGGGGAGGGGTGGGGAGGGGGGGGGGTCATGAGGGACGCCATCGCAAGAAGGGAGGCGAATGGGAAGGTACTGTAAAGAAGACACATAGACGTAACAAATCAAGTGGTGAACCACGGGAGGAGAAGAGGAAAGGGTGGAAAATATAACAGGCCTTAGGTGTATGACTGCTAATGTTAACGGTTTGTGTACTAGATTAAAGAGAGATTGGTTGAGTAGTTTTCTTAGCAAACATAGAATTGATGTTCTCTTCCTTCAAGAACACAATTTCAAAGAAGGAGAAGTGTTGCAGGTTGCAGGTTATACAGTACTGACCCTGCCAACTAGTCGTTTGAAAGGTGGTGTGGGTCTTTTAATAAAAGAGACGAGCCCGTTTGTGTTGCAGAGATGTGAGGGGGGTGGGGGGAGGGTGTTGCGAGTGGATGGGACTTGGATGGGAAAGCGTGTATCCTTGGTAAGTGTCTATGCCCCTGCGGAGAATGACACGAAGGTTCGAACGGATTTTGTGTGTGAGGACCTTGTTTATTTTTTGCGTGGTCTTCCGGAAGTAGCGATAGTGGGGGGTGACTGGAACTGTGTCATAAGGGCGGCTGACGTCGAACCCAAAGGGGCTGGGCATGTGTCTGCACCTCTCAGAGATTTGTTGAGGGATGTTAAGTTAAGAGATGTGTTTGGGGGAGGGGTGTGGGAAACAGAACATACTTTTATCAGAAGGGGATATGCTGCAAGGTTAGACAGAGTGTATATTTCGCAGGGAGTAGTTGTAAAGTCTTTTAATACGGTGGAGACGGTCTTGTCAGATCATAGGGCAGTTGTAGTGGAGGTAGGGTGGGAGGAAATGGCCGAAATTTATAGGAATTATTGGAAATTAAATATTAGTGTGTTAAGTGATGAGGAAGGGTTGGAGGGTTTTTCTATGCTGTGGAATGAGCTTTCAAGGGAAGCTCAGGAGGTGGAAGACATTGTAACGTGGTGGGACTCGGTGGCAAAGGAAAGGATAAAGTCCTTTTATGTGAGGGAGGGTAGGCGTATAAACACTTTAAAATATGGGCTAGCGAATTATTTAGAGGATCGATTACGAAGTTGTTATGGGCAGGGATCGGTTAGTGGTGTTTACCCCATGGACGAGATTGTAGACATAAAAGAGAGCTTGCGAACGTTGCATAATGAGCGGTTTCAAGCGGTGAGGGTGCAAGCAGGATTAGAAGAAGTTTTGTGGGGAGATAGGCCATCCGCGTGTGTGTTGAGACAACAAAAGCAAAAGCAGGCGCTCACGGCAATCCCGAGCTTGGAGGTAAACGAGACGATGGGAATCCATAGAGCAGGTCAAGTGATACGAAACACAAAAGCTATGAGTGCATATGCGGATACATGGTATAAAAAACACTGGACTAGTAGTGGCGTGGATGAAGTGGAATTAAGTAAGGTGTGCACGTATGCTGAGTGCATTTTGGGTCACAGTGATAGGAAGGCATTGGGTGGGGTTATTACTGAGGAGGAAATTGAAATTGCTTTACACGGAATGAGGAAGGGTAAGTCCCCGGGTATTGATGGTTTACCGGTGGAATTTTATTTGCAGCATTGGGAGTTGATTGGGAAGTTCATGATAAGATTATTAAATTGTATGAAGGAGAAGGGTACGTTAGGGGATAAGCAGAATACGGCAGTTGTGGTGTTGGTCCCGAAAGGCAAAGGGCAGCCAAACCTTGGGAAGTATAGGGCGATATCGTTGCTCTGTGCAGACTATAAGGTTTTCGCAAAAATTTTGGGTAATAGGGTAAAATGCGTGGTGGGGAGGGTCGTTTCGCCATCGCAGTATGGGTTGCCGGGCAGGTCGATGTTAGAAGGTCACGGGCTTATAAGAAGTTTTGTGGAGTCAAAGGGGGGAGGGGAGGGGGCGGCTTTACTGGCCTTGGACTGGCGAGCCGCCTATGATAGAGTGGAAAGAGGTGCACTGCAGAGTATTCTTCGGAGACAGGGTTATGGAGAAGAAATAGTTGGGTGGGTAAACACTCTGTATAAGGGGGCAAGGATGAGGGTACAAATAAATGGGTGTATGGGGACGGACTTTGAGATGGGTAGAGGTTTAAGACAAGGGTGCCCTATGTCACAGATCTTATTTGCATGTTTTCAGGATCCCTTTTACAGGATGGTTGAGAGCACAGTTAGTTCCCGGGGTGGGGGTGGGGTAGGGGAAGGGGTTTGTTGGCCGGCATTAATAGGTTATGTGGATGATACGACTGTTTTGGTGTGTGAACGAATGTCTATGAAAGGGTTGGAAGATGTTGTGCGTGTGTTTGAACGTGCCACGGGTATGAAGGTAAATAGTGAAAAGTCGATGATCATGGGGTTGGGTACCTGGAAAGGGGGTGGAATGGAGAGCTGTAACGTGGTTAACACAACTGCGATGTCATTAAAGATTTGCGGTATTATTTATAGAGACGATTTGGATGTGGCGCGGGAGGAAAATTCAGTAAGGACGTTGGAAAAGGTCATTGGTCGTCTGGGTGTTTTGAGGCCCCAACATCTCACTCTGGCCCAACGTGTGATTGTTGTTAACGTTTTATTGTATAGTAAGGTGTGGCACGTTGCGGCTGTATTCCCAATTACAGGAACAGCGATCAATGGAATATTGAGAAGAGTATTTACCTTTCTGTGGGGATCGAGGTGTGATTGGTTAAAACGTGAGGTTGTTATGTTACCTGTACGTCGAGGAGGTTTAGGATTGTTGGACTTAAAGCGTAGGGTGAAATGTGTTTTTCTAAAGTGGGAGGTTTGGCGTGTGGGTGTGATGGCGGGAAATATAGACCAAGTATATACGAGGGTGAAAAAGTGGTATAGGGGAATGGAGTTAAGGGAATGTGAGATTGTACTACGAGCTTTGTTGATGGTAAAGGAACGGAGGAACATTCGCATAAGGGTTTTAAGTAGGTTACTAGGGGGCACGTGCGCAGCTCCAGTAGAAGGTTTGTTCCCCATGTACTCGTGGGAAAATATATGGCTCCGATTTAGCAAGTTGAAATTACGGCCTAGGGTGCGTGAAGTCATGTTTCGTTTTTTACATGGTATATTGCCGTCAGGGGCAATACTACGATCCAGAAGAGTCGTGGTGGGAGGCGGGTGTGGGTTTTGTGGTGGGGAAGACACGGCTTTTCACGTTGTCTATTTTTGCGAAGGTTTAGAAGATGTCAGGAGTTGGTTGGGTAGGGTGGTACAGAGGGTGGGAGGCAGAGGAGTGCAGGTCCTGCGTGCGTTAAGTCTCGACATCGGTGGATTAGACCAGGACGTTGAACGGGCTTTAGATTATATTATCGTGGATTACATTTATATTTCGTGGGTAATGCGGGGAAAAGGGGTCAGTGAGGTAAGAAGGCGTGTCCTTGCAATAACGTTTTATCGTACAATGTGTAGGAATAGGGAATTGTATGGGAGGAGGTGGGATAAGGGTTTTTCGGACGGTTATAAAAGGCTCACTCTTGAAACCCTTGTGAATCTGTGATAAATATACGGGCATGCCGAATAAGTTGTCGTGTAGGTCAGTGGGCAATAGCTGGCTCGTCTCTTGGGGGGAAGGATGTGAGTTGCGTGAATATGAGTTTGGGCATGAATGTTTTTTAGTTGTTATGGATGTGTGGTTGTAGATTCAGGGATTAGGGTTACTTATTGTACCTTTTGTGTACAAAATGACTGGGGTGCCTTTATATATTTGTTATATTTTTGATGCTTCCTTTGTGTAAAGACTCGTTGTATTCTTGAGTCACTAGTTTTCTTAGTTTTGTTTTTGACTGTGTTATGGAGGTTCAGATATTTGGGCATATGAACGTGCATATATATGTGTATATGTATATGTGTGTATGTGTATGTGTGTGTATGTGTGTATGTATGTATATGTGTATATATATATATATATATATATATATATATATATATATATATATATATATATATATATATATATATATATATATATATATATATATATATATATGTATATATATATATGCATATGTATGTATATGTATGTGTATATATGCATGTTTTATCCCTTCCCTGTTACTGTTCAATTAGTCTGTGAGTCACCAAAGTATTAAAGGGATATAATACGTGTACATTACCCTGAGTTATCCAATTGTATCCTATAAATATGTAGCAACATTATGATTTTTGTTTGTGATTCAAACGTAGTTCTTAGGTATCAAGATTGAACACTTATGGAATGGATGGAAATTGCTGATGATTAATATGATCGTCAATTTATATAATATTTATTATGTTAATGAATTTGTGTTAGAGTAAATCATTGAATTTGTGTCTAAGTTGGAATTTCTATAAACAATTTTATATTTTGTATGCAAATTACATAAACTATTGTTTAAACATCAATGTAACATGTTTGTATGATGTGCATGTGGGTTATAATGGGTTAAGTGGTGTTTCCACCAGTGTTATATTTGTTACGCAGTTATATCTTTTGGTATTGTGTGTGTTTAGTGAAACGTACGTATGCATTTTATGGTGTGTTTGTCGTATATATCTATACGTATTAGTTAAAGATTGGTATTTATGGTGTGTACCTCGTTGTACTCTATGGATTATGTATGGTGATGCTATTTAATTTTTAAGCAGCCTTGTATTTATGATGTTTTAAATAAAATATAAAAAAAAAAAAAAATCAAGAGTTCCTCACCAGCGTCAAGGAACCTTCCTTGAGAGAAGCAGGTGTACAGGCCACAAGACTATACCTGTGTTCGCAATGGAAACACTGTGTTGTGTATCCCTCCCACACTGTGTTGTGTATCCCTCCCTTAAACAAGGCCATAAGAGCCATAACCCACAAGCTGATACTACTTATAACGCATTAAGCAGAGCTGCATGACCCTTATGGGTTTAGCTCTTACTCATGGTTATAATAATAATATAAGGCTTTAAGACAAGCTGCACGTCCACATAGTTTGCCCCCTTCCTCCATCCTCACGAACCAGGGGTGTCCAGGCGTTAAGTACACGTCCTTCACGAACATGGAACACCAAGGAGGTTATATACACTCTAGACGCACGAACTCTCATGGGAAAAAGGCAGTGAACGGATGAGTACGTGACACTACACGTCAAACAGGAATGGGAAGCATTTTTCCCTTGTGGATTTATGTGATGCACTAAACCCCTGTGGGTCATTCATCACAAGGAATTGGGGTCCGATTCTCCCCCTGTTTTAGCGCTATAACACACACATTTCAGTCTAGTATACGCCTATAGCATTATTAAGTTCAGTCTCCATTCCCCCTTCCAAGCCCTCTTGCCCCTTCCAAGCCCCCTTCCCCCTTCCAAGCCCCCTTCCCCCTTCTATGCCCCTTCCCCCTTCTACGCCCCTTCCCCCTTCTACACTCCCTTCCCCCTTCCACGCCCCCTTATCCCTTCCACGCACCCTTCCCCCTTCCACGCCCCCTTCCCCTTCCACGCCCCCTTCCCTTTCCACTCCCCCTTCTCCATTCCATCTCTCCCTTCCCCTTCCATCTCCCCTTCCCCCTTCCATCTCCCCCTTCCCCCTTCCATCGCTCCTTGCCACCTTGAAGACTCGTTATAACACACTTTCACACGCTAAATTTTTCGTTCGTTAGCAGCGGAAAGTAAGGTGATCGAGAGTAGTTTTTTGTTCTGGGCACTACCATGAACCATACTGTGTTGTCAACACCATGTTCTGGGCACTACCATGAACCATACTGTGTTGTCAACACCATGTTCTGGGCACTACCATGAACCATACTGTGTTGTCAACACCATGTTCTGGGCACTACCATGAACCATACTGTGTTGTCAACACCATGTTCTGGGCACTACCATGAACCATACTGTGTTGTCAACACCATGTTCTGGGCCCTACCATGAACCATACTGTGTTGTCAACACCATGTTTTGCTCACTACCATGAGCCATACTAACCAGTGTTGTCAACACCATGTTCCGGGCACTACCATGAACCATTCCAACCAGTGTTGTCAACACCATGTTCTGGGCACTACAATGAACCATACTAACCTGTGTTGTTAACATCATGTTCTGGGCACTACCATGACCCATACTAACCTGTGTTGTTAACACCATGTTCTGGGCACTACCATGAACCATACTAACCTGTGTTGTTAACATCATGTTCTGGGCACTACCATGAACCATACTAACCTGTGTTGTTAACATCATGTTCTGGGCACTACCATGAACCATACTAACCTGTGTTGTTAACACCGTGTTCTGGGCACTACCATGAACCATACTAACCTGTGTTGTTAACACCATGTTCTGGGCACTACCATGAACCATACTAACCTGTGTTGTTAACATCATGTTCTGGGCACTACCATGAACCATACTAACCTGTGTTGTTAACACCATGTTCTGGGCACTACCATGAACCATACTAACCTGTGTTGTTAACATCATGTTCTGGGCACTACCATGAACCATACTAACCAGTGTTGTTAACACCATGTTCTGGGCACTACCATGAACCATACTAACCTGTGTTGTTAACACCGTGTTCTGGGCACTACCATGAACCATACTAACCTGTGTTGTTAACACCGTGTTCTGGGCACTACCATGAACCATACTAACCAGTGTTGTCAACACCGTGTTCTGGGCACTACCATGAACCATACTAACCAGTGTTGTCAACACTGTTTTGGGCACTACCATGAACCTGGAGGTTACCTGGAGGTTATTCCGGGGATCAACGCCCCCGCGGCCCGGTCCATGACCAGGCCTCCCGATGGATCAGGGCCTGATCAACTAGGCTGTTACTGCTGGCCGCACGCAGTCCAGCGTACGAGCCACAGCCCGGCTGATCCGGCACTGACTTTAGGTATCTGTCCAGCTCTCTCTTGAAGGCAGCCAGAGGTTTATTGGCAATTCCCCTAATGCTTGATGGGAGGCTGTTCAACAGTTTTGGGCCCCGGATACTTATGGTGTTTTCCGTTAGTGTACCAATGGCGCCCCTACTTTTTATTGGGGGCATTTTGCATCGCCTGCCCAGTCTTTTACTTTCGTAGGGAGTGATTTCTGTGTGCAGATTTGGGACCATTCCTTCCAAGATTTTCCAAGTGTAGATTATGATATATCTCTCCCTCCTGCGTTCCAACGAGTACAAGTCAAGTGCTTCCAAGCGTTCCCAGTAGTTAAGGTGCTTGACAGAACTTATACGTGCAGTAAAGGATCTCTGTACACTCTCTAGATCTGCGATTTCACCTGCTTTGAATGGAGATGTTAATGTACAGCAGTATTCTAGCCTAGAGAGAACAAGTGATTTGAAAAGGATCATCATGGGCTTGGCATCTCTCGTTTTGAAAGTTCTCATTATCCATCCTATCATTTTCTTTGCACGTGCGATCGTGGCACTGTTGTGATCCTTGAAAGTGAGATCCTCAGACATTACTACTCCCAGGTCCCTTACATTATTTTTCCGCTCTATTGTATGACCGAAGTCAGTAGTATACTCTGTTCTAGTTATTATCTCCTCCAGTTTTCCATAACGGAGTAGTTAGAATTTGTCCTCATTGAACATCATATTGTTTACCGTTGCCCACTGGAAAACTTTGTTTATATCTTCTTGGAGGTTAACCGCGTCCTCAGCAGATGACAGCCTCATGCAGATCCTAGTATCATCCGCAAAGGATGATACGGTGCTGTGGTGTATATCTCTGTTTATGTCTGATATGAGGATAAGGAATAAGATGGGTACTGTGCCTTGTGGAACAGAGCTCTTCACTATGGCAGCCTCCGATTTAACTCTGTTGACCACTACTCTTTGTGTTCGATTTGTTAGGAAGTTGAAGATCCATCTCCCCACTTTCCCAGTTATTCCTTTAGCACGTATTTTATGGGCTATTACGCCATGATCGCATTTGTCAAATGCTTTTGCAAAGTCTGTGTATATTACATCTGCATTCTGATTTTCTTCCAGTTCATCCAAGGCCATGTCATAGTGATCCAGTAGTTGTGAGAGGCAGGAGCGACCTGCCCTGAACCCATGTTGCCCTGGATTGTGCAGATTTTGGGAATCCAGGTGATTTGCAATCCTGCTTCTTAGCACTCTTTCAAAGATTTTTATGATGTGGGGCGTCAGAGCTATTGGTCTATAGTTCTTAGCTAATGCTTTGCTGCCACCTTTATGGAGTGGGGCTATATCCGTTGTTTTAAGTGACTGTGGAATTTCACCCATGTCCAAGCTCCTCCTCCATAGTGTACTTAGGGCACGCGAGAGGGGTTTCTTGCAGTTCTTAATGAAAACAGAGTTCCACGAGTCTGGGCCCGGGGCTGAGTGCATAGGCATGTTGTCAATGGCTTTTTCGAAATCTATCGGAGTTAGGGTAATGTCGGAAATCTGGCATACATTTACGGAGTTTTGAGGCTCATTCATGAAGAAATCATTTGGGTCGTCGATCCTCAGACCGATTAGTGGTTCACTAAACACAGAGTCGTACTGGGATTTCAATATTTCACTCATTTCCTTGTTGTCATCTGTGTAAGTCCCAGTATGCTATTCAAGATTGATGGACTGACCACATCGACTCAAGGTTGAGGGACTGATTACCTCATTCTCCTCCTGTTCTTCAAGATTCTCCTTTGTATGGACTGATGAAGCCACTGTGTGGCGAAACGTTTCCTCAATAAAGATACCCAAGAGTTGCACATGTGTCTGATTTATCAACATGTCGGTTCTCTGAACCATTCATCTACAAACCTGTCAGACACAGCAACTTCTTGGGATCTTAATACTTGGGAATTCTTCGCTTGCCTAATTCTTGGGCACGACCTACTTCAACATTGAACAAATGTTACACGACCTATGACTGCTGCACCTCTCCTGCCAACGGTTTATAAGCTCCTTCTCAGCACATATGCCGTATTCTATTCAAGATTGATGGACTGACCACATCGACTCAAGGTTGAGGGACTGATTACTTCATTCTCCTCCTGTTCTTCAAGATTCTCCTTTGTATGGACTGATGAAGCCACTGTGTGGCGAAACGTTTCCTCAATAAAGATACCCAAGAGTTGCACATGTGTCTAATTTATCAACATGTCGGTTCTCTGAACCATTCATCTACGAACCATTCATCTACAAAGTCCCATCCTGTCTGAGTAAGGGCCCGATACTAGATGTGGTATTTGCCTTGTTTTTGGCACATGAAAAGAAATATTTTGAATTTCTTTCAATTTCACTAATAGCTTTAAGCTCCTCCTGCCTCTCCTGGTTCCTGTAAGAGTCATTTAGCTTAAGTTCGATAGTTTCCACCATACTGTGTTGTCAATACTCTGTTCTGGGCACTACCATGAACCATTCTAACCAGTGTTGTCAACACCATGTTCTGGGCACTATCATGAACCATCTTAACCTCAGTTGAATCTATAAACGCCTGTATATTACCACTAAAAGCACTAATGTTCTTCCCAGATAACGTACGGAGTTTTACATGTTCAATGAACGTTCAACAGTAAAGTGAACACCTGTGCAACCTTCAAAATCAACGAAGGAAATGTGCCCAGTCACCTTATGTCTATTCCTCCGGCAGCCGGGTAACGATCAGTTTGTTGAGGGCTATTTGCATGACAATGGGGTAGCGACCAATTTCTAAGGCAGGGTGGGTTAGGTTGAATTAGGTTAGGCTAGTTTAGAGCACGGCTGGGTTAGCTGGGCTCGGCCTGTGTTTACCCTGGGACACCCGCGCGGCTCTACCTGTTTATGCTGGGACACCCGCGCGGCTCTACCTGTTTACCCTGGGACACCCGCGCGGCTCTACCTGTTTACGATGGGACTCCCGCGCGGCTCTACCTGTTTACCCTGGGACACCCGCGCGGCTCTACCTGTTTATGCTGGGACACCCGCGCGGCTCGGCCTGTGTTTACCCTGGGACACCCACGTGGCTCTACCTGTTTACCCTGGGACACCCGCGTGGCTCTACCTGTTTATGCTGGGACACCCGCGCGGCTCTACCTGTTTACCCTGGGACACCCGTGCGGCTCTACCTGTTTATGCTGGGACACCCGCACGGCTCTACCTGTTTACGCTGGGACACCCGCGCGGCTCTACCTGTTTACGCTGGGACACCCGTGCGGCTCTACCTGTTTACGCTGGGACACCCGCGCGGCTCTACCTGTTTACCCTGGGACACCCGCGCGGCTCTACCTGTTTACGCTGGGACACCCGTGCGGCTCTACCTGTTTACGCTGGGACACCCACGCGGCTCTACCTGTTTACGCTGGGACACCCGTGCGGCTCTACCTGTTTACGCTGGGACACCCGCACGGCTCTACCTGTTTACGCTGGGACACCCGCGCGGCTCTACCTGTTTACGCTGGGACACCCGCGCGGCTCTACCTGTTTACGCTGGGACACCTGCGCGGCTCTACCTGTTTACCCTGGGACACCCGCGCGGCTCTACCTGTTTACGCTGGGACACCCACGCGGCTCTACCTGTTTACGCTGGGACACCCGCGCGGCTCTACCTGTTTACCCTGGGACACCCGCGCGGCTCTACCTGTTTACGCTGGGACACCCGCGCGGCTCGGCCTGTGTTTACCCTGGGACACCTGCGCGGCTCTACCTGTTTATGCTGGGACACCCGCGCGGCTCTACCTGTTTACGCTGGGACACCCGCGCGGCTCGGCCTGTGTTTACCCTGGGACACCCGTGCGGCTCTACCTGTTTACCCTGGGACACCCGCGCGGCTCTACCTGTTTATGCTGGGACACCCGCGCGGCTCTACCTGTTTATGCTGGGACACCCGCGCGGCTCTACCTGTTTACGCTGGGACACCCTTGCGGCTCGGCCTGTGTTTACCCTGGGACACCCACGTGGCTCGGCCTGTGTTTACCCTGGGACACCCGCGCGGCTCGGCCTGTGTTTACCCTGGGACACCCTTGCGGCTCGGCCTGTGTTTACCCTGGGACACCCTCCCGCCCGGCTGCCGGGCAAATAACCTCGCCGTGCACAAACTATCACTATATATTCGATTAAACACCCAGGTCAACTCTGCTGTCACTCCCACCCAACACTGATACTGGAGAAGTGATATTCCTGTGCCCGTCTACCTATACTTCTGTATCTACATTCCTGTACACCGCTGAGGTAGATAATGCAGCTATACTGAATAAGAAGGGAAAATAATGTTTAAATTCTGAGCAAGAATTAGGCTTTCTAACTCTCTGGTAATTTAGTCCCTAACTTATGGGTCCCTAAATTTATCGACGTCTTCATAAAATTTCATATTTTTTATCGACCCACAATCATTTATTAAATGAAAAAAATAATATACAGTGCTTTAGCTATTAGTACTACGAATAATGATAATAATAATAATAATAATAATAATAATAATAATAATAATAATAATAATACCAATAAAAATAAACATGATAATAATAACAATGGTTTCATAAAAAATAATTAATATTTAAATTATGAGAAATGTAAGATTTAACATAGTTTTTTTCTTGAAACTGTTGTTAATATTATTACTGGGAAAGATGAATCTGATGATGGTCAACAAGGGGACTGATATTTGGGTTGAAGATTGATGAGTTTTAGTGGTGAGTCAGAAGGTTCTTCCAGGTTCACTCTTGTTCCGCTTCTTAGTTAGAATTGCGTCTGTATGGATAAAACCAGTTACAACCACGTACTGAACCTCCCACCTTGTTGACCCCCAGCCACTTGTCGAGCCTCTTCCAGAGTCAGTCCCGTCGAACCTTTTCCAGAGCCAGTCCCGTCGAGCCTCTTCCAGAGTCAGTCCCGTCGAACCTTTTCCAGAGTCAGTCCCGTCGACCATCTTCCAGAGTCAGTCCCGTCGAACCTTTTCCAGAGTCAGTCCCGTCGACCATCTTCCAGAGTCAGTCCCGTCGACCCTCTTCCAGAGTCAGTCCCGTCGAACCTTTTCCAGAGCCAGTCCCGTCGAACCTCTTCCAGAGTCAGTCCCGTCGAACCTCTTCCAGAGTCAGTCCCGTCGAACCTCTTCCAGAGTCAGTCCCGTCGAACCTCTTCCAGAGTCAGTCCCGTCGAACCTTTTCCAGAGTCAGTCCCGTCGAACCTCTTCCAGAGTCAGTCCCGTCGAACCTCTTCCAGAGTCAGTCCCGTCGAGCCTCTTCCAGAGTCAGTCCCGTCGAACCTCTTCCAGAGTCAGTCCCGTCGAACCTCTTCCAGAGTCAGTCCCGTCGACCCTCTTCCAGAGTCAGTCCCGTCGAGCCTCTTCCAGAGTCAGTCCCGTCGAACCTCTTCCAGAGTCAGTCCCGTCGAACCTCTTCCAGAGTCAGTCCCGTCGACCCTCTTCCAGAGTCAGTACCGTCGAACCTCTTCCAGAGTCAGTCCCGTCGAACCTCTTCCAGAGTCAGTCCCGTCGAACCTCTTCCAGAGTCAGTCCCGTCGAACCTCTTCCAGAGTCAGTCCCGTCGACCCTCTTCCAGAGTCAGTCCCGTCGAACCTCTTCCAGAGTCAGTCCCGTCGAACCTCTTCCAGAGTCAGTCCCGTCGACCCTCTTCCAGAGTCAGTCCCGTCGAACCTCTTCCAGAGTCAGTCCCGTCGATCCTCTTCCAGAGTCAGTCCCGTCGAACCTCTTCCAGAGTCAGTCCCGTCGAACCTCTTCCAGAGTCAGTCCCGTCGAACCTCTTCCAGAGTCAGTCCCGTCGAGCCTCTTCCAGAGTCAGTCCCGTCGAACCTCTTCCAGAGTCAGTCCCGTCGAACCTCTTCCAGAGTCAGTCCCGTCGACCCTCTTCCAGAGTCAGTCCCGTCGAGCCTCTTCCAGAGTCAGTCCCGTCGAACCTCTTCCAGAGTCAGTCCCGTCGAACCTCTTCCAGAGTCAGTCCCGTCGACCCTCTTCCAGAGTCAGTCCCGTCGAGCCTCTTCCAGAGTCAGTCCCGTCGAACCTCTTCCAGAGTCAGTCCCGTCGAACCTCTTCCAGAGTCAGTCCCGTCGAACCTCTTCCAGAGTCAGTCCCGTCGACCCTCTTCCAGAGTCAGTCCCGTCGAACCTCTTCCAGAGTCAGTCCCGTCGAACCTCTTCCAGAGTCAGTCCCGTCGAACCTCTTCCAGAGTCAGTCCCGTCGAACCTCTTCCAGAGTCAGTCCCGTCGAACCTCTTCCAGAGTCAGTCCCGTCGAACCTCTTCCAGAGTCAGTCCCGTCGAACCTCTTCCAGAGTCAGTCCCGTCGACCCTCTTCCAGAGTCAGTCCCGTCGAACCTCTTCCAGAGTCAGTCCCGTCGAACCTCTTCCAGAGTCAGTCCCGTCGAACCTCTTCCAGAGTCAGTCCCGTTGAACCTCTTCCAGAGTCAGTCCCGTCGAACCTCTTCCAGAGTCAGTCCCGTTGAGCCTCTTCCAGAGTCAGTCCCGTCGACCCTCTTCCAGAGTCAGTCCCGTCGAGCCTCTTCCAGAGTCAGTCCCGTCGAACCTCTTTCAGAGTCAGTCCCGTCGAACCTCTTCCAGAGTCAGTCCCGTCGACCCTCTTCCAGAGTCAGTCCCGTCGAGCCTCTTCCAGAGTCAGTCCCGTCGAACCTCTTCCAGAGTCAGTCCCGTCGAACCTCTTCCAGAGTCAGTCCCGTCGAACCTTTTCCAGAGTCAGTCCCGTCGACCCTCTTCCAGAGTCAGTCCCGTCGACCCTCTTCCAGAGTCAGTCCCGTCGAACCTCTTCCAGAGTCAGTCCCGTCGAACCTCTTCCAGAGTCAGTCCCGTCGACCCTCTTCCAGAGTCAGTCCCGTCGAACCTCTTTCAGAGTCAGTCCCGTCGAACCTCTTCCAGAGTCAGTCCCGTCGACCCTCTTCCAGAGTCAGTCCCGTCGAACCTCTTCCAGAGTCAGTTCCGTCGACCCTCTTCCAGAGTCAGTCCCGTCGAACCTCTTTCAGAGTCAGTCCCGTCGAACCTCTTCCAGAGTCAGTCCCGTCGAACCTCTTCCAGAGTCAGTTCCGTCGACCCTCTTCCAGAGTCAGTCCCGTCGACACTCTTCCAGAGTCAGTCCCGTCGACCCTCTTCCAGAGTCAGTCCCGTCGAACCTCTTCCAGAGTTAGACACGTCGAGCCTCTTCCAGAGTCAGCCCCGTCGAACCTCTTTCAGAGTCAGTCCCGTCGAACCTCTTCCAGAGTCCGTCCCGTCGAACCTCTTCCAGAGTCAGTCCCGTCGACCTTTAGGGGTTGATACTGACCACTTTGGGGAACCCTGTCCTAACTCCTCTTGATACCTAATAAGGGGTATACCTGGAGTATACCTGGAGGGGTTTTTCCGGGGTTAACGCCCACGCGGCCCGGTCCGTGACCAGGCCTCGTGGTGCATCAGGGCCTGATCAACCAGGCTGTTACTGCTGGCCACACGCAAACCGACGTACGAACCACAGCTCTGCTGGACACTACTAACTTGTTAGCCTTCTTGAAGACAGCCAGAGGTCTATTAGTAATCTCTCTATACGTATGGTGGAGGCAGTTGAACAGTCTTGGGCCGCTGACACTTGTTATGTTGTCTCTCAGGGTCGTCGTGGCGTCCCTGCTTTTCAGTATGAGAATGTTGCATCGCCTGCCGAGTCTTTTGCTTTCGTAGGCAGTAATTTCCGTGTATAGATCTGGGACTAATCCTTCCAGGATTTTTCAAGTGTATATTATCATGCATTTTTCTCGCCTGAGTTCCAGGGAGTACAAATCAGAAAGTTTCAGCCACTCCCAATAATTCAGTTGTTTTATAGTACTTATACGTGCCGTGGAAGTTCTCTGTATATTCTCCAAATCACCACAGATATAAAGTATTATATCTGAATATTTGTCATAAAGACGTATATCCCCCTTGAATTTCGAAAACGGAATTTTCGATTTTGAAATTAGATTTTTTTTTGTATCTTTTGAGTATTTTTTATAAAGTTAGAATAGGCTAATTTTGGTTAGGTTATAGAAATTGTTAAAGAATTTTTTGTTATGAAGGTATACGGAAATTATTTATTAGAAAAGAGACCGAGTAACGAGGTAAATGAAGAGGCGTGTTACAACGTTCTAATGTGAACGTTCATCACTGGTGGTGAACGTTGGTCACTGGTGGTGAACGTTGGTCACTGGTGGTGAACGTTGGTCACTGGTGGTGAACGTTGGTCACTGGTGGTGTACGTTGGTCACTGGTGGTGTACGTTGGTCACTGGTGGTGTACGTTGGTCACTGGTGGTGAACGTTGGTCACTGGTGGTGTACGTTGGTCACTGGTGGTGTACGTTGGTCACTGGTGGTGAACGTTGGTCACTGGTGGTGAACGTTGGTCACTGGTGGTGTACGTTGGTCACTGGTGGTGTACGTTGGTCACTGGTGGTGTACGTTGGTCACTGGTGGTGAACGTTGGTCACTGGTGGTGTACGTTGGTCACTGGTGGTGTACGTTGGTCACTGGTGGTGTACGTTGGTCACTGGTGGTGTACGTTGGTCACTGGTGGTGTACGTTGGTCACTGGTGGTGTACGTTGGTCACTGGTGGTGTACGTTGGTCACTGGTGGTGTACGTTGGTCACTGGTGGTGTACGTTGGTCACTGGTGGTGTACGTTGGTCACTGGTGGTGTACGTTGGTCACTGGTGGTGTACGTTGGTCACTGGTGGTGTACGTTGGTCACTGGTGGTGTACGTTGGTTACTGGTGGTGTACGTTGGCCACTGGTGGTGTACGTTGGTCACTGGTGGTGTACGTTGGTTACTGGTGGTGTACGTTGGCCACTGGTGGTGTACGTTGGTCACTGGTGGTGTACGTTGGTCACTGGTGGTGTACGTTGGTCACTGGTGGTGTACGTTGGTCACTGGTGGTATACGTTGGTCACTGGTGGTGTACGTTGGTCACTGGTGGTGTACGTTGGTCACTGGTGGTGTACGTTGGTCACTGGTGGTGTACGTTGGTTACTGGTGGTGTACGTTGGCCACTGGTGGTGTACGTTGGTCACTGGTGGTGTACGTTGGTTACTGGTGGTGTACGTTGGCCACTGGTGGTGTACGTTGGTCACTGGTGGTGTACGTTGGTCACTGGTGGTGTACGTTGGTCACTGGTGGTGTACGTTGGTCACTGGTGGTGTACGTTGGTCACTGGTGGTGTACGTTGGTTACTGGTGGTGTACGTTGGCCACTGGTGGTGTACGTTGGTCACTGGTGGTGTACGTTGGTCACTGGTGGTGTACGTTGGTCACTGGTGGTGTACGTTGGTCACTGGTGGTGTACGTTGGTCACTGGTGGTGTACGTTGGTCACTGGTGGTGAACGTTGGTCACTGGTGGTGTACGTTGGTTACTGGTGGTGTACGTTGGCCACTGGTGGTGTACGTTGGCCACTGGTGGTGTACGTTGGTCACTGGTGGTGAAAATTGGTCACTGGTGGTGTACGTTGGCCACTGGTGGTGTACGTTGGCCACTGGTGGTGTACGTTGGTCAATGGTGGTGTACGTTGGCCACTGGTGGTGTACGTTGGCCACTGGTGGTGTACGTTGGTCACTGGTGGTGTACGTTGGTCACTGGTGGTGTACGTTGGTCACTGGTGGTGTAAGTTGATCACTGGTGGTGTACGTTGGCCACTGGTGGTGTACGTTGGCCATTGGTGGTGTACGTTGGTCACTGGTGGTGAATGTTGGTCACTGGTGGTGTACGTTGGTCACTGGTGGAGTACGTTGGTCACTGGTGGTGTACGTTGGTCACTGGTGGTGTACGTTGGTCACTGGTGGTGTACGTTGGTCACTGATAGTGTACGTTCGTCACTGGTGGAGTACGTTGGTCACTGGTGGTGAGAGTGAACGTGATATGTACGTTGATCACTGGTGGTGTACGTTGGTCACTGGTGGTGTACGTTGGTCACTGGTGGAGTACGTTGGTCACTGGTGGTGTACGTTGGTCACTGGTGGTGTACGTTGATCACTGGTGGTGTACGTTGGTCACTGGTGGTGTACGTTGGTCACTGGTGGTGTACGTTGGTCACTGGTGGTGTACGTTGGTCACTGGTGGTGTACGTTGGTCACTGGTGGTGTACGTTGGCCACTGGTGGTGTACGTTGGTCACTGGTGGTGTACGTTGGTCACTGGTGGTGAACGTTGGTCACTGGTGGTGTACGTTGGTCACTGGTGGTGTACGTTGGTCACTGGTGGTGTACGTTGGTCACTGGTGGTGTACGTTGGTCACTGGTGGTGTACGTTGGTCACTGGTGGTGTATGTTCGTCGCTGGTGGAGTACGTTGGTCACTGGTGGTGAGAGTGAACGTGATATGTACGTTGATCACTGGTGGTGTACGTTGGTCACTGGTGGTGTACGTTGGTCACTGGTGGAGTACGTTGGTCACTGGTGGTGTACGTTGGTCACTGGTGGTGTACGTTGGTCACTGGTGGTGTACGTTGGTCACTGGTGGTGTACGTTGGTCACTGGTGGTGTACGTTGGTCACTGGTGGTGTACGTTGGTCACTGGTGGTGTACGTTGGTCACTGGTGGTGTACGTTGGTCACTGGTGGAGTACGTTGGTCACTGGTGGTGTACGTTGGTCACTGGTGGTGTACGTTGGTCACTGGTGGTGTACGTTGGTCACTGGTGGTGTACGTTGGTCACTGGTGGTGTACGTTGGTCACTGGTTGTGTACGTTGATCACTGGTGGTGTACGTTGGTCAGTGGTGGTGTACGTTCGTCACTGGTGGAGTACGTTGGTCACTGGTGGCGAGAGTGAACGTGATATGTACGTTGATCACTGGTGGTGTACGTTGGTCACTCGTGGTGTACGTTGGTCACTGGTGGTGTACGTTGGTCACTGGTGGAGTACGTTGGTCACTGGTGGTGTACGTTGGTCACTGGTGGTGTACGTTGGTCACTGGTGGTGTACGTTGATCACTGGTGGTGTACGTTGGTCACTGGTGGTGTTCGTTGGTCACTGGTGGTGTACGTTGGTCACTGGTTGTGTACGTTGATCACTGGTGGTGTACGTTGGTCACTGGTGGTGTACGTTGATTACTGATTGTGTAAGTTGATCACTGGTTGTGTACGTTGATCACTGGTGGTGTACTCTGGCCACTGGTGGTGTACGTTGGTCACTGGTGGTGTACGTTGATTACTGATTGTGTTAGTTGATTACTGGTTGTGTACGTTGATCACTGGTGGTGCACGTTGATCACTGGTGGTGTACGTTGGTTACTTGTGGTGAGAGTGAACGTGATATGTACGGTGGTCACTGGTGCTGTGAGTGAACGTAATATGTACGTTGGCCACTGGTGGTGTGAGTGAACGCGATATGTACGTTGGTCACTGGTGGTGTACGTTGATCACTGGTAGTGTACGTTGGTCACTGGTGGTGTACGTTGGTCACTGGTGGTGTACGTTGATCACTGGTGGTGTACATTGGTCACTGGCGTGTATGTTGGTCATTGGTGGTGTACGTTGATTACTGATTGTGTACGTTGATTACTGGTTGTGTACGTTGATCACTGGTGGTGTACGTTGGCCACTGGTGGCGTACGTTGATCACTGGTGGTGTACGTTGATCACTGGTCGTGTACGTTGATCACTGATGGTGTGCGTTGATCACTGGTGGTGTACGTTGATCACTGGTGGTGTACGTTGATAACTGATGGTGTGAGTGAACGTGATATGTACGTTGGTCACTTGCAGTGTACGTTGGTCACTGGTAGTGTACGTTGGTCACTGGTGGTGTACGTTGGTCACTGGTGGTGTACGTTGATTACTGGTGGCGTTGTAGACTGCCTGTACTGTCTGCACAGACAGCCCATGCTGTCTGCCAGCTTAGTTCATATTTTGTGCCATGCTGGTGCTGCCACCTATACGCCTTGCCACTTCAGTATGGCCAGACTTGCCTCGCTCTCACTCACACAGCGGCCTAGCAGCAAGACACAAGGCCTCCCAGCTCTTTCTCGTGGGATGGCCCTGCCCGGGCCATGGGCACAAACACACAAGCCTGTGTACCCACCACGACATAACAATAAAGTAAGAAGCCTCCGAAGACGTATCATTTACTCCCTGCTACCAGAACGCCAAATAATCCCTTCATTATAGTGTACATTCGTCACTGACGTGTACGTTGGTCACTGGTGTTGTCGTAGAGGTTCTTAAAAGGAGATATCGAGGGTTGAAGGTAGACACACTTGTTGGATGGTAACGATATATTGTCAGACTGTGATGATGGGAGATGGAGCCCAGCCTCTGCCTTGTCCTAGCCTATGTCAAACGCTGTCTGAGAAGGAGGCAGAGGTACGAACATAGACATGCGCATCCCGTGACGTCACACAGTCACTCGGCCTAAGGATCTTCTATATAAACACATATAAGGGGATTCAGCAACTATGCTGATAGCTCGGTCATGTTACGTATGTCGTCTTGACATACACTACTATCTTATAGGCTGAACAGGCAGGTGGTTCTGGGCTGATTCTATACAATAACAAATTCATATACAACTTAGAACTAATGGATGGTATCATAATGGATGTAACAAAATGAGTTTTACATAATGGGTGTTAACGTAATCACTTTTAACGTAATGAGTTTTAACGTAATGCATTACAAACTATAAGAACAAATCATTGTACAATATGGATGGAATTGATCGATCGATCTGTATTCATGCACTCTACGGATTCTGAGGAAGAATAAATATATATATACAAGGTGAAATTAACAGCAAAGGCATCTGGTGCGCACTCAGATCATTACTGTCAAATTCTCAGAGTACGGAGGGAACGTGAATACGAAAAAAAAAAAATTCTGAAAAACTAATCAGTTAATAACAAACAGTTGACAATTTACTTCATCTCGGACATCTAGTTATACAGACTATGTACATTTAAACCCAATTCTGCGAGGGTGAGGTTTACATATGCAGAATGGTTATCATCTCTGGGAGGATCGAATTCCTCTGCAATGGCTAGCACATGCCTTGACTGAGGGAGACTTGAACGAGTATCTACAAAAGATACTTGTGGGTTTCTCATTACTTGTCGAGTACGCAAGGAGTAACGACATTCAGGTTGATTATCTGACTTAGTATCTGAGGTAGAGGGTACAGAGTCAAGAGGATTTTCAGCATCTGTCACATTAGTCTGGGTAGCAATATCATCAACATCACATACTAATTTCATATGATCTAAATGCGATTCTTTGTACTTGCCAGTACTAATTTCTCTAACCTTATACTTATTGCCAGAGATATGTTCTACAACTCGATAAGGTCCGACAAACTTTTGATCGAGCTTAGGCATTGCGAATGTGTTGTTGAAATTTGTCAGCATTACTCTCGAATCTACTTTGACTTTTGATGGCTTAGCACGGCTATTAGTTACTCTAGTAAATTCTGCTGTTGATTTATGAAGTGTTTCACGGATTCTTCTAAAAACACTTTGAGCCATGCTGGTACGAGTTGCTACGAAATCTTCAGGGTTGTAATTAGGTTTTAGAGTGGAATATAACAACTCATAGGGTAAACGCTTGTCTACACCATACAATGCATAATGTGGAGTATCACCTATGGAAGCATTGTAAGCAGAATTTATGGCACATTGAACATCTGGTATGACTTCATCCCAAGTCTCACTATTGGGGTTGATAGTGGCTCTCAGGACATCAAGTGTACTTTCTTATTGGTTCGTTCAGCTAACCCATTGCTGGCAGGATGATGAGGAACAATGGTGGATTTAGAGATCTTGTACAAAGCACACAAATTTTCAAGAATCTCATTACAGAATTCACCTCCATTATCTGTTACTAAGGACTTTGGGGTGGTATGCCTGCAGATAATGCGTTCTTTAAACGCTTTAGCTACTGTCTCAGCAGTCTTATCTGCAATAGGAACTAACTCACAATATCTGGTGAAATGGTCTACCATAACACACAGATGTTTGTTGACTTGGAGGGAACATTTAAAATTGGTTAACAAGTCAAGGGCAACTCTTTCCCACGGTTCGCTAGTGGTTGGGTACAGGGCCAGATTACCGCATAGGCAAACTAGGCATTTGCCTAGGGCTCCACGCATTTGGGGGCCCCGTGGTCCAAGGGGTTCAGGGGCTCATCCAAGACTGCACACATGGTGCAAGTGCAAAGGGGTCCCTACCTAAAAAGTTCAAGTGTTTGGAGAGTAAAATTGATTTTTAAAAATTAATCAAAACAAAAATAAATAATGAAATAAAATAAAATAAAAATAAATAAACCTAACCATAGATGGCAACACTCAACACGCCTTTGTTTACATCAGAACAGCTGTGTTTTCCCGCTAATGGGTGAGTATGGGAGATTCCTCTCCAGTTTTCTGTAGTTTATATGATTTGATAGTCTTATGCATGATGCAATGATAACAATAATGGTCAGTGATTTATAAAGGGAATAATAGTGCTGTAGTGGTTATGCTGAATATAATAGGTACATGATGTAACTACTTTAATAGCCTAATCTAGTAATACTATGCTGTCTTGAGTTTATTCTCTTTAAAATGCATGATTTAACAAGATAGTTATAATGGCTGTTGGTAAATGGTTTTGGTTGTCTTGATGTAATTTCCCTATTAAATTTTATCTAAATAGCCAGAATGTATTTAATTAGACCTTAAACAGGCTCACACCGACCCCCCCCCTCCCCCAAGCTGGAAGGGGTCGCTTCGCTTACCCGTAACTCAAAGGGGCCCCGCCAATCTGAATAGCCTAGGGCCTGGAGACTTCTTAATCTGGCCCTGGTTGGGTACACTTGGATTGGATTAGGACCATTGACATTTCCTTTATGTTGCATACAAACACTACATTTCTTAACATACTCTGAAATGTCAGTTGCCATACATGGCCAAAAGTATTTCATTCTGGCTTGTTTCACAGAACGATCCATACCAGGGTGTGCAACACCTGGTGCATCATGAACTAGCTGTAGAGCTACGTTCACTAGTGACTGTGGAATTACTAACTGGTACACTCTTCTGCTTGGAGTACCCAACTCAGCTGTTCGATACAGTAATTCCTGGCTCATTACAAAGTCACTAATGGGTGCTGGTGGCTTCACAGTAAGAATAAGATCTTCCTGGAGCAGGAATCGAATCACACCAGACCACATGGGATCTCTTCTTTGGGCATTTTTGACATCCTCGACAGTAAATGGAGGATCTGCAGTAACTACACTAACATGTCGCAATAAAGCATCTGCGACTACATTTGACTTGCCAGGTAAATGTTCAAAAGTGGGATTGAACTCTTGGATAGTCAAGGTCCATCTGGCTAACCTTCCAGCAGGTTGTTTGTACTGGAATAAAGGTATCAGTGGTGCATGGTCTGTCAAGACATGAACAGCGTACTGGTAAATAATGTCTCGGAAGTGCTTTGAAGACCATACTATTGCTAAAGCTTCTTGCTCCGTTACTGTATAATTACGTTCAGCCTTCGTAAGGACTCTACTAGCAAATGCAACTGCGTTGTACTTGCCATCAGTCTTCTGAGCTAGTACGGCACCTATGCCAATTGAACTAGCATCAGTTGTTAGATAGAAGGGCTTAGAAAAATCTGGAAATTTCAAAATTGGAGCAGATGTTAGCTTTTCTTTTAGAGTTTGGAATGCTCTTTCTTGACGGAAGGTCCAAACAAAAGGAGCATCTTTCTTAAGCAATTCAGTTAGCGGAGCTGCTATTGAAGAAAAATTTGCAATGAAAGATCTGTAGAAACCTGCTAGACCCACAAAGGATCTTACAGCATCAGCAGTTTTGGGAGTTGGAAAATTTAGTACTGCCGTTACTTTACTTTGATCAGTTGTAACCCCTCTACGAGCGACTACGTGACCAAGAAACTTAATTTCTGATCTGAAAAATTGACATTTGGACAGTTTGATCTTTAAATTGGCTTCTTCAAGCTTGCCAAGTACTATATCAAGTCTTTTCAGGTGTGTATCCACATCTTCGGACATGATGATTACGTCGTCTAAGTACACCATAAGTGCTTTACCTATAAGACCTCTAAAGATGTTGGTCATGAGTCTAGAGAACGTGATAGGTGAGGATCGTAATCCAAAAGCCATTCGAAGGAAGTGATAATGACCTGTGGGAGTAGAGAATGCGGTTAACTCTTGGCTGTCCTCGTGAAGAGGGACTTGCCAAAACCCTTGTAACAAGTCCAGGGTCGAGAAGACTTTGTTATCTCCGATATTGCGTAAAAGATCACCTAGTACAGGAAGTGGGAAGCGATCTGGAATAGTTTTCACATTTAACTTCCTAAAGTCAATCACCGGGCGCCAAGTGCCGCCCTTCTTAGGCACTAGAATCAAGGGCGCATTCCAGGGTGAATTGCTATGTGCAATAACTCCATCATTGAGCATCTGATTGATCAGTTCTTCTACGACAGCAACTTGGGAATGAGGCATTCTGTACGCAGGTATATAGATAGGTCTAGCACCAGGTTCAAGTGGAATACGATGGGACAATAAGTTCGTTATACCCATCTTCCCACCTGGTAAGGCAATGGCGTTACGACGTTTGTTCAACAGAGTCAACAAATGCTTGACTTCGTCTGGGAAGTCAGTGGGAGCTAAGTCTTTCTCCTCAACTGGTGGAATGGATTGATCCAGTGGAGTGGATGAGGTCTCCACTGTTGAAATAGCACCAACCCACTGGTCAGGTGACACGTCATCCTGTACTTGAACAGGGTAGAGATAGTGAACTAGGTCAACGAGATTGGTATTTGCTCTGAGACGAACACTGTGACCCGAAGTGTTAGCAAGGAATAAATGGATCTTACTGTCTCTTACAATGTGTAAGGAAGGTTCAACAAATAAACCCTTGACCTTGCAGGAATCACTGTCAACTAGGACGTTATCACCATCTGGAACATTAGGAACAACAACAGACACTCTAGTGAGAGCACTAGCCGCAACAGAGACGTCTTTCTGGAGACGGCATGTGACATCAACAAGAGATGGCATTACTAGTTTCAAGTAATCGTTTTCTGACAAGGCATCCCCTGTGGAGAAACTACTACTTGAACTAGCAGTGGGAGATGGAGCCCAGCCTCTGCCTTGTCCTAGCCTATGTCAAACGCCGACTGAGAAGGAGGCAGAGGTACGAACGTACACATGTGCATCCCGTGACGTCACACAGTCACTCGGCCTAAGGATCTTCTATATAAACACATATATGGGGATTCAGCAACTATGCTGACAATGTGTATGTTGGTCACTGGTTGTGTACGTTGATTACTGGTTGTGTACGTTGAACACTGGTGGTGTACGTTGGTCACTGGTGGTGTACGTTGATCACCGGTGGTGTACGTTGATTACTGGTGGTGGTGGAGTACGTTGATGACTGGTGGTGTACGCTGATGACTGGTGGTGTACGTTGATGACTGGTGGTGCACGTTGATCACTGGTGGTGCACGTTGGTCACTGATGGTGTGAGTGAACGTGATATGTACGTTGGTCACTGGTGGTGTGAGTGACTGTGATATGTACGTTGGTCACTGGTGGTAAGAGTGAACGTCATATGTGCGTTGGTCACTGGTGGTGTGAGTGAACGTGATATATACGTTGGTCACTGGTGGTGTGAGTGAACGTGATATATACGTTGGTCACTGGTGGTGTGAGTGAACGTGATATATACGTTGGTCACTGATGCTGTGAGTGAACGTGATATGTACGTTGGTCACTGGTGGTGAGAGTGAGCGTGATATGTACGTTGGTCACTGGTGGTGTGAGTGACCGTGATATGTACGTTGGTCACTAGTTGTGTGAGTGACCGTGATATGTACGTTGGCCAGTGGTGGTGTACGCTTTTCACTGGTAGTGTACTTTGGTCACTAGTGGTGTACGTTGGTCACTGGTGGTGTACGTTGATCACTGGTGGTGTACATTGGTCACTGGCGTGTATGTTGGTCATTGGTGGTGTACGTTGATTACTGATTGTGTACGTTGATTACTGGTTGTGTACGTTGATTACTGGTGGTATACGTTGGTCACTGGTGGTGTACGTTGATCACTGGCGGTGTACGTTGATCACTGGTGGTGTACGTTGATCACTGGTGGTGTACGTTGATCACTGGTGGTGTACGTTGATCACTGATGGTGTACGTTGGTCACTGATGGTGTGAGTGAACGTGATATGTACGTTGGTGACTGGTGGTGTAAGTGAACGTGATATGTACGTTGGCCACTGGTGCTGTGAGTAAACGTGATATGTACGTTGGTCACTGGTGGTGTAAGTGAACGTGATATGTACGTTGGTCACTGGTGGTGTGAGTGACCTTGATATGTACGTTGGTCACTGGTGGTGTGAGTGACCGTGATATGTCCGTTGGTCACTGGTGATGTACGTTGGTTACTTGTGGTGAGAGTGAACGTGATATGTACGTTGGTCACTTGTGGTGTGAGTGAACGTGATATGTACATTGGTCACTGGTGCTGTAAGTGAACGTAATATGTACGTTGATCACTGGTGGTGTGAGTGAACGTGTTATGTACGTTGGTTACTGGTGGTGTAAGTGACCGTGATATGTGCGTTGGTCAATGGTGGTGAGAGTGAACGTGATATGTGCGTTGGTCAATGGTGGTGAGAGTGAACGTGATATGTACGTTGGTCACTGGTGGTGTGAGTGAACGTGATATGTACGTTGGTCACTGGCGCTGTGAGTAAACGTGATATGTATGTTGGTCACTGGTGGTGTGAGGGAACGTGATATGTACGTTGGTCACTGGTGGTGAGAGTGAACGTGATATGTACGTTGGTCACTGTTGATGTGAGTAACCGTGATATGTACGTTGGTCACTGGTGGAGTGAGTGACCTTGATATGTACGTTGGTCACTGGTGGTGTGACTGACCGTGATATGTACGTTGATCACTGGTGATGTACGTTGGTTACTGGTGGTGAGAGTGAACGTGATATGTACATTGCTCACTGGTGCTGTAAGTGAACGTAATATGTACATTTATCACTGGTGGTGTGAGTGAACGTGATATGTACGTTGGTCACTGGTGGTGTACGTTGGTCACTGGTAGTGTACGTTGGTCACTGGTCGTGTACGTTGATCACTGATGGTGTACGTTGATTACTGATTTTGTACGTTGATTACTGGTTGTGTACGTTGGTCACTGGTGGTGTGTGACCGTGATATGTACGTTTTTTACTGGTTGTGTACGTTGGTTACTGGTGGTGAGAGTGAACGTGAGTTAAAAGTGTACCTGTGGTTGACAATCTGGCTATGAAAGTGAGGTAGAATCCGGCTAGGCCTATGAAGGATCGGACAGTGTTTGCCGTCGTAGGTCTAGAGAATTTCTGCACATCCGAGATTTTGGTTTCATCTGTCTTCATGCCATTCTGAGTCACTACGCGGCCCAGAAACTTTATTTCTTTCTTAAGGAATTGATATTTTGAGAGCTTTACTTTGAGAATAGCCCCGCTTAGCTTTTCCAGTACCCGCTCAAGTTTTACGATGTGTGTAGGCACATCCTGGGACATCACCATGAGATTGTCTAAGTCAGTGGTGGCAAACTACGGCCCACGGGCTGCGTGCGGCCCGCCGAAGGTTTTCATGTGGCCTGCCAAGATTAAGTCATATACTTACGTTATTTGGGGACAAAATGCAAGTAAATTTAAAGAAAAAAGTTATCACCCAACGCTAAATAATATTGTGGAACATTAACACGTTACCCACAAAAGCTAATCTGGTCAAGCAGCTGAATGATCAAAATTTTGTTAATTTTCCTGTGTTGAAAACACGAGCTGTCACACGAGCATTATCAGACAAGTACAGTTCACAGTTGATGGCTTTAGAGGACAAATTTATCAGAAGATCTGCTGATTTCAAGGCAATTGAAAGACAGGTCGATTTGCTCAGCTCACCTTTTGCCTCTGACACTGAAAGACCCTCGTGTAGTAGATAGTCTTTTTAGTATGATAATGAGATGTTATCTTCATTATAGAATAATAAGAAAATATTATAACCTTTATATTATAATAATAAGGTAAAAGGACCCCAATGGAAATAAGTCACTCTGTCTGACTTTTTTGGGTTATCCCAGGTTCTCTACACATATGCTGCTATGTATGATAATTCTATGTAACTGTATTTGTGTATACCTGAATAAATTTACTTACTTACTTACTTACTTAAGAGTTACTGAAGAGCTGCAGATGGAACTGACTGATTTACAAGCCGACAACTCTTTAAAGATCTGAAAGTATACCACTGACAAAGTTTTATGCATCTCTGCACTCAGAAAAGTTTCAAAATCTGAAAAAAATTACAAGAAAGATGTTTGTGTAGTTTACATCAACTTCCATTTGTGAGCAGACTTTCTCTAAAATGAAAATTAAAAGTCAAAAGACAGATCACTTCTCACAGACTCAAATCTTCAGTCAGTGTTAAGGATCAGCACAAGCAACCTGACACCTAATTTTAACAAAATGCTAAATGACTGCAGTCAGAGTCATCATTAAGATAAGATAAGATAAGATTTCGTTCGGATTTTTAACCCCGGAGGGTTAGCCACCCAGGATAACCCAAGAAAGTCAGTGCGTCATCGAGGACTGTCTAACTTATTTCCATTGGGGTCCTTAATCTTGTCCCCCAGGATGCCACCCACACCAGTCGACTAACACCCAGGTACCTATTTGCTGCTAGGTGAACAGGACAACAGGTGTAAGGAAACGTCGAAATGTTTCCACCCGCCGGGAATCGAACCCGGGCCCTCCGTGTGTGAAGCGGGAGCTTTAGCCACCGGGCCACATTCACAATGTTCTGTTATTTACTGAGTTTATTTTTCACATAAATGTCTCGTGTTACGTCTCTACTTTAAAAAAATAATTGCTCTATTTCTTTAAAAGCCTTTTATTTTGGCTATTTTAAATATTAATTATTTTGCTTTATATACTATGCGGCCCTTTAAAATTGTGAATTTCTGAATGTGGCCCCTGAACTGAAAAGTTCTCTCACCATTGGTCTAGGTAGACCATCAAGGTGTCTCATAGGAGAGTATGGAAAATCGTTTCCATCAAACGACTGAATGTGACAGGGCTTCCCTGTAATGTGAAAGGCATCCTTTTGAACTGATAATGACCACTAGGTGTAGAGAATGCGGTCAATTCTTTACTCTGGTCGTCAAGAGGAATCTACCAAAAATCTTGGAATAGGTCAAGAGTCGAAAAAACTTGATGTCACCAATGTTCTGCAACAGGTCATTCAGAACTGGCAATGGAAAATGATCTGGAATCATGCATGCATTTAGTTTCCTGTAATCAATTACAGGATTCCATGTTCCATCTTTCTTGGGAACAAGGATGAGCATTCCACTGAGAAGCAGACTTCTCGATAACTCCATCATGGAGCAGCCTAGTAATGAGCACTTCAGCGAAGACTCATTGTGTATAAGGCTACCCTCTACCCCTGCACTATGCACTACCCCGTTGCACTCCACGACCTAACAATCATTCCTCTCCCTCTTGCTACCCATTACTCCTGCATTCTTCCCTGCCCGGCGGTCCTGTATGACCCATGTAGGTTCAGCACTTCTTTTTTATTGTAATAATAATTTACACCTAAGGCAATCTGTAGGCGGGCACATAAATAGGTTTGGTGCCTGTATCAAGAGGAATACGATGAGAAATAAGTGGAGTCAAACCCATGGGCTCACTGTCTAGTGCTACCGCAGAACGGGCACTATTAAGAACCTTGAGAAGTTTTGGAACTTCTTCGGGGTAGTCTGTCGTTGTAAGGTCATCTCCAGCACTGGCCGGGTGATGGAAGATTCAGTAGCAGACTCGCTTGGGAGGACTGCACCTGCAAACTGATCTGCTGGTACTTCGCCTTCCACTGTCATTTGTCCTAGCCAGTCCTTGTGGCTGATCCTAGCCAGTCCTTGTGGCTGGTCCTAGCCAGTCCTTGTGGCTGGTCCTAGCCAGTCCTTGTATTCAATCCTAGCCAGCCCTTGTATTCGGTCCTAGCCAGCCCTTGTATTCAATCCTAGCCAGCCCTTGTATTCGGTCCTAGCCAGTCCTTGTATTCGATCCTAGCCAGCCCTTGTGTTCAATCCTAGCCAGTCCTTGTATTCGGTCCTAGCCAGCCCTTGTATTCGATCCTAACCAGCCCTTGTATTCGGTCCTAGCCAGCCCTTGTTGTAAGAAGTCCAGGTAGATTCGTTCAGGGAAACGGCTAGAGCCGTTCCGCGGAGCGAATCTATCTGGACACCCTACCCATATCTGAAACATTGCAGGCTCTTGAAGATGTGTTGATTGCAACACGAAAGTCCTAGAGCTATCATTCAACTCCCCCTGTGATTATTTTATCACTCAATAGCTATTATTTCACAGTGTGGATAGGAAGATATTCCTTGAGATGAAGAGAAACAAGACAGTGGGACATAGAAAGAAGCTGAAACATGAAGATGAATGACAAGGATGATAGGAAGGAGTGGGAGATAAATCTAGGTATACTTTCAACTTTATATATCACACTGGCCAAGAGGCTAGAACTTACTGAGGTCAATTGTAGAGCGAGTGGCACGACCTGGGAGCATGCCTCGACCCCCCTCCCGACCCACACAAACACACCCCCCCCACGCACACCCAGACATAACACACTCAACATCATATTCAAAATCCAGACTTAACACAACAACATCCTGACATAACACACTCAACCTCCAGATATAACACACTCAACATCCAGACATTACACACTCAACATTCAGACATAACACACTCAACATCCAGACATTACACACTCAACATCCAGACATAACACACTCAACATCCAGACATAACACACTCAACATCCAGACATAACACACTCAACATTCAGACATAACACACTCAACATCCAGACATAACACACTCAACATCCAGACATAACACACTCAACATCCAGACATAACACACTCAACATCCAGACATAACACACTCAACATCCAGACATAACACACTCAACATCCAGACATAACACACTCAACATCCAGACATAACACACTCAACATCCAGACATAACACACTCAACATCCAGACATAACACACTCAACATCCAGACATAACACACTCAACATCCAGACATAACACACTCAACATCCAGACATAACACACTCAACATCCAGACATAACACACTCAACATCCAGACATAACACACTCAACATCCAGACATAACACACTCAACATCCAGACATAACACACTCAACATCCAGACATAACACACTCAACATCCAGACATAACACACTCAACATCCAGACATAACACACTCAACATCCAGACATAACACACTCAACATTCAGACATAACACACTCAACATCCAGACATAACACACTCAACATCCAGACATAACACACTCAACATTCAGACATAACACACTCAACATCCAGATCTCCATTCAGTCATATCTAACAAGCTCACGCACGCTTGTTGGAAGTCCAAGCCCCTCGTCCACAAAACCTTTACCCACTCTCTCCAACGTTTTCAGGGACGACCTTCTATCCCGCCTTCCTTCCCCAACATATTTATACGCTCTCCAAGTCATTCTACTTTGTTCCATTCTCTCTAAATGAACAAACCACCTCAATAATCCCTCTTCAGCCCTCTGACTAATACTTTTAGGAACTCCACACCTCCTCCTAATTTCCATACTATGAATTCTCTGCATAATATTTACACCACACATTGCCCTTAGATAAGACATCTCCACTGTCTCCAGCCGCCTCCTTCCTGCAGCATTTACAACCCAAGCTTCACACCCATATAAGACAGTTGGTACCACTATACTCTTGTACATTCCCTTCTTTGCCTCCACTGATAACTTTTTTTTTTGTCTCCACAGATATCTCAATGCACCAGTCACCTTTATTCCTTCATCAGTTCTATGGTTAACCTCATCCTTCATAAACTCATCCGCTGACAAGTCAACTCCCAAATATCTGAAAACATTTACTTCTTCCATACTCCCTCCAATGTGATATCCATTTTTACTTTATCTAAATCGTTTGATACCCTCATCACCTTATTCTTATCTATGTTCACTTTCAACTTTCTACCTTTACACACCCTCCCAAACTCGTCCACTAACCTTTGCAACTTTTCTTTAGAATCTCCCATAAGCACAGTATCATCAGCAAAAAAATAGCTGTGTCAATTCCCATTTTGTATTTGATTCCCTATAATTTAATCCCACCCCTCCCCAGCACCCTAACATTTACCTCCTTCACAACCCCATCTATAAATATGTTGAACAACCATGGTGACATTATACATCCCTGTCCAAGACCTACTTTTACTGGGAAGTAATCACCCTTTCTCCTACACGCCCTAACCTGAACCTCACTATCCTCAAAAACTTTATATAGCATTTAGTAACTTTCTACCTATTCCATACACTTGCAACATCTGCCATATTGCTTCCCTATCCACTCTATCATATGCCTTTTCTAAATCCATAAAAACAATGAAAACTTCCCTACCTTTATCTAAATACTGTTCACATATGATCTACACATCCTCTACCCATTCTGAAGCCTCTTTACTCATCTGCAATCCTGCTCTCTGTCTTACCTCTAATTCTTTCTGTAACAACCATACCATACGCTTTATCTGGTATACTCAGTAAACTTATTCCTCTATAATTTTTACAATCTCTTTTGTCCCCCTTCCATTTATATATAGGATTTATACATTCTCTTTGCCAATCCCTAGATACTTTCCCCTTTTTCATACATTTATTAGCAAAAATACCAACTACTCCAACACTATATCTTCCCCTGCTTTTAAAATTTCTGTCATGATCCCGTCAGTTCCAGCTGCTTTAACCCCTTTCATTCTATGTAATACCTCTTTACCTCTGCCTCACGCACCTCCCCACACACACATCCTGCTCTTCTTCACTCCTAAAAGATGTTATACATCCCTGGCCAGTGTATTTAAAAGTTCCTCAAAATATTCTCGCCGTCTACCCAATACCTCCATCTCCCCATCTACAAAACTCCTCTACTCAGTTTTTAACTGACAAATCCATTCATTCCCTAGGCTTTCTTAACTTGTTTATCTCCAATTTTTTTCTTATACTCAGCAAAATTCCTTGACAGTGCATCTCCGATCATCCTATCATCTGCTCTCCTTTTGCACTTTCTCACCACTCTCTTCATCTTTCTTTTACTGTCCATATACTCTACTCTCCTTATAACACTTCTGCTTTGTAAAAACCTCTCATAAGCTAACTTTTTCTCTTTTATCACACCCTTTATTTCACCATTCCACCAATCACTCCTCTTTCCTCCTGCACCCACCCTCCTATAACCACAAACTTCTGCCCCACATTCTAAAAGGGGTTACTAGTGCATTGTTCCGGCATTTTAGCTGACTTTTACAACACGCATGGCTTACGGAGGAAACATTCTTATTCCACTTCCCCATGGATATAAAAGGAAAAGCAATAAAACCAAGAACTATTAAGATAAAATCAAAGAAAACTCAGATGAGTGTGTATACATAAACGTGTACATGTATGTGTAGTGTGACCTAAGTGTAAGTAGAAGTAGCAAGACGTAACTGAAATCTTGCATGTTAATGAGACAGAAAAAAGACAACAGCAATCCTACCATAATGTAAAACAATTACAGGTTTCTGTTTTACACTCACTTGGCAGGACGATAGTACCTCCCTGGGTGGTTGCTGTCTACCAACCTACTACCTATATATATATATATATATATATATATATATATATATATATATATAGATATATATATATATACATATATATATATATATATATATATATATATATATATATATATATATAGACATATATAGATATATATATATATATATATATATATATATATATATATACACATATATACATATATTTATTAATTTATTAACACATCGGCCGATTCCCACCAAGGCAGGGTGGCATGAAAAAGAAAAACTTTCACCATCATTCACTCCATCACTGTCTTGCCAGAAGGGTGCTTTACACTACAGTTTTTAAACTGCAACATTAACACCCCTCCTTCAGAGTGCAGGCACTGTACTTCCCATCTCCAGGACTCAAGTCCGGCCTGCCGGTTTCCCTGAATCCTTTCATAAATGTTACTTTGCTCACACTCCGACAGCACGTCAAGTATTAAAACCATTTGTCTCCATTCACTCCTATCAAATACGCTCACGCACGCTTGCTGGAAGTCCAAGCCCCTCGCACACAAAACCTCCTTTACCCCCTCTCTCCAACCCTTTCTAGGCCGACCCCTACCCCGCCTTCCCTCCACTACAGATTTATACACTCTCGAAGTCATTCTGTTTTGTTCCATTCTCTCTACATGTCCAAACCACCTCAACAACCCTTCCTCAGCCCTCTGGACAATAGTTTTGGTAATCCCACACATCCTAATTTTCAAACAACGAGTTCTCTGAATTATATTCACGCCACACATTGCCCTCAGACATGACATCTCCACAGCCTCCAACCTTCTCCTCATTGCAACATTCATCACCCATACTTCACACCCATACAAGAGTGTTGGTACGACTATACTCTCACACATTCCCCTCTTTGCTTCCACGGAAAAAGTTCTTTGTCTCCACAGACTCCTAAGTGCACCACTCACCTTTTTCCCCTCATCAATTCTATGATTCACCTCTTCCTTCATAGACCCATCTGCTGACACGCCCACTCCTAAATATCTGAATACATTCACCTCCTCTATACTCTCTCCCTCCAATCCGATATCCAATCTTTCACCACCTAATCTTTTTGTTATCCTCATAACTTTACTCTTTTCTATATTCACTTTTAATTTTCTTCTTTTACATACCCTACCAAATTCATCCACCAACCTCTGCAACTTCTCTTCAGAATCTCCCAAAAGCACAGTGTCATCAGCAAAGAGCAACTGTGACAACTCCCACGTTGTGTTTGATTCTTTATCTTTTAACTCCACACCTCTTGCCAAGACCCTCGCATTCACTTCTCTTACAACCCCATCTATAAATATATTGAACAACCACGGTGACATCACACATCCTTGTCTAAGGTCTACTTTTACTGGGAAATAATCTCCCTCTTTCCTACATACTCTAACCTGAGCCTCACTATCCTCGTAAAAACTCTTCACTGCTCTCAGTAACCTACCTCATATACCATACACCTGCAACATCTGCCACATTGCTTCCCTATCCACCCTGTCATATGCCTTTTCCAAATCCATAAATGCCACAAAAACCTCTTTACACTTATCTAAATACTGTTCACCTATATGTTTCACTGTAAACACTTGGTCCACACACCCCCTACCTTTCCTAAAGTCTCCTTGTTCATCTGCTATCCTACTCTCTGTCTTACTTTTAATTCTTTCAATAATAACTCTACTATACACTTTACCAGGTATACTCAACAGACTTATCCCCCTATAATTTTTACACTCTCTTTTGTCCCCTTTGCCTTTATACAAAGGAACTATGCATGCTCTCTGCCAATCCCTAGGTACCTTACCCTCTTCCATACATTTATTAAATAATAGCACCAACCACTCCAGAACTATATTCCCACCTGCTTTTAACATTTCTATCTTTATCCCATCAATCCCAGCTGCCTTACCCCCTTTCATTTTACCTACTGCCTCACGAACTTCCCCCACACTCACAACTGGCTCTTCCTCACTCCTACAAGATGTTATTCCTCCTTGCCCTATACAAGAAATCACAGCTTCCCTATCTATATCAACATTTAACAATTCCTCAAAACATTCCCTCCATCTTCTCGATACCTCTAATTCTCCATTTAATAACTCTCCTCTCCTATTTTTAACTGTCAAATCCATTTGTTCTCTAGGCTTCCTCAACTTATTAATCTCACTCCAAAACTTTTTCTTATTTTCAACAAAATTTGTTGATAACATCTCACCCACTCTCTCATTTGCTCTCTTTTTAGATTGCTTTACCACTCTCTTAACCTTTCTTTTTTTTCTGCATATACTCTTCCCTCCTTGCATCACTTCTACTTTGTAAAAACCTCTCATATGCTAACTTTTTCTCCCTTACTACTCTCTATACATCATCATTCCACCAATCGCTCCTCTTCCCTCCCGCACCCACTTTCCTGTAACCACAAACTTCTGCTGAACACTCTAACACTACATTCTTAAACCTACCCCATACATCTTCGACCCCATTACCTATACTCTCACTATCCCATCTATCCTCTTACCCTAACTGCCTCCTCTTTTAGTTTATACACCTTCACCTCTCTCTTACTTGCTGCTTCTATTTTCCTTGTATCCCATCTACGTTTTACCCTCACTGTAGCTACAGCTAGAAAGTGATCTAATATATCTGTGGCTCCTCTATAAACATGTACATCCTGAAGTTTACTCAACAGTCTTTTATCTACCAATACATAGTCGAACAAACTACTGTCATGACGCCCTACATCATATCTTGTATACTTATTTATCCTATTTTTCTTAAAATATGTATTACCTATAACTAAACACCTTTCTATACAAAGTTCAATCAAAGGGCTCCCATTATCATTTACACCTGGCACCACAAACTTACCTACCACACCCTCTCTAAATGTTTCTCCAACCTTAGCATTTAGGTCCCCTACCACAATTACTCTCTCACTTGGTTCAAAGGTTCCTATACATTAGCTTAACATCTCTCAAAATCTCTCTCTCTCCTCTACACTCCTCTCTTGTCCAGGTGCGTACACGCTTATTATGACCCACTTGTCATATCCGACCCTTATTTTAGTCCACATAATCCTTGAATTTACACATTTACATTTCCTCTTCTCCTTCCATAACTGGTCCTTCAACAATATTGGTACACCTTCCTTAGCTCTAACTCTCTCAGCTACTCCTGGCTTATTCCCATTCATTTCTCCCCACAGAAACTCACCTACCCCCTTCAGCTTTGTCTCGCTTAGGGCCAGGACATCCAACTTCTTTTCATTCATAACATCAGCAATCATCTGTTTCTTATTATCCGCACTACATCCACGCACATTTAAGCATCCCAGTTATATAAAGTTTTTCTTCCCTGTTTTTTTGTAAAAGTCTACAGGAGAAGGGGTTACTAGCCCATTGCTCCCGGCATTTTAGTCGCCTCATACGACACACACGGCTTACAGAGGAAAAATTCTTTTCCACTTCCCCATGGACAACAGAGCGAAAAAATAAGAACAAGAACTATTAAGAAAAAGAAGAAAAACCCTAGATGTGTGTATGTACACATATGCATGTGCTTGCCTGTGTAGTGTGACCAAAGTGTATGTAGAAGTAGCAGGATATCCCTGTTATCCAGCGTGTTTATGAGACAGAAAAAAGACACCAGCAATCCTACCATCATGTAAAACAGTTACAGGTTTCTGTTTCACAGTCATCTGGACGGTAGTACCTCCCTGGGTGGTTGCATATATATATATATATATATATATATATATATATATATATATATATATATATATATATATATATATATATATATATATATATACATATACATATATATATATATATATATATATATATATATATATATATATATATATATATATATATATATATATATATATATATATATATATATATATATATATATATATATGTTATATTTATAAACTACTGTAAAAACTACTGTAACAAACTACTATAAGAAACTATAAGAAACACAAGGTTGAGGGACTGATTACCTCATTTTCCTCCTGTTCTTCAAGATTCTCCTTTGTATGGACTGATGAAGCCACTGTGTGGCGAAACGTTTCCTCAATAAAGATACCCAAGAGTTGCACACGTGTCTAATTTATCAACATGTCGGTTCTCTGAACCATTCATCTACAACCAGCAGAGGGGTTATGGCGAGGCCACCAACACAACAACCAACAGAGGGGTTATGGCGAGGCCACCAACACAACAACCAACAGAGGGGTTATGGCGAGGCCACCAACACAACAACCAGCAGAGGGGTTATGGCGAGGCCACCAACACAACAACCAACAGAGGGGTTATGGCGAGGCCACCAACACAACAACCAACAGAGGGGTTATGGCGAGGCCACCAACACAACAACCAACAGAGGGGTTATGGCGAGGCCACCAACACAACAACCAACAGAGTGTTTATGGCGAGGCCACCAACACAACAACCAGCAGAGGGGTTATGGCGAGGCCACCAACACAACAACCAGCAGAGGGGTTATGGCGAGGCCACCAACACAACAACCAACAGAGGGGTTATTGCGAGGCCACCAACACAACAACCAGTAGAGGGGTTATTACGAGGCCACCAACACAACAACCAACAGAGGGGTTATGGCGAGGCCACCAACACAACAACCAACAGAGGGGTTATGGCGAGGCCACCAACACAACAACCAACAGAAGGGTTATTGCGAGGCCACCAATACAACAACCAGCAGAGGGGTTATTGCGAGGCCACCAACACAACAACCAATAGAGGGGTTATGGCGAGGCCACCAACACAACAACGAACAGAGGGGTTATGGCGAGGCCACCAACACAACAACCAACAGAGGGGTTATTGCGAGGCCAACACAACAACCAGCAGAGGGGTTATGGCGAGGCCACCATCACAACAACCAACAGAGGGGTTATTGCGAGGCCACCAACACAACAACCATTAGAGGGGTTATTGCGAGGCCACCAACACAACAACCAAGAGAGGGGTTATGGCGAGGCCACCAACACAACAACCAACAGAGGGGTTATGGCGAGGCCACCAACACAACAACCAACAGAGGGGTTATTGCGAGGCCACCAACACAACAACCAATAGAGGGGTTATGGCGAGGCCACCAACACAACAACCAACAGAGGGGTTATGGCGAGGCCACCAACACAACAACCAGTAGAGGGGTTATTGCGAGGCCACCAACACAACAACCAATAGAGGGGTTATGGCGAGGCCACCAACGCAACAACCAGCAGAGGGGTTATGGCGAGGCCACCAACACAACAACCAACAGAGGGGTTAGGCGAGGCCACCAACACAACAACCAACAGAGGGGTTATGGCGAGGCCACCAACACAACAACCAGCAGAGGGGTTATGGCGAGGCCACCAACACAACAACCAACAGAGGGGTTATTGTGAGGCCACCAACACAACAACCATTAGAGGGGTTATTGCGAGGCCACCAACACAACAACCAACAGAGGGGTTATGGCGAGGCCACCAACACAACAACCAACAGAGGGGTTATGGCGAGGCCACCAACACAACAACCAGTAGAGGGGTTATTGCGAGGCCACCAACACAACAACTAATAGAGGGGTTATGGCGAGGCCACCAACACAACAACCAACAGAGGGGTTATAGCGAGGCCACCAACACAACAACCAGCAGAGGGGTTATGGCGAGGCCACCAACACAACAACCAACAGAGGGGTTATTGCAAGGCCACCAACACAACAACCAGTAGAGGGGTTATTGCGAGGCCACCAACACAACAACTAATAGAGGGGTTATGGCGAGGCCACCAACACAACAACCAGCAGAGGGGTTATGGCGAGGCCACCAACACAACAACCAACAGAGGGGTTATGGCGAGGTCACCAACACAACAACCAACAGAGGGGTTATTGCGAGGCCACCAACACAACAACCAGCAGAGGGGTTATGGCGAGGCCACCAACACAACAACCAGCAGAGGGGTTATTGCGAGGCCACCAACACAACAACCAGTAGAGGGGTTATTGCGAGGCCACCAACACAACAACCAGCAGAGGGGTTATTGCGAGGCCACCAACACAACAACCAGCAGAGGGGTTATGGCGAGGCCACCAACACAACAACCAACAGAGGGGTTATGGCGAGGTCACCAACACAACAACCAACAGAGGGGTTATGGCGAGGCCACCAACACAACAACCAGCAGAGGGGTTATGGCGAGGCCACCAACACAACAACCAACAGAGGGGTTATTGTGAGGCCACCAACACAACAACCATTAGAGGGGTTATTGCGAGGCCACCGACACAACAACCAACAGAGGGGTTATGGCGAGGCCACCAACACAACAACCAACAGAGGGGTTATGGCGAGGCCACCAACACAACAACCAGTAGAGGGGTTATTGCGAGGCCACCAACACAACAACTAATAGAGGGGTTATGGCGAGGCCACCAACACAACAACCAACAGAGGGGTTATGGCGAGGCCACCAACACAACAACCAGCAGAGGGGTTATGGCGAGGCCACCAACACAACAACCAACAGAGGGGTTATTGCAAGGCCACCAACACAACAACCAGTAGAGGGGTTATTGCGAGGCCACCAACACAACAACTAATAGAGGGGTTATGGCGAGGCCACCAACACAACAACCAGCAGAGGGGTTATGGCGAGGCCACCAACACAACAACCAACAGAGGGGTTATGGCGAGGTCACCAACACAACAACCAACAGAGGGGTTATTGCGAGGCCACCAACACAACAACCAGCAGAGGGGTTATGGCGAGGCCACCAACACAACAACCAGCAGAGGGGTTATTGCGAGGCCACCAACACAACAACCAGTAGAGGGGTTATTGCGAGGCCACCAACACAACAACCAGCAGAGGGGTTATTGCGAGGCCACCAACACAACAACCAGCAGAGGGGTTATGGCGAGGCCACCAACACAACAACCAACAGAGGGGTTATGGCGAGGTCACCAACACAACAACCAACAGAGGGGTTATTGCGAGGCCACCAACACAACAACCAGAGAATGTTCTGAGTTTACCAAGACTCAGCATCGATCGCACACAAAATCTGCGCTGTGGACGGTCGTGTTCCACTGTTGTGATTTATTTACTGATAGGAGTAATTTTGCCATGATATCGACACCTGCGGCAGATGGGTTCAGCCGCAGGTAAGCTCTCCCACCCCAGCTTCTTCACGTGAGCTCTCCCACCCCAGCTTCTTCACGTGAGCTCTCCCACCCCAGCTTCTTCACGTGAGCTCTCCCACCCCAGCTTCTTCACGTGAGCTTCCTGGACAAGGTGAGACACACGACCTTCACCAATGGAAATAAGTCAAGAAACCTGGAGTTTACCTGGTGTTTACTTGGAGTTTACCTGGAGTTTACCTGGAGAGGGTTTCGGGAGTCAACGCCCCCGCGGCTCGGTCTGAGACCAGTCCTCATGGCGGATGAGGGTCTGATCAACCAGGCTGTTACTGCCCTAATGGAAATCAGTCAAGGACTCCATTGGAAATAAGTCAGTCAATGATGTTAATGGAATTAAGTCGAGGACCCGACTGTAAATATGTTAAGGACCCCACGTGGGTTATCCTAAGTAATTTACACTATGTATAAGTGTACTTATGTGTACCTTTGTCTAAATAAACTTACTTACCATTATATAGTTGAGCGTTCAACTGTCAGTGACTGGAAGCCTGATGATAGGAGGTGCCTGTAACTGTGTGAGTACTCTGCTCTGAGGTGCCTGGAACTGTGTGAGTACTCTGCTCTGAGGTGCCTGGAACTGTGTGAGTACTCTGCTCTGAGGTGCCTGGAACTGTGTGAGTACTCTGCTCTGAGGTGCCTGGAACTGTGTGAATACTCTGCTCTGAGGTGCCTGGAACTGTGTGAGTACTCTGCTCTGAGGTGCCTGGAACTGTGTGAGTACTCTGCTCTGAAGTGCCTGGAACTGTGTGAGTACTCTGATCTGAGGTGCCTGGAACTGTGTGAGTACTCTGCTCTGAGGTGCCTAGAACTGTGTGAGTACTCTGCTCTGAGGTGCCTGGAACTGTGTGAGTACTCTGCTCTGAAGTGCCTGGAACTGTGTGAGTACTCTGCTCTGAGGTGCCTGGAACTGTGTGAGTACTCTGCTCTGAGGTGCCTGGAACTGTGTGAATACTCTGCTCTGAGGTGCCTGGAACTGTGTGAGTACTCTGCTCTGAGGTGCCTGGAACTGTGTGAGTACTCTGCTCTGAAGTGCCTGGAACTGTGTGAGTACTCTGATCTGAGGTGCCTGGAACTGTGTGAGTACTCTGCTCTGAGGTGCCTAGAACTGTGTGAGTACTCTGCTCTGAGGTGCCTGGAACTGTGTGAGTACTCTGCTCTGAAGTGCCTGGAACTGTGTGAGTACTCTGCTCTGAGGTGCCTGGAACTGTGTGAGTACTCTGCTCTGAGGTGCCTGGAACTGTGTGAATACTCTGCTCTGAGGTGCCTGGAACTGTGTGAGTACTCTGCTCTGAGGTGCCTGGAACTGTGTGAGTACTCTGCTCTGAAGTGCCTGGAACTGTGTGAGTACTCTGATCTGAGGTGCCTGGAACTGTGTGAGTACTCTGCTCTGAGGTGCCTAGAACTGTGTGAGTACTCTGCTCTGAGGTGCCTGAAACTGTGTGAGTACTCTGCTCTGAGGTGCCTGGAACTGTGTGAGTACTCTGCTCTGAGGTGCCTGAAACTGTGTGAGTACTCTGCTCTGAGGTGCCTGGAACTGTGTGAGTATTCAGCTCTGAGGTGCCTGGAACTGTGTGAGTACTCTGCTCTGAGGTGCCTGGAACTGTGTGAGTACTCTGCTCTGAAGTGCCTGAAACTGTGTGAGTACTCTGCTTTGAGGTGCCTGCAACTGTGTGAGTACTCTGCTCTGAGGTGCCTGGAACTGTGTGAGTACTCTGCTCTGAAATGCCTGGAACTGTGTGAGTACTCTGCTCTGAGGTGCCTGGAATTGTGTGAGTACTCTGCTCTGAGGTGCCTGAAACTGTGTGAGTACTCTGCTCTGAGGTGCTTGAGGATATCCTAAAGGGGATCTAAACAGTGTGCTAGAAATATCTAACACAGACAGGACTCACAGCAATGGTTTTAAATTGGAAAAATTCAGATTCAGGAAGGATATAGGAAAGCACTGGTTTGGTAATAGAGTTGTGGATGAGTGGAACAAACTCCCGAGTACCGTCATAGAAGCTAAGACCTTGTGTAGTTTTAAAAATAGGTTAGATAAATGCATGAGTGGGTGAAATTAAGACACTGTTGCAACATCTGGGTATCTTTACTGTAGACGTTTCGCCATCCAGTGGCTTTATCAATACAGATTCCAGGGCATAATTTGAAGACAGTAGAACTATACACAGAAGATGAGGTAATCAGTCCCTCAGCCTTGGAGTTGGTGTGAAGAACACCGTAGTCGTGGAGGTTCTGGAGCAGAGACAACAACAACAAAACAAACAAACAAGTTCAGGTAAGATCCCAATAGGATGAGCGGGGATGACGGGACAGATGAAGAATAGCTCTAGAGAGGAGTGTTCTTAGTCGTAGAAACAGAGCCAGGGCTTAATCCAGCACCTAAGGCGATCGTGGGGCAGACTTGAGAACAGGAGTAGCAGGGACTGTTGCATCGAACTTGTGGTAGTTGAAGTCTTGAATCTTGAGTAGCTGGCAGCAGGCTAGGTCACATCAGAGGGTAGAACACATAGGGGAATTATAGGAGTAACTGAGGGGGCAGGTTTGCAGTGGAGCCATTTTCGAACTTTTTGAAGCTGCTCCTGGATAGGTGGTATAATTTAGCCTTGTTAATGAAGGTGAAACGTAGAGGCTTGATGAGCTCAAGAACTTGGGTGAGTGTGAAGTGAAGAGGTGATTCACAAGCATACTTAACTGTTCCAGCACCGAGGCTTTTGTAGAGTTCAGTATAGGTCATAGTGTCAGTATTTGAAGGAGAAGTGTAGAAGGTAAGGTTTTCCCATGAGGGTTTACTGGAGTCGTCGCTATCTTCCTCTTCTGGAATGGATTCATTGGGCGAATCTACAATGGTGGTAGCAGGTGACTGAGGGTCGACAGGAACAGTGGAGAGGTGTAATGGTTGTGTAACAGCAGGCTGGGAGACGGTGGTTGAGGCAGTATGATCAACGTTGTCGGTGGTGGAAGTGGTTATAAAAGTTACAGGAGCAGTTGCTTGGGCAGGAGACAGGTCTGCAGGTACAGTAAAGTTCAGGGCGTTGGGAAGGATCTTGAGGATGTCTGCTGAAGGTGTGGAGTCCGGAAAATTGAAGGTAGGCATGTTGTTCAGACGGAATAGTTCGTTAACAGTGGTGTTGAAAGTACCGGGGTTTGCTGCGTTTGCAAGGTGTGCATACACCATGCAGTACAGCACCTTGGAGGGAGCACCGTCAGGGAGTGGAGAGAGGGAGTTACTGGGCGATGTAGGGTCTTGGTGATGTCGGTTTGTGGTTTGGTCATTGCAGCGTATGTCGGTGAATGGGAGGTGTTCTTCAGAACTTTAGTTTTCTTCAATATGATTTCTTTCCTGACTGGGCACTTAGCTGCAAGAGATTGATGATTACCCTTGCAGTTAAGACATGTTGGTGCTGTAGTAATGGTGCAGGATCTGAAATCGTGTCCATCATTCCCACATTTTAAACAAAACTTCTTATCCTTGATGGGGCAGTCCTTGGTGGTGTGATTATAGGAGTAGCAAGTCCAGTAATGGGAGATGTATGTGAAACGTTCTGTTCTATATGACTTGGGTGAATGTGGCAATATGACATGGCCAGACCGTCAGAGAGAGCTTGGGCAGCCATGGAGATGTCTGAGAATGTAATCTTTAGCATAGATGAGGCGTTAGGGATCTTGGAGATGCTGACTACCGAGGCCCAGGTGTTTTGTTCCTCAATAGATGTCTTCAGTGCTTCAGTAGAGAGAGAGTTGACGATATTGTCCAGTCTTTCCACTAAGACTGAGCGTTTCGACTTCAAGAATGGAGACGGGGATAGAGTGAACTGATGTGTTTGTAGGGTCCTGATTGAAGAGTCGTCCATTGGTTTGATGCTTCCCTGTCGTCTGTGCAGACGACAATGAAGGAGTCCTTCAGAGAGTGGATTGCCGTAAATTTGACCTGCAGGCAGGTCCTAACGGCGGTATCTAAAGCTAGCTTCGAGGAGTCATTTATTGCACCATTCACAGGCTTGATTTTCACACGATGTGTCAGCATCGTGAAAAGGATGTGACGTTTGTAGAATATAAATTCCCCACTCCGGCGGGGTCGAAGGGAGGCTTCTTGAGCGTAGAGGAACTGTGTGATGGGACAGAGATCAAGCATGGAGCCTGCGCTTATATACTAACGTCAAGTGGAAAGGGGACGTGCCACTGGATGGCGAAACGTCTACAATAAAGATGTTGCACATGTGCCTTAATTTCATTTTGTCGGTACTGAATACCATTCTTGTAAAACGTGTCAAACACTGCAACATCATGGAATCTTGATTCTGAGGACATGTACATAACATTTTCCTTCACCACTACGACAACAACTACTACTACAACTAACTCATCTCTTTGGGTAGGACCTACTTCCACTGGGGAATCCCGCCTACCAGTGACTATGTCCTCGTCTGCTACACGTCCCCCTTTCCACCTGACGTTAGTACATAAGCGCCAGGCTCCTTGCCTCTGCTCCAACAATGGTTGTAAATGACCATAATTTTTAAAGGGGTGGACCGGTAAGCCAGCGGAAGGCCTCGGTCAGATGACCAAAAGCTCCAAAGGCGGGTCATCATCTGACCAAGACCCGCGTCAGGAAACACTTGTCCTGTGTCTTGACGAACCTTACCTAACCTAACTTAGCTTCTGCTCCAGAATCTCCACGACTACGGTGCTCTTCACACCAACTTCAAGGCTGAGGGACTGATTACCTCATCTTCTGTACATAGTTCTACTGTCTTCAAATTATGTCCTAGAATCTGTATTGGTAAAGCCACTGGATGGCGAAACGTCTACAGTAAAGATACCCAGATGTTGCACCTGTGTCTTAATTTCACCCACTCATGTATTTATCTAACCTATTTTTAAAACTACACAAGGTCTTAGCTTCTATGACGGTACTCGGGAGTTTGTTCCACTCATCCACAACTCTATTACCAAACCAGTGCTTTCCTATATCCTTCCTGAATCTGAATTTTTCCAATTTAAAACCATGCTGTGAGTCCTGTCTATGTTAGATATTTTTAGCACACTGTTTAGATCCCCTTTATTAATTCCTATTTTCCATTTATACACCTCAGTCATATTACCCCTAATTCTACGCCTTTCTAGAGAGTGGAGATCCAGGGCCCTCAGTCTATCCTTATAAGGAAGATTTCTGATACATCGGATCAACTTTGTCATCCTCCTCTGTACGTTTTCCAGAGCATTTATATCCATTCTGTAATACGGTGACCAAAAAAACCATACCCCCGGCCGGGATTGAACCCGCGGTCATAGAGTCTCAAAACTCCAGCCCGTCGCGTTAGCCACTATACCAGCTAGCCACAATAAGATTCATCCAACTAGGTACATTTCTACACCATAGGAAAGTTAGCACAGGCACCTCTGTGACCACAAATGCAAGTTTTTACAGACGAATCTCCAGCTAGCGTGGCCGTGACGAACTCTAGCTCAAGTCCCTTCACTGCCGTCAACATGACTGACCACCTCAAAACTTTAAGGGTGATGGACTGATTACATCGTCTTCAAGTATCTTCTGCTTCTATCAACTTTTCTGTACTTGACTGAAGAAGCCTACTGTGTAGGCGAAACGTTTCATAATAAAGATACCTAACTGTTGCATATGTGTCTTACCTAACAACATGACTCAAGAAATCGTAATGACACGATTGCAAATAAACCAAATAAACTGCCGTCATGTTGACGGCAGTGAAGGGACTTGAGCTAGAGTTCGTCACGGCCACGCTAGCTGGAGATTCGTCTGTAAAAACTTGCATTTGTGGTCACAGAGGTACATGTGCTAACTTTCCTATGGTGTAGAAATGTACCTAGTTGGATGAATCTAATTGTGGCTAGCTGGTCTAGTGGCTAACGCGACGGGCTGGAGTTTTGAGACTCTATGACCGCGGGTTCAATCCCGGCCGGGGGTATGGTTTATTTGCAATCGTGTCATTACGATTTCTTGAGTCATGTTTATGGTGACCAAAACTGTGCAGCATAATCTAAATGAGGCCTAACCAAAGATATATAGAGTTGAAGAACAACCTGAGGACTTCTATTATTTATGCTTCTTGATACGAAGCCAAGGATACTGTTAGCTTTATTGAGAACATTTATGCACTGTTGTCTTGGTTTCAGATTACTGCTAACCAGAACTCCTAAATCCTTTTAGCAATCCGTAATATTAAGAAGTACATTATTTACTATATATGTGGCATGGTTATTTTCCTGTCCAACATTTAGAACTTTGCATTTGTCTATATTAAACTGCATCTGCCACTTCTTCAACCATTGCATCAGTCTATTCAAATCATCCTGGAGTGCTCTAGTGTCCTCATTAGAATGAACTGGACGGCCTATTTTGGTGTCATCAGCAAATTTGCTTATGTCGCTATTTATTCCCTCATCTATGTCGTTTATGTAAATTGTGAACAACAAGGGGCCCAACACTGACCCCTATGGAACACCGCTTGTGGCGTACCCCATTCTGATTACTCCCCATTTATACAAACTCTCTCCTGCCTACTTGTCAACCATGCCTCTACCCAGGAAAACATTTCTTCTCCTATTCCGTGTGCCTTAAGTTTTCTCAACAACCTCTGATGTGGAACTCTATCGAAAGCCTTACTGAAGTCCATATACACAATGTCATATTCAGTACCATGATCTACCTCCTCAAATACCTTAGTGAAGAAAGTTAGTAAATTCGTAAGACAGGAACTCCCCTTTGTAAAACCGTGTTGAGATTCATTAATCAATTTATGCCTTTCAAGATGGCTACGAATTGCTCAGCAATTATTGATTCCATAAATTTTCCCACTATGGAGGTAAGGCTTATTGGTCTATAGTTCGAAGCTAAGGACCTGTCACCTGCTTTGTAAATAGGTATTACATTTGCCTTTTTTTTTTTTATTCGCCGGTACTCTCCCGGCCCGGGTCTTTTCTAAGTAGTGATGACCCGGCCTTGGCTCCCTATCTGGGGAGTATCTCGAGACCTAAGTCTCCCATGGGAGGAGGTCATTTTCCACTTGTCAGGCACTATGCCGGTTTGCAGTGATATATTAAAAAGATTAGCCAAAGGTATGCTAAGTTCCTCTTTACATTCCTTTAAAACCCTTGCAAGCAGTTCATCAGGGCCTGGGGATTTGTTAGGTTTTAATTTCTCTGTCTGAGGACAATGTCACTAATTACCCTAATTGTGCATAGTTTATTATCATCCTGTTTTACATAATTTATTATTTCTGGAATTTCGCTAGTTTCTTCTTGAGTAAAAAACTGAGAGGAAGTAGGTATTGAAAAGTTCACACATTTCCTTATCACTGTCGATGATCTGACCTGAGTTACTCTTAAGTGGGCCTATCTTGTCCGTAATCTTAATTCTGTATACCTGAAAGAACCCTTTTGGGTTAGTCTTCGTATCCCTTGAGACTTTAGCCTCATAATCCCTTTTTGCTTTTCTTATTCCTTTTTCATTTTTCTCTTTTGATACGTCTATGTATGCCTCTGTTTTGACCAATGAGATGTTTTAATCAATTGTTTATCCATTTGGGATTATTTTTGATAGATCTAATTTCCCTACTCGGGACAGAAGTCGTCTGGGCAGCCAGCACCATGCCCTGAAATACGTCATATTGGCAACCAACTCTACCTACCTGACACATAGTAAGGTCATCCCAATTTAGCCCACCCAGGTAATTTCTCATAACCATGAAGTCGGCCAAGCAGAAATCTGGGACAACGACTTGATTGCAGTTATCTGAGTAGTTCCATGATACGTATATTGAAACTAAGTGATTTGTGATCGCTTTCCCCTAGCTCACCACTAACCTCAAGATTATTAACTTGTGATTCTTTGTTGGCAAGAACCAAGTCAAGAAGATTGTTTCCTATAGTTGGTTCTGTCACAAACTGTTTTAAAAAGCAATCTTGAACCGTATCAAGAAAGTCACTAGACTCAAAATTTCCTGTCATATTGTGAGACCTTTACCCACTGTGCCTGAGGTATCCCAGCAAGTGAGCACGTCTCCTGTGTTATCCCAGTGCTTAACAGAATAGGTAATAGCATATGAAGGTACAAATAAAAATGGGAACTATGGCTATAGTTTACTTAATAATATAAAGGGTTAGAATACAACAGGTCCTGATGGAAATTTACATAATATAACAATTGACCTATGAGACTTATTACCAGGGGGAAGGGTAGATGTTATCAGTAACACAGACTAGTACTCACTCTTAATTCACCGACCAGCTGACCCTAGATTCCCAATGCGTGGTCCACTACACACGCGGCTGTCAAGAGCTCTCGCTCACCGAACCTGTCACCAACCTCTCTCTTGCTCAGCTGTCCCCTTGCTTATATGGTCCTCAAAGCACCCCCCTTGCCCATAAGGCGTAGACCACGTGTTACGACCTGACGCCAGTGATGAACAAAGGACCTGGGACTTAAGCCGAGAGGCGTGTCTGACAGCTATTTGCCTAGGCAAGGTGTGCCCATTTACTGCTAAATTAGGTCTCCCTCAGAGACCACACAGGCATAGTGACCTACGTCACAACATTGTTCCAATCAATTTGTCTAAAGTTAAATTCTCCCATTAACACAACATTTTCATATCTAGAAGTAAGGTTACTCACACCATGCTAACAAGGTCACTAACTAACACAATGTTAACAAGTAAGGTCACTCACTAACACCATGCTAACAAGTAAGGTCACTCACTAACACCATGTTAACAAGTAAGGTCACTCACTAACACCATGCTAACAAGGTCACTCACTAACACCATGTTAACAAGTAAGGTCACTCATTAACACCATGCTAACAAATAAGGTCACCCACTAACACCATGCTAAGAAAGAAGATCACTAACACCATGCTAACAAGGTCACTCACTAACACCATGCTAACAAGTAAGGTCACTCACTAACACCTTGCTAAAAAGGTCACTCACTAACAGCGTGCTAACAAGTAAGATTAATCATCAGCATCATGCTAACAAGTTAGGCTACTCACTAAAACCCTAAAACCATGCTAACCAGTAAGGTCACTTATTAACACCATGCTAACAATTAAAGCCACTCACTAACACCATGCTAACAAGGTCACTCACTAACATCATGCTAACAAGTAAAGTCACTCACTAATATCGTGTTAACAAGCAAGGTCACTCACTAACACCATGCTAACAAATAAGGTCACTCACTAGCACCATCTTGCTAACAAGTAAGGTTATTCACTAACACCATGCAAACAAACAAGGTCACTCACTAACACCATGCAAACTAGGTAAGGTCACTCAATAACAAACTGCTAAAATGTAAGGTCACTCGTTAACACCATGCTAACAAGTAGGGTCACTTACTAGCACCATACTAACAAGGTCACTCTCACCATGCTAACAAGTAACGTCATTCACTAACACCATGCTAACAAGGTCACTCACTAACACCATGTTAAGAAGTAACATAACACACTAACACATTGCTAACAAGTAAGGTCACTCACTAACACCATGTTAACAAGTAAGGTCACTCACTAACACATTGCTAACAAGTAAGGTCACTCACTAACACCATGCTAACAAGTAAGGTCACTCACTCACACCAAGCTAACAAATAAGGTCACTCACTAACACAATGCTAACAAGTAAGGTCACTCACTAACACCATGCTTACAAGTAAGGTCACTCACTCACACCAAGCTAACAAATAAGGTCACTCACTAACACCATGCTAACAAGTAAGGTCACTCACTAACACCATGCTAACAAGTAAGGTCACTCACTAACACCATACTAACAAATAAGGTCACTCACTAACACCATACTAACAAATAAGGTCACTCATTAACACCATGCTAACAAGTAAGGTCACTCACTAACACCATGCTAACAAGTAAGGTCACTCACTAACACCATGCTAACAAGTAAGGTCACTCACTAACACCATGCTAACAAGTTCACTCACTAACACCATGTTAACAAGTAAGGTCACTCACTAACACCATGCTAACAAGGTCACTAACACAATGTTAACAAGTAAGGTCACTCACTAACACCATGCTAACAAGTTCACTCACTAACACCATGTTAAGAAGTAACATAACACACTAACACATTGCTAACAAGTAAGGTCACTCACTAACACCATGCTAACAAATAAGGTCACTCACTAACACCATGCTAACAAGTAAGGTCACTCACTAACACCATGCTAACAAGTAAGGTCACTCACTAACACCATACTAACAAATAAGGTCACTCACTAACACCATACTAACAAATAAGGTCACTCACTAACACCATGCTAACAAGTAAGGTCACTCACTAACACCATGCTAACAAGTAAGGTCACTCACTAACACCATGCTAACAAGTAAGGTCACTCACTGACACCATGCTAACAAGTAAGGTCACTCACTAACACCATGCTAACAAGTAAGGTCACTCACTAACACCATGCTAACAAGTAAGGTCACTCACTAACACCATACTAACAAGTAAGGTCACTCACTAACACCATACTAACAAATAAGGTCACTCACTAACACCATGCTAACAAGTAAGGTCACTCACTAACACCATACTAACAAATAAGGTCACTCACTAACACCATGCTAACAAGTAAGGTCACTCACTAACACCATACTAACAAATAAGGTCACTCTCTAACACCATGCTAACAAGTAAGGTCACTCACTAACACCATACTAACAAATAAGGTCACTCACTAACACCATGCTAACAAGTAAGGTCACTCACTAACACCATACTAACAAATAAGGTCACTCACTAACACCATGCTAACAAGTAAGGTCACTCACTAACACCATACTAACAAATAAGGTCACTCACTAACACCATGCTAACAAGTAAGGTCATTCACTAACACCATACTAACAAATAAGGTCACTCACTAACACCATGCTAACAAGTAAGGTCACTCTCTAACACCATGCTAACAAGTAAGGTCACTCACTAACACCATGCTAACAAGTAAGGTCACTCACTAACACCATGCTAATAAGTAAGGTCACTCACTGACACCATACTAACAAATAAGGTCACTCACTAACACCATGCTAACAAGTAAGGTCACTCACTAACACCATACTAACAAATAAGGTCACTCACTAACACCATGCTAACAAGTAAGGTCACTCACTAACACCATGCTAACAAGTAAGGTCACTCACTAACACCATGCTAACAAGTAAGGTCACTCACTGACACCATGCTAACAAGTAAGGTCACTCACTAACACCATACTAACAAGTAAGGTCACTCACTAACACCATGCTAACAAGTAAGGTCACTCACTGACACCATGCTAACAAGTAAGGTCACTCACTAACACCATGCTAACAAGTAAGGTCACTCACTAACACCATACTAACAAGTAAGGTCACTCACTAACACCATGCTAACAAGTAAGGTCACTCACTAACACCATACTAACAAGTAAGGTCACTCACTAACACCATGCTAACAAGTAAGGTCACTCACTAACACCATGCTAACAAGTAAGGTCACTCACTGACACCATGCTAACAAGTAAGGTCACTCACTAACACCATACTAACAAGTAAGGTCACTCACTAACACCATGCTAACAAGTAAGGTCACTCACTAACACCATGCTAACAAGTAAGGTCACTCACTGACACCATGCTAACAAGTAAGGTCACTCACTAACACCATGCTAACAAGTAAGGTCACTCACTAACACCATGCTAACAAGTAAGGTCACTCACTAACACCATGCTAACAAGTAAGGTCACTCACTAACACCATGCTAACAAGTAAGATCACTCACTGACACCGTGATAACAACTTACACCTTGCCCGTCTTATTATGATCGTCTCTGGTCACATAAGTAACAAAAGTCACATATTCATCTGGTATATATTTTGTACAGTACATTACTCCTGAGGTATATACGTTGAGAGGAACCGTGTGTATATACCGAGAGGAACCGTGTGTATACACCGAGAGGAACCGTGTGTATACACCGAGAGGAACCGTGTGTATACACCGAGAGGAACCGTGTGTATACACCGAGAGGAACCGTGTGTATACACCGAGAGGAACCGTGTGTATACACAGAGACGAACAGTGTGTATACACCGAGAGGAACAGTGTGTATACACCGAGAGGAACCGTGTGTATACACAGAGACGAACAGTGTGTATACACAGAGACGAACAGTGTGTATACACCGAGAGGAACCGTGTGTATACACCGAGAGGAACCGTGTGTATACACCGAGAGGAACAGTGTGTATACACCAAGAGGAACCGTGTGTATACACCGAGAGGAACCGTGTGTATACACAGAGACGAACAGTGTGTATACACCGAGACGAACAGTGTGTATACACCGAGAGGAACCGTGTGTATACACCGAGAGGAGCCGTGTGTATACACCGAGAGGAACAGTGTGTATACACCGAGAGGAACCGTGTGTATACACCGAGACGAACAGTGTGTATACACCGAGAGGCACAGTGTGTATACACTGGTTGAGTGGAATAGGAAAGGAACAGAGTGTATACACTGAGAGAAACAGTGAGTATACACTTAGAGGAACTGTGTGTATGCACTGAGAGGAACAGTGTGTATACACTGAGAGGAACAGTGTGTATACACTGAGAGGAACAGTGTATATACACTGAGAGGAACAGTGTGTATACACTGAGAGGAACAGTGTGTATACACTGAGAGGAACAGTGTGTATACACTGAGAGGAACAGTGTGTATACACTGAGAGGAACAGTGTGTATACACTGAGAGGAACAGTGTGTATACACTGAGAGGAACAGTGTGTATACACTGAGAGGAACAGTGTGTAAACACTGAGAGGAACAGTGTGTATACACTGAGTGGAACAGTGTGTATACACTGAGAGGAACAGTGTGTATACACTGAGATGAACAGTGTGTATACACTGAGAGGAACAGTGTGTATACACTGAGAGGAACAGTGTGTATACACTGAGAGGAACAGTGTGTATACACTTGAAGAATGCATATGTCAGTGTGTGTGTACTTATTTTCGTGTAATGCCTCCAGTATGGTACAGTATTCTTGACTGCTGGTGTACAGGTGATGTGCAGTGTTAATGACCTTCGTGTAGGTGATAGCTTACCTGTACCCGTGAGTTACCTGTAGCCGCTTCCAGGGGGGTGGTCATCGCTCCCACTGGCTGTCCCTAGACCAGAACTTCCGATTAGTCTCTTGATCGACAAGACTGTCAGTGTCCGCCGCTGGCAGCCCAACTCATGCACTATAGTTCGGCTGGTCACCAGCTAATTTGAGGAACTTATTAAGTTCCTTCTCAAAGATAGAAGTTTGTTGGTAATTTTTTTTTTATGCACCAAGGAGAGGTATTGAAGAATCTTGGTCCTCTTATACTTATAGAGTTCTCTAATAGCGTAACCATTGTGCTTCTGCTTTCCACTGGAGGTATTTTTCACCATCTGCTAAGTCTCTGCCTTTCTTATGGAGTTATGTCGATATGCAGGTTTGAGACTAGTCCAGAATTTTACTTATTCCTCACTCACCATTGACTCTAAGTAATGTCTCTTCATCCAGGAATTGGAACTACCGATTCTTTCTCGTATTAGACATGACTATCTTCCAATCTTCAGGTGCTGCATGGCCTCTGCGAATTTAGTTTTCCATGGACAGGTAATCACGTAGAGAGGAGGGAGCAGAACGAGACCAAGACAGTGTACAAATCTTGGGTGGAAGGATGAAGGGGTGGGGGTGGTCCCGGAAAAACTTGGAGGAAAGGGGCAAAGGAGACTTTTGAGTGCCAGAGGACTGAACAACTAGCAGGGTTGTGTAAGCATGTTAAGTCGAAGTGAAGACAAGTAGCTTTTATGAGTAGACGAGCTGTTGGAGTGTGAGCGAGGTAACATGAGGGAATTCAGGGAAAACCAGTCAGCTGGACTTGAGTCCTGAAGGTGGGAAATGCAGTGCCAAGAGGTGAGGATCTACCTGGAGTCTACCAGGAGGGTATTCTCGGGGTCAACGCCCCCGCTGCCCGGTCCATGACCAGGCCTCCCAGTAGATCAGAGCCTCATCAACCAGGCTCTAACTGCTGGCCGCACGTAGTCCAACATACGAACCACAGCCTGGCTGATCCAGCACCGACTTTAATTATGTGTCCAGTTCCCTCATGACGGCAGAGGTCTATTGGTAATTCCCTTTATGCCTGGTGGGAGGCTGTTAACAGTCTTGGGCTCCAAGCTCTTATTGTGTTTTCTCTTAGTGTACCAATGGCGCCTCTACTTTTCACTGGGAATATTTTGCACCACCTGCCCGGTCTTTTGCTTTCGTAGGGAGTGATTTCTGTATGCAATTAAGGACTATTCCTTCTAGAATTTTCCAAGTGTGAAATAAAGGATCTCTGTGCATTCTCTAGATCTGCGATTTCACCTGCATTTATTTATTTATTTATTTATTTAGTAATTTTAGCATACATACAGAGGTACAATGGAGATGTTAATGTACAGCAATATTCCAGCCTAGAGAGAGCAAGTGATTTAAAAAGGATCATCATTGGCTTGTCGACAGCCATTTCTGTCTGCTAGTTTCATATTCCCCGGCACTCCGGTGCTGCCCTCTCTAGGCCTACCCAGGTCAGTGGGTCGCTGGGCTCTCTCGCTCTCACATCACGGCCGACTGACTTGAGAGGTACAAGTGCTCCCCTCCACGGACTGGATATCGGTCATTCCCTCACTTTGCCCGTTGTGCACTCACTCCTATCCAATTAAAGCCAAACTAGTCCACGACCGTATCATTGCTACCTACGCTACCTCCATCGGCACTAAACCGCTGTTCAACAGCAAGAACAGCAATAACAGGCTTGGCATGTATTGTTTTGAATGTCCTCATTATCCATCCTATCATTTTCCTCGTATGTGTTAGTTAGTTTAATATGTTTATTATGCACCCCATACCCATCCTGTGGGCGGTAGTCAAAGATTACAGAGGTACATAATGGGTCCAGGGACTGGGCCTCAAAGTTTTGATAGCTGAGCAAGTTACAGAGGTAATGAATTCACAATTTACAAAGGTAATGAACTTACAATTTACAAAGGTAATGAACTCCAGGTAGGTCTAGTCACAATCATGACAAGTTACAAAGGTATTTACAGATTACAGAGGTACACAATGGGTCCAGGGACCGGGCTCCAAAGTTTTGATGGCTGAACTAGGTACAAGGTAATGAACTCACAAGTTACAAAGGTAATGAACTCACAAGTTACAAAGGTAATGAATACTGTAAGAATGGTTACTTACGTTTATACATGGCTGCAATCATGAACAAATTTTAGAGTAATGAGCAATTCACACTTCCACACCCGGTCACAACTGTAGTGAGTTATTGGTGCAAATGTTGATTGCTGAGTCTCTCTCTCTCTCTCTCTCACACACACACACATACAAATTCATACACACACACACATAAACACACACACACACACACACACACACACACACACACACACACACACACACACACACACATACACAAACTCATACACACACACACACACACACTGTGGCACTGTTGTGATTCTTGAAAGTGATCCTCAGACATTACCACTCCCAGGTCATTCACATTATTTTTCCGCTCTATAGTGTGATGAGAGTTTGTAGTATACTCAGTTCTAGTTATTATTTCCTCCAGCTTTCCATAACGGAGCAGTTGAAATTTGTCTTTATTGAACATCATATTATTTTCTGTTGTCCACTGGAAAACTTGGTTCATATCTTCTTGGAGATTTGCTGTGTCCTCAGTGGACGACAGTCTCATGCAGATCCTAATATCGTCTGCAAAAGATGATACGATGCTATGGTTTGCATCTCTGTCTATATCTGATATGAGGATGAGGAACAGGTGGGGGCGAGTACTCTGCCTTGTGGAAAAGAGCTTTTCATCATGGCAGCTTCCGATTTAACTCTGTTTACCACTACTCTTTGTGTTCGATTGAGTAGAAAGTTGAAGATCCATTGTCCCATTTTTCCAGTTATCCGTTTAGCTCCAATTTGTGGTTTATTACACCATCATCGCTCTTGTCAAAGGCTTTCACAAAATCTGTGTATACTTCATCTGCATTCTGTTTGTCTTCCAGTGCATCCAAGATCATATCACAGTGGTCCAGTAGTTGCGAAAGGCAGGAGAGACCTGCTCTGAGCCCATGTTGTCCTGCATTGTCCAATTATTGGGAATGCAAGTGGTTTGCAATCATGCTTCTTAGAACTCTTTCAAAGATTTTTATGATGTGGGACGTTAGAGCTATTGGTCTATGTTCTTACCTATTGCTTTGCTGCCAACATTATGGAGTGGGGCTATATCTGTTGTTTTTAGTGACTGTGGAATTTCACCCATGTCTATGCTCCTCCATAGCTTATTTAGGGCACGCGAAGTTTTTTTTTTTTCAGTTCTTAATGAACACAGAGTTCCACGAGTCTGGGCCTGGAGCTGAGTGCATGGGCATTTTGTCAATGGTTCTCTCAAAGTCTAGTGGAATTAGGGGTATGTCAGAAATTTGAAATACACTGACAGGGATTTGAGGCTCATTCATGAAAAAAATAATTTGGACTGGCGATCTTTAGATTGATTAGTGGCTCACTAAACACAGAGTCGTATAGAGAGTTCAGTATCTCACTCATTTCCTTGTTGTCATTTGTGTAAGTCCCATCTTGTCTGAGCAGGAGCCCGATACCTAAATGTGGTTTTTGCCTTGTTTTGATATATGAAAAGAAATATTTCAAATTTCTTTCAATTTCACTAATTGCTTTGAGCTCCTCTTGTCTCTCCTGGATCCTGTATGAGTCCTTTAACTTAAGCTTCTTTCCGTGTTTCAGAGAATCTAGCATTCTTGAGGAGCTCAGTGATTCTTCTTCTTCTCCTGTAGAGGGAGCGTCTCTCTCTCTCTCTCTTCTTTTTTCTTAGGGAAATATGCCTTGAACATACTTCAGCTACCAAAAAACTGAACCTTTCAAGGCATTGGTTAGGATCCATGTTATTTAAGATATGTTACCAACATGTTGGGATGTTACAGTTTAGAGTGCCACCTGAACTGTGGTGCCAGCTCACTTCTTGCAAGATAACTATTGCATGAATGAGGGTAAATGGGTTTCCTCTTTTTTTTTAATCGCTCAACCACAGTGAGGGAGGGTTGGTGCATTAAAAAAATGGTAATGCTTAAAGGGAAGACTGAGACGACTGAGCCAAGATTGTTCTCAGGTTAGTCTGAGGTTACAGTATGTCTGTGCTCTTAGGGACGAGAGTTGGACAAACAAGTGTCCGATTACTAAGGCACTCCCTGGTGATTCGTCTCTGCCTCCGGGCACTCAGCCTGTGATGCCAGAAACCATCACCTCCGCCCATGGCTCTCACCATCAGGGTGGCTCTCTTCCTGGCTCTATCATACACACACACAAACACAAACTGTTAATTTCGTATGCTATAAAGATAAGAAGACAGTAGTGGTTTGCAGGTATTACAGTGTTGTTGTTGTTAGTGTTGACGGTGGGAGGGAAAGAGATGGAGGGAAGGAGGGAGGGAGGTGATGTATTGGGACGAGAGGGTGAGGACAGAGGCAGGAAGATTTAGGGACCAGGAATGTGTTGGGAGTGATGGAGGTTTGTTGAAGGAGAGAGGGAGGGATAGAGGTAGGTAGGGCAGACGAGTGAGAGAACCTAGAGGAAGGCTGAGTGAGGGAGTGGAAAGAGGGAGGAAGTGTGAGGGAGAGAAGGGTGTAGGTAGGTTGAGTGCGCTGGCGCGAGTGAGGGAGGTAGTGAGGGAGGGTGAGGTAGGAGGGTAGTGGTGGTGTAGCAGTGCTGGTGTTGGGACGGGTGTCTAGCAGAGCTCTCTACTCTAACACCTGCCGGGGCTTCTCTGCTCCACTAGCAGGCCAGGGCCCGCCCCAGCCCCAGGCGCCCCTCTGCTGCCTCCTGCAGCGCCTCCTGCAGCAGCAGCCTCGCGCACAGGGCAGAGTGAGAGAGCAGGGGCGACGGGTGTAGTGTGGGGTGTGGGTGTCGTGGAGCACCGGCGGGTGTAGCAGCCTGCAGGTGGCGACCATGGTGCTCCGGCTAGGCTGCAGGGGCCCTCCTGCAGCATAGGGCCACCGCTCTTCCTCCTCCTGCTTCTGCTTCTGCTGTTCCTGCTGCCTGCCTGCCGAACTAAAGGAGAACTGTTAGACTTGACTCGGGGTCCAGCGGGTCTGCTGACCAGGAGCCTCAGCTAGAGGGTGGCAGGAGGCGGCCAGGAGGCTCCCCCACCCACTCTCCGCCGCCCACTGCCACAGCCACCTCCAGCCATGGCGCCGACCACGTAGCAGCTGTGGCTGGCATCATGAGAGGGCAGCCCAGGTGGGCCACACCAGCCTGTGCTGGTGACCCGGGCCTGACCCGGGGTCACCGTTCGCCCGGGGTACCTCGCAAGTCACTTGTGCTCAGGCGGGGACTCAGGTCACCCTCCTCCCGCCTCGTCACCTCCTCATCCTTTTTCGGAGGCTCGAGCAGCACCACGGGGCAGGGAACACCAGCAGGAAGAGGAGGAGGAGCAGGACACGAGAGGAATGTAGCGGGTATGTGTGAGAAGGAAGTGCCCCTTACCCTGGCTCAGCAGTGGACAGCAGAAGGAGCAACAGCAGAAGCAGCAGCAGCAGCAGAAGAAGAGCTTCCACGACGCAGCAGCAGCAGCTCCCTGACGGAGGGCGGACCACGGTGGTCCACCTCCTGCTCACACAAGCTGCTGCTGGCCACTTTCCTGCTGCTGGCCAGTGCTCTGGCCCCGGCCGAGGGAGGTAACCCCGACGCCAAGCGTCTCTACGACGACCTCCTCTCGAATTACAACAAGCTGGTGCGCCCCGTCGTCAACGTCACTGACGTACTTACCGTCAGTATCAAGCTCAAGCTCTCACAGCTTATAGACGTGGTCAGTACCTTTATTTCTCACAGCTTATTGACGTGGTCAGTACCTTTATTTCTCACAGCTTATTGACGTGGTCAGTACCTTTATTTCTCACAGCTTATTGATGTGGTCAGTACCTTTATTTCTCACAGCTTATTGATGTGGTCAGTACCTTGGTTTTAGTCACCCCCCTGCAATCTTATTTTCCTGGTGGGCTCTTGATCCAAAGAAATGGATCATTTCCAGTGATAACAAGTGAGTGCTTTATCACCCCGCACGGTTTTAGCGCTTTCTTACGATGGTGATGATGACGCTGGTGATAATAATAATAAGCTAGGTCACACCTACCTCAAAATAGGTCACATCTGCCTCAAAACAGGTCACACCTGCCTCAAAAATAGGTCACACTTGCCACAAAATAGGTCACATCTGCCTCTAAATCACACCTACCTCAAACTAGGTCACACCTGCCTAAAAATAGGTCATACAAGCCTCTAACTAGGTCCCATCTGCCTCTAACTAGGTCACAACTGCCTCAAAATAGGTCACACCTGCCTCAAAATAGGTCACACCTGCCTCAAACTACGTCAAACCTGCCTCTAACTAGGTCACACATGCCTGTAACTAGGTCACACTTGTCTCTAACTAGGTCACACCTGCCTCTAACTAGGTCACAGCTGCCTCTAACTAGTCACACCTGCTTCTAACTAGATCACACCTGCCTCTAACTAGGTCACACATGCTTCTAACTACGTCTCACCTGCTGTTTTGGGTGCATCTGCGTGTCAGGTGCACCCATGTGTGTCCTGTGCACCCATGTCCAGTGCACCCATGTGTGTCCTGTGCACCTATGTCCAGTGCACCCATGTGCGTCCTGTGCACCCATGTCCAGTGCACCTGCTATATGTTGGGTGCACCTGTTGTGTTGGGTGCATCTGTTGTGTGTTAGTTGCACCTGTTGTGTATTTTGTGCACCTGTTGTGTTGGGTGCACCTGTTGTGTTGGGTGCACCTGTTGTGTGTTGGGTGCACCTGTTGTGTTGGGTGGACCTGTTGTGTTGGGTGCACCTGTTGTGTTGGGTGCACCTGTTGTATTTGGTGCACCTGCTGTGTTGGGTGCACCTGTTGTGTTGGCAGCACCTGTTGTGTGTTGGGTGCACCTGTTGTGTTCGGTACACCTGTTATGTTGGGTTCACCTGTTGTGTGTTGCGTGCACCTCTTATGTTGGGTGCACCTGTTGTGTGTTTGGTACACCTGTTGTGTTGGGTGCACCTGTTGTGTGTTGGGTGCACCTACTGTCTTGGGTGTACCTGTTGTCTTGGGTGCACTTGTTGTGTTGAGTGCATCTGCTTTGTGCTGGGTGCACCTGTTGTGTGATGGGTGCACCTGTTGTGTTGGGTGCATTTGTTGTGTTGGGCGCACCTGTTGTGTGATGGGTGCACCTGTTGTGTTGGGTTCACCTACTGTGTGATGGGTGCACCTGTTGTGTGTTGGGTGCATTTGTTGTGCTGGGTGCACCTATTGTGTTTTGGGTGCACCTGTTGTGTGATGGGTGCACCTTGTACGAGAATGGTATACAATACCAACAAGATGAAATTAAGACACATGTGCAACATCTTGGTATCTTTATTGTAGACGTTTCGCCATCCAGTGGCTTTATCAATACAAATTCTAGGACATAACTTGAAGACAGGAGAACTATGTACAGAAGATAAGGTAATCAGTCCCTCAACCTTGGAGTAGGTGCGAACAGCACCATAGTCGTGGAGATTCTGAAGCAGAAGCAAGGCGCCTGACGCTTATATACTAACGTCAGGTGGAAAGGGGGACGTGTAGCAGACGAGGGCATAGTCACTGGTAGGCGGGATTCCCCAGTGGAAGTAGGTCCTACCCAAAGAGATGGGTTAGTTGTAGTAGTAGTTGTCGTAGTCGTGAAGGTTATGTACATGTCTCGCCTACCAGTGACTATGCCCTCGTCTGCTGCACGTCCCCCTTTCCACCTGACGTTAGTATATAAGCGTCAGGCTCCTTGCTTCTGCTTCAGAATCTCCACGACTATGGTGCTCTTCACACCAACTCCAAGGCTGAGGGACTGATTGCCTCATCTTCTGTATATAAGTTCTACTGTCTTCAAATTATGTCCTGGAATTTGTATTGATAAAGCCACTGGATGGCGAAACGTCTACAATAAAGATACCCAGATGTTGCACATGTGTCTTAATTTCATCATGGGTTCACCTGTTGTGTTGGGTGCACCAACTGTACATTGAGTGTTACTGTTCCTTGTGTGCTACTGTACTTTGTGTTACTGTACCTTGTATGTTGCTGTGTCTTGTGTGTTACTGTACCTTGTGTTACTGTGCGTTGTGTGTTACTGTTACTTGTGTTGCTGTACCTTGTATGTTGCTGTGTCTTGTGTATTACTGTACCTTGTGTTACTGTGCGTTGTGTGTTACTGTTACTTGTGTTACTGTACCTTGTATGTTGCTGTGTCTTGTGTGTTACTGTACCTTGTGTTACTGTGCGTTGTGTGTTACTGTTACTTGTGTTACTGTACCTTGTATGTTGCTGTGTCTTGTGTGTTACTGTACCTTGTGTTACTGTGCGTTGTGTGTTACTGTTACTTGTGTTACTGTACCTTGTATGTTGCTGTGTCTTGTGTGTTACTGTACCTTGTGTTACTGTGCGTTGTGTGTTACTGTTACTTGTGTTACTGTACCTTGTATGTTGCTGTGTCTTGTGTGTTACTGTACCTTGTGTTACTGTGCGTTGTGTGTTACTGTTACTTGTGTTACTGTACCTTGTATGTTGCTATACCTTGTGTGTTACTGTACCTTTAAAACTACCATAAGTTTGCCTTATGTTACTGTACCTTGTGTTACTGTACCTTATATTACTTTACCTTGTGTTACTGTACCTTGTGTGTTACTGTACTTTGTGTGTTTCTGCACCTTGTGTTTTTCTGTACCTTGTGTGTTACTGTACCTTGTATGATGCTGTACCTTGTGTGTTACTGTACCTTGTATGATGCTGTACCTTGTGTGTTACTGGCCCATGTGTGTTAATGTACCTGGTGTGTTACTGCACCTTGTGTTACTGTACCTTGTGTGTTACTGTACCTTTGTGTGTTTCTGTACCTTGTGTTTTCTGCACATTGTGTGTTACTGTACCTTGTGCGTTACTGTACCTCGTGTGTTACTGCGCCTCGTGTGTTACTATTACTTGTTAATATTACTTGTGCGTTACTGTTTACCTCGAGAGAGTTCCGGGGGTCAACGCCCCCGCGGCCCGGTCTGTGACCAGGCCTCATATATATCTCTGTACCTTGCATGTTACTGCACCTTGTGTATTACTGCACCTTGTGTATTACTGTACCTTGTGTATTACTGTATTTTGTGTTACTGTACCTTCAGTTACTATACCTTGTGTATTACTGTACCTTATGTCTTTCTGTGCCTTGTGTGTTACAGCACCTTGTAACTCCAGGTACCTTGTGTTACTGTAATTTGTGTGTCACCGTACCTTGTGTTACTGTACTTTGTTACTGTACCTTATGTTACTGTAACTTGTGTGTTACTGTCCCTTGTGTTACTATACCTTGTGTGTTACTGTGCCTTGTGTTACTTTACCTTGTGTGTTACTGTCCCTTGTGTTACTATACCTTGTGTGTTATTGTACCTTGTGTTACTGTAGTTTGTGCTACTGTACCTTGTGTTACTATAGTTTGTGTTACTGTACCTTGTGTTACACAGTACCTTGTGTGCTACTGTATCCTGTGTGTTACGGTACCATGTGTGTTACTGTACTTTGTGTGTTAGTGTACCTCGTGTGTTACTGTATCCTGTGTGTTACTGTACCCTGTGTGTTACTGCACCCTGGGTGTTACTGTACCCTGTGTTTTACTGTACCTTGAGTTACTGTACCTTGTGTGTTTATGTACCTTCGTCATGTGGGTTCGTTAGGAGATATTGGAGTAAGAAATACGCACGTTGGATGTCTTGAAGGCATATAATTAAGAGTTTAGAGGAGTAGCTCAGGAGCCTGCCGTCAAGTCTAAGCCTAGCGGTGAACGCTGTGGCGTACGGCTCACATGTGATGGGTCTCGTGTCGGCATAGCTAGAAGGGAGCCGATCTATAAAGTAGCTGGGATTACCTAAGTACACAGTACACAGTAACACTACTGACAGCTCGGAAATACTGTCGTATGGTGTCCTGGCATACAGCTAACTTATGCTCAGGATAGACTGTAGGCGTTTTGGCTCTTGGTTGATTCTATACAATATCAGTGTACACAACAGTTGAACATAGGGAACTATACATAAGGATGATAACTGGTTGTAATGCATTACAAATTATGAAATATCACAAATCATTGTAAATGATAGAATCAGTGGTGGTACAGAATAACAAAAGAGATCAACAAAGATAAAGAGAAGATCAATCAGTCTGTATTCATGTGATCTATGGATGCTGAAGAAATATATTTACAAAGAAAAAACTATTTAACAGGAAAGACAGACTTGGTGCACACAAGTCTTTTACTGTTAATTCTCAAAATTTGGAGAGAATGTGAACACTTAAAAATTTTTTTTGGAATGTCAGTATGTTGATATAGTAAACTCACAGTTGAAATACTCTCTAGACTAAATTATCTATCAATAGAGATTATTTACATTTAACCCCAACTCTGCTAGGGCGAGATTTACATATGCAGAGTGGTCATCTTCTCATGGGAAGTCTAACTCTGTTGCAACGGCTAACACATGCCATGGTTGAGGAGGATCTAAATAGGTATTTACAAATGAAACTCGAGGATTCCTCATTACTTGTCATGTACATAGGGAATAACAACAATCAGGTTATTTGTCTCTTTGGTCGTTAAAGGTAGAGGGTACTGAGTCTAGTATTGTCCAAATCTGTCACATTTGTCTGGTTGTTAGGAACCTCGTCATCATCGCATACCAACTTCATATGATCTAAATGCGATTCTTTATAGTGACCAGTACTGATTTCTCGAACTTTATACTTATTGCCACTGACATGTTCAACTGCTCGATATTGACCAACAATCTCTTGATCGAGCTTAAGCACTGTGGATGCTTTATTAAAGTTAGTCAGCATATTTCTCTAACCTACTTTAATTTTGGTTTTGCTCGAGTGTTAGTGACTCTTGTAAATTCTGCTGTTGATTTATGAAGTTTCTCAGATTCTTCTAAAACCACTCTGAGGTAAGCTGGTACGAGTCGCTATGAAATCATTAGGATTGTAATTTGGTTTTGGATTAGAATATAACAACTCATATATTAAGTGCTTATCTACACCACACAAACATTGTAGAGTATCGCCTATAGAAGCATTGTAAGCAGAATTTATGGCACACTGAACATCAGGTATAACTTCATCGAGTACTTTCTTATTTTTTCTTTCTGCTGGACCTTTACTGACAGGATGGCGAGGAACAATGGTCGATTTAGAGATCTCCTAGAAAGTACACAACTTTTCGAGAATCTCATTACAAAATTCACCTTCATTATCTGTTACTAGGGACTTAGGAGTAGTATGCCTGCGGATTATACGTTCCTTCAATGCTTTAGCTACTGTCTGAGCAGTCTTATCTGCAATAGGAACTAACTCACAACATCTGGTGAAATGGTCCACCATAACACATACATATTTCTTGCCCTGGAGGGAACATTGGAAATTAATTAACAGATCTATCGCAACTCTTTCCCATGGTTCGCTAGTAAGATAAGATAAGATTTCGTTCGGATTTTTAACCCCGGAGGGTTATCCACCCAGGATAACCCAAGAAAGTCAGTGCGTCATCGAGGACTGTCTAACTTATTTCCATTGGGGTCCTCAATCTTGTCCCCCAGGATGCCACCCACACCAGTCGACTAACACTCAGGTACCTATTTGTTGCTAGGTGAACAGGACAACAGGTGTAAGGAAACGTGTCAAAATGTTTCCACCCGCCGGGAATCGAACCTGGGCCCTGCGTGTGTGAAGCGGGAGGTTTAGCCACCAGGCCACCAGCCACCAGGCCACCAGCCACCAGGCCACCTGGATTGGATTAGGACCACTAACATTACCACTACATTTTTTAACATACTCAGAAATGTCAGTGGCCATATAAGGCCAAAAATATTTCAATCTGGCTTGTTTTACAGAATGATCCATACCTGAGTGTTCAACCTCTGGTGCACCATGAACTAGCTATAAGGATACATTCACTAGTGACTGTGTAATTACTAACTGATATGCTCTTCTGCTAGGAGTACCCAGCTCGACTGTGTGGTAAGGTAACTCTTGGTTCATGACAAAGTCATGAGAGAGTTTGATCTTCCTGTAGCAGAAATCCAATCACACTAGACCACATGGGATCTATTCTTTGAGTATTCTATACATCCTCGGCACTAGATGGAGGATCTGCAGCGGCAGCGGCAGCAGCAACAGGAACCTTGTCCTCTATTTTTACTTCTACCTGAGGTTCCCAGCAGCCCAGTGATGACCTAATCAAGACCCACATAACACTAACATGTGTGGATACCCAGAATGATATAAATCAACTGCAGAAATCACCCAAAAGTTCACAAATTACCAACTAATAGGACTCGTACTACCACCTCCTACCCCGCTGCCACTGAAGTGATACTCCACAACATTCACCCATCGCCTATTATTCACCCGAAGCCACAGCCAATGGACAAGGGTCAGAGCAATAAAAGAAGATCCAGTAACCAGCTAAGGACTCCTAACATCAAAAGTGAGAGCAGTAATAACACGAGGAAAACTTGTGGTACTGCCAGCCAGGACACAACCCTCATCACCCACCGGCATCACCACAACACACGACAGACAACAACAAACATGGCCGCCGCCACAGTCCAAGATAACTCCTTCCCAGTATTTGATGTCAAGAAGATCACCGACCCAGAAATAGCTAAACTCCTTATGATTCAGAACCAAACGATCACCAAACTAACTCAAGAAATGCAGGAACTAAAAGCTAGCATTGCAGATTATCTCAACAAGATCACTGCTCTTGAACATAAACTAGACACTCTGGAACAAGAAAGCAACACCCACACCCAGTCCCTAGACACCATCAACACTCTAAAAGACCAAGTCACCCTACTTACTACCAACATTACAGAGGAAAGATCAAGAGTGGACCAACAACTTGCCAATGTCATAACCAACTTCCAAGACCATAATGACCAACAGCAGCTATCTGACGCTGTTGTAGTTAACAGCAAACATCTCCCAGCCACAGTCACCCAAGAGACCTGCATGGAGACCACCCTACAGCTTATCAAGGACCACCTTCGCCTTAACATACGTAGTGATGACCTAAAGGATTGCAAACTGATGGGCTACCAAGCAGGTAAAAAAACAGTGCTGTTAAAATTCCAAACTAGCCTACAAAGAAACAACCTACTAAAAACATCTATTTCTATGAAAACTGATGTTTACGTCAATGAGTGCCTTACCAAAACAAGACAAAACCTTCTTTATCGGCTAAGAAAATTACGCTATGCCCAAAAAATCCACCAGTGCTTTGTGAGGGATGGAAAAATCGCAGTTAGGAAACAACCCACTGGGAAGAGATACTTCATCTCTACAGAACATGACCTTAAAACATTCCTAAGTGAGGCTGGACTAACAGAATCAGAGTCAAGTGCAGATAATACCCATAGTCCACAGTTAGTGTTATATTGTCATAAATTTGTGCCCCCCTAAAATTCTAATACCCCAACTACTTTTGATTGTCATTGTTGTATTCAACGACCATTCTACCTCATAGTCTTAATTTGTTTAATATCTACAGAATCTATCTCCTTTTTTTACAACTTACCGCATCACTGTTCCATCTTATTTTATTATAAACTAGCCGTAACTTGTCCTCAATAATTCTACCTCACTTTAAGAAATACTCAATTGCCCAATTTTATTCTAAAATCCCTATTATTGCCCAATTTTGCTTTAAACTATATTGATCAAACTTATTGTAAACTTCTTTTATTGACCATTTTATTCTATACTTTTTTAAACTAGTATTTTCAACTACAACTTTTATATTATCCTGTCTACCATCTTACTAGCATATTATAACCAAGTCATTGCCATTTTTATTTTTATCATTTTTTTTATTATTATTCTTTTGCTACCTTAACTTGTATATTTTATCCTGTCAATTTAAATCTAGTTATACTCTAATTCTTGTAAACAACTTATATAAGACCTTAGTGCAATTACAAATGAGAGTCTTGTGCCTTTTTTATATTATTAGATTAAACTCAGTTGTACTATAGCTCATTGTAGCTCAATACATAGTCAATACCAAATTCATTATATTAGACCATAGTGCAATTACTAGTGAGAGACTGGTGCTATTTTTAATTTGTATTTTTATATTATTAGATTAAATCTAGTTGTACTATAGCTCATTCTAGCTCAAAACATAGACTCCACAAAAGTCATTATATTAGACCTTAGTGCAATTACAAGTGAGAGTCTTGTTCTATTTTAAATTTGTATTTTTATATTACTAGTTTATACCTAGTTGTACTTTAGTTCATTCCAGCACAACACATAGACAACATCAACTTCATTATGTGTAGTAGTGACTATACTCTATATGACCAAAATACTCTAGCTATATACTTATCCAAACTTCCCACCACTACAGATATCAGTACTAGAACTCAACACACGACTCAGGATATAAATAACCATAATTTAAACCTAGAAGATGATTGATCACGTTGACCCTGATCTAAACCTCCATAATCTGACACTCAAAACCTATTGGAAAGTAACTGCCTTTATTACACAGCATCACAAGCCAGCACTATCCTAAACAATGCTAAAAGTCTATCAGTACTTAACTACAACATCAGGTCCTTAAGCAAACACTATGATGACCTCCTGGCACTCCTTGAATCACTAAAGACACCCTTCTCCTGCATTATTCTTACTGAGACCTGGCTTAAGCAGGACACAATAGATATCTACCCTCTACCAGGATACACAGCAATTCACAACTGCAGACCAAACCAAGTTGGGGGTGGTATTGTAATCTATTACTCTAACCAATTATCTTGTATTAGCACCACTTGCTTTAGTGATGAATATGGGGAATACATTTTTGCTAATTTTACTGTAAAAAACCTTAAGACACCTATAACTATTGGTGCCATTTACCGGATACCTCACACAAACATCCCAAATTTCAGTGAGAAATTAAAGTCACTAATAACAAACAGACAAATGAATAAGCACCACCTTCTCTTAGCTGGAGACTTCAACATCAACCATGGCTTACTAGATGATCAGCCTGTAACTGATTTCATCAACAATATGAACAACACACTTCTCATACCAACAATAACTAAACCAACCAGGCTCACTGAGACAAGTGCAACCATAATAGACCACATATGGACAAATATACTAGCCCCCCTTAAATCAGGGATAATCACAGATAGCACTACAGACCACTACCCTACCTTCCTCCTGACAAACATTAGTAAACCACCACTTGAATACAACAAAGTCTCATTTAGACTCCATGACGAGGCCTCAATAAGGAAGTTCACAGCTGACCTAGAGATTGTTGACTGCCCTACAGAATTCTCCAAGGCCAATGGTATTGATGACTGGACAGACATTTTTCTTAACAAATTACTTAGACTATACAACAAATATTGTCCTATAAAAACGAAACAGATCACAAACAAATGGCTTGGTTGCCCATGGCTAACCAGCACAATTCTGAAATCCATTGACAAGAAACACCAATATGAAAAGCAATATAGACAGGGCTTAATACACAAAGATATTCTTAAACACTATTCATCAGTTCTCACCAAAGTAATAAAGAAAGCCAAACAACTATACTACTCCAGTAGATTCACAGACACTAGAGGAGATATAAAAAATACCTGGAAAACACTCTCTCAGATTCTAGGGACCCACAAACTGAAAAAAACCAAGAATATTGTCCTAACTAAACCTCATGAAACACCACTACATCCCACTGACACAGCTAACAAGATAAACGACTTCTTCTCAACCATACCTGGAGTTTACCTGGAGAGAGTTTCGGGGGTCAACGCCCCCGCGGCCCGGTCTGTGACCAGGCCTCCTGGTGGATCAGCGCCTGATCAACCAGGCTGTTGCTGCTGGCTGCACGCAAACCAACGTACGAGCCACAGCCCGGCTGATCAGGAACTGACTTTAGGTGCTTGTCCAGTGCCAGCTTGAAGACTGCCAGGGGTCTGTTGGTAATCCCCCTTATGTGTGCTGGGAGGCAGTTGAACAGTCTCGGGCCCCTGACACTTATTGTATGGTCTCTTAACGTGCTAGTGACACCCCTGATTTTCATTGGGGGGATGGTGCATCGTCTGCCAAGTCTTTTGCTTTCGTAGTGAGTGATTTTCGTGTGCAAGTTCGGTACTAGTCCCTCTAGGATTTTCCAGGTGTATATAATCATGTATCTCTCCCTCCTGCGTTCCAGGGAATACAGGTTTAGAAACCTCAAGCGCTCCCAGTAATTGAGGTGTTTTATCTCCGTTATGCGCGCCGTGAAAGTTCTCTGTACATTTTCTAGGTCGGCAATTTCACCTGCCTTGAAAGGTGCTGTTAGAGTGCAGCAATATTCCAGCCTAGATAGAACAAGTGACCTGAAGAGTGTCATCATGGGCTTGGCCTCCCTAGTTTTGAAGGTTCTCATTATCCATCCTGTCATTTTTCTAGCAGATGCGATTGATACAATGTTATGGTCCTTGAAGGTGAGATCCTCCGACATAATCACTCCCAGGTCTTTGACGTTGGTGTTTCGCTCTATTTTGTGGCCAGAATTTGTTTTGTACTCTGATGAAGATTTAATTTCCTCATGTTTACCATATCTGAGTAATTGAAATTTCTCATCGTTGAACTTCATATTGTTTTCTGCAGCCCACTGAAAGATTTGGTTGATGTCCGCCTGGAGCCTTGCAGTGTCTGCAATGGAAGACACTGTCATGCAGATTCGGGTGTCATCTGCAAAGGAAGACACGGTGCTGTGGCTGACATCCTTGTCTATGTCGGATATGAGGATGAGGAACAAGATGGGAGCTAGTACTGTGCCTTGAGGAACAGAGCTTTTCACCGTAGCTGCCTCGGACTTTACTCTGTTGACGACTACTCTCTGTGTTCTGTTAGTGAGGAAATTATAGATCCATCGACCGACTTTTCCTGTTATTCCTTTAGCGCGCATTTTGTGCGCTATTACGCCATGGTCACACTTGTCGAAGGCTTTTGCAAAGTCTGTATATATTACATCTGCATTCTTTTTGTCTTCTAGTGCATTTAGGACCTTGTCGTAGTGATCCAGTAGTTGAGACAGACAGGAGCGACCTGTTCTAAACCCATGTTGCCCTGGGTTGTGTAACTGATGGGTTTCTAGATGGGTGGTGATCTTGCTTCTTAGGACCCTTTCAAAGATTTTATGATATGGGATGTTAGTGCTATTGGTCTGTAGTTCTTTGCTGTTGCTTTACTGCCCCCTTTGTGGAGTGGGGCTATGTCTGTTGTTTTTAGTAACTGAGGGACGACCCCCGTGTCCATGCTCCCTCTCCATAGGATGGAAAAGGCTCGTGATAGGGGCTTCTTGCAGTTCTTGATGAACACAGAGTTCCATGAGTCTGGCCCTGGGGCAGAGTGCATGGGCATGTCATTTATCGCCTGTTCGAAGTCATTTGGCGTCAGGATAACATCGGATAGGCTTGTGTTAATCAAATTTTGTGGCTCTCTCATAAAAAATTAATTTTGATCTTCGACTCTCAGTCTGGTTAGCGGCTTGCTAAAAACTGAGTCATATTTGGGACTTGAGTAGCTCACTCATTTCCTTGCTGTCATCTGTGTAGGACCCATCATGTTTAAGTAGGGGCCCAATACTGGACGTTGTTCTCGATTTTGATTTGGCATAGGAGAAGAAATACTTTGGGTTTCTGTCAGAGAAATAGCAAGCATCGAACTTAAGCTAAAAGAATCCTTTAGGAGTCAGGAATCGCGGGAAGAACTAAAAGCCATAAATGAAATCGAAAGAAACCCAAAGTATTTCTTCTCCTATGCCAAATCAAAATCGAGAACAACGTCCAGTATTGGGCCCCTACTTAAACAAGATGGGTCCTACACAGATGACAGCAAGGAAATGAGTGAGCTACTCAAGTCCCAAATATGACTCAGTTTTTAGCAAGCCGCTAACCAGACTGAGAGTCGAAGATCAAAATGAATTTTTTATGAGAGAGCCACAAAATTTGATTAACACAAGCCTATCCGATGTTATCCTGACGCCAAATGACTTCGAAAAGGCGATAAATGACATGCCCATGCACTCTGCCCCAGGGCCAGACTCATGGAACTCTGTGTTCATCAAGAACTGCAAGAAGCCCCTATCATAGGATTTAATCTCGCCAATAAAATCCCACATACCAATGCCCATGCCAGGGACTGCCTGGATGGGAATTTCCCAAATTTCTTCTATCTTGCACCAACTGAGCCCACGGAAGTCACCGAGATTATAAAGTCACTTAAAAATAACTCAGGGAATCTGTCTAATGTCCCACCATTACTGTACAAGCGAGCGGCCCATATCCTTTCGCATGCTATTTCATTACTTTTTAACAAGTCACTAGAAACTAGCACCTTCCCGAAACTATTCAAGATGGCAAGGGTTACACCAATACATAAAGATGGTGACCCTACAGACTTAAACAACTATAGGCCAATATCAAACTTACCATTGCTATCCAAAATCTTTGAGAAACTCGTGCACAGGAGACTATATTCATTTATAACAACACAAAACATACTCAACCCCTGCCAATTTGGATTCAGGAAAAATAAAAGCACTAATGATGCAATCATAAAAATGCTAGATCTGCTTTACACAGCATTGGAAAATAAGGAATATCCACTAGGAATTTTTATTGACCTAAGAAAAGCTTTTGACACAGTAGACCACGACATCCTACTCCACAAACTTGACCATTACGGTATAAGAGGCCATGCGCTTGCTTATTTCAAATCTTACCTTACTAATAAGTATCAGTATGTTACCATTAAAGACACAGCATCAACAACACGGCCACTTGATACTGGAGTTCCGCAGGGAAGTGTCCTTGGTCCCCTGCTCTTCCTCATATACATCAATGATCTTCCAAACGTATCCCAACACCTGAAACCCATTCTCTTTGCTGACGACACGACTTATGTCATCTCTCACCCTAATCTTGCCACCCTCAACACCATTGTTAATGAGGAACTGATCAAAATATCGACTTGGATGACAGCCAATAAACTTACCCTTAACACTGACAAAACCTACTATATTATGTTTGGTAGCAGAGCAGGAGATGCACAAATTAACATTAAGATCGACTACACTCTAATTACCAGGCATAATGAGGGCAAATTCCTAGGCCTATACCTTGACAACAATCTGAATTTCAGCACCCATATCCAACACATAACCAAAAAAGTATCCAAAACGGTTGAGATCCTCTCCAAGGTACCATACTACGTGCCGCAAAATGCCCTTCTCACACTATACCACTCACTTATTTATCCATACCTCACCTATGCTATTTGTGCTTGGGGATCAACTGCAGCAACACACCTAAAGCCAATAATAACCCAACAAAAAGCTGCAGTAAGAATAATCACTAAATCCCATCCCTGGCAACACCCCCCCCCCCCACTCTTCATAGATCTAAACTTACTCCCTGTTCAGTACATCCACACTTACTACTGTGCAATCTACATCTACAGGACCTTAAACTCCAATATCAACCTTGACCTAAAACGCTTTTTTGATAGTTGTGACAGAACCCACAGGCATAACACCAGACACAAACATCTCTACGACATTCCCCATGTCCGACTAAACCTTTACAAAAATTCAATGTATGTCAAAGGCCCTAAAATCTGGAACACCCTACCTGAGAACTCTAGAACTGCAGACACATTCATCACCTTCAAAACTACCATTAGAAAACATCTTATCTCCCTGATAAACCCCATCAACTAACTACAAGAATACCACCTGGTGGTTCACACTTACACTCACTCACCCATTTGACCATAAACAGAAATATTAATCTCAATCTTAAAATAATGAATCCTGTGATACTCCAATACTGAAACTATGTACTGTGCCAAAACGAAAGCATTCACATTGCTAAACTCACAAACTAGTATTTAGTCACTTAGCCATAATACCAACTTACCTCATAATTTGTAATATTTTAAAATAAAGAATTAAACTAAGTCTGCCCGAAATGCCTAGCCATGCTAGGCGTTCTAGTGGTACACTCTGTAATCATTATTTAACTACATGTAAACCACACAACAACCAAATTCTGTAAATTCAACATTGTAATCTTTATAGAGAATAAACTTTGACTTGAATTGAGTTGAATTGAATTGAATATATCGCGATAAAGCATCTGGAACTACATTTGATTTACCAGGCAAGTGTTCAAAGGTTGGGTTGAACTCTTGGATGGTCAAGGACCATCTGGCTAATCTTCCAGTAGGTTGTTTATTCTGGAATAGCAGAGTCAGTGGAGCATGATCTGTCAAGACATGATCAGGGGACTGGTATATAATGTCTCGGAAGTGCTTTAAACACCATACTATTGCAAAGGCTTCTTGCTCAGTTGCTGTATAATTACGTTCAGCCTTTGTAAGGACACAACTAACAAATGCGACTGCACTGTGCTTGCTATCGGTCTTCTGAGCTAGGAGCTTGCCGTTGAGTCTAAGGCTACCGAGAGAGACAGAGGATGAAGGCTGTGGCTTATGGCTCACATGTGAGGGGGTCTCGTGACATTACAAGTTAGGGAGCCTACATGTAAAGTAGCTGGGATTATCTAAGTATACTACCCAAGTACACAGTAACTCTACTGACATATCACGGTAGTGAGACACTCAGGTGTATCATAGTAGAGACACTCAGGTGCATCATGGTAGAGAGACAATCAGGTGCATCATGGTAGAGAAACACTCAGGTGCATCATGTTAGAGAGACACTCAGGTGCATCATGTTAGAGAGACACTCAGGTGTATCATGTTAGAGAGACACTCAGGTGTATCATGTTAGAGGGACACTCAGGTGCATCACGTTAGAGAGACACTCAGGTGTATCATGTTAGAGAGACACTCAGGTGCATCATGTTAGAGAGACACTCAGGTGCATCATGTTAGAGAGATACTCAGGTGGATCATGTTAGATAGACATTCAGATGCATTATGGTTGAGAGACACTCAGGTGCATCATGTTAGAGAGACACTTAGGTGCATCATGGTTGAGAGACACTCAGGTACATCATGGTTGAGAGACACTCAGGTGTATCATGTAAGAGAGACACTCAGCTGTATCATGTTTGAGAGATACTCAGGTGCATCATGGTTGAGAGACACTCAGGTGCATCATGGTTGAGAGACACTCAGGTGCATCATGGCAGAGAGACACTCAGGTGCATCATGGCAGAGAGACACTCAGGTGCATCATGGTAGAGAGACACTCAGGTGCATCATGATAGAGAAACACTCAGGTGTATCATGTTAGTGAGACACTCAGGTACATCATGGTTGAGAGACACTCAGGTGCATCATAGTAGAGAGACACACAGGAGTATCATGGTAGACACTCAGGTGCATCATGGTTGAGAGACACTCAGGTGCATCATGGTTGAGAGACACTCAGGTGCACCATGGCAGACACTCAGGGGTATCATGGTAGAGAACTGCTCAGGTACATCGTGGTAGAGAGACACTCAGATACATCATGGTAGAGAAACCCTCAGGTACATCATTATACAGACACTCAGGTGTATCATGGTAGAGAGACATTCAGGTGTATCGTGGTTGAGAGACACTCAGGTGCATCATTGTAGATAGACACTCAGGTGCATCATTGTAGAGATACATTCAGGTGCATCATTGTAGAGATACATTCAGGTGCATCATTGTAGAGATACATTCAGGTGTATCATGGTAGAGAAACACTCAGGTGCATCATGGTAGAGAGACACTGAGGTGCATCATTGTAGAGAGACATTCAAGTGTATCATGGTTGAGGGACACTCAGGTGCATCATTGTAGAGAGACACTGAGGTGCATCATGGTAGAGAAACACTCAGGTGCATCATGGTAGAGAAACACTCAGGTGTATGATGGTAGAGAGACACTCAGGTGTATCATGGTAGAGAAACACTCAGGTGCATCATGGTAGAGAAACACTCAGGTGCATCATGGTAGAGAAACACTCAGGTGCATCATGGTAGAGAAACACTCAGGTGTATGATGGTAGAGAAACACTCAGGTGCATCATTGTAGAGAAACACTCAGGTGCATCATGGTAGAGAAAGACTCAGGTGCATCATGGTAGAGAAAGACTCAGGTGCATCATGGTAGAGAAAGACTCAGGTGCATCATGGTAGAGAAAGACTCAGGTGCATCATGGTAGAGAAACACTCAGGTGCATCATGGTAGAGAAACGCTCAGGTGCATCATGGTAGAGAAACACTCAGGTGCATCATGGTAGAGAAACACTCAGATGCATCATGGTAGAGAAACACTCAGGTGCATCATGGTAGAAAAACACTCAGGTGCATCATTGTAGAGAAACACTCAGGTGTATCATGGTAGAGAAACACTCAGGTGCAGCATTGTAGAGAAACACTCAGGTGCATCATGGTAGAGAAACACTCAGGTGCATCATGTTAGAGAGATACTCAGGTGCATCATGTTAGAGAGACACTCAGATGCATTATGGTTGAGAGACACTCAGGTGCATCATGTTAGAGAGACTCAGGTGCATCATGGTTGAGAGACACTCAGGTGTATCATGTAAGAGAGCCACTCAGCTCTATCATGTTTGAGAGACACTCAGGTGCATCATGGGTGACACTCAGGTGCATCATGGCAGAGAGACACTCAGGTGCATCATGGCAGAGAGACACTCAGGTGCATCATGGTAGAGAGACACTCAGGTGCATTATGATAGAGAAACACTCAGGTGTATCATGTTAGTGAGACACTCAGGTGCATCATGGGTGAGAGACACTCAGGTGCATCATGGCAGAGAGACACTCAGGTGCATCATGGCAGAGAGACACTCAGGTGCATCATGGTAGAGAGACACTCAAGTGCATCATGATAGAGAAACACTCAGGTGTATCATGTTAGTGAGACACTCAGGTGCATCATGGGTGAGAGACACTCAGGTGCATCATGGCAGAGAGACACTCAGGTGCATAATGGCACAGAGACACTCAGGTGCATCATGGTAGAGAGACACTCAGGTGCATCATGATAGAGAAACACTCAGGTGTATCATGTTAGTGAGACACTCAGGTGCATCATGGGTGAGAGACACTCAGGTGCATCATGGCAGAGAGACACTCAGGTGCATCATGGCAGAGAGGCACTCAGGTGCATCATGGTAGAGAGACACTCAGGTGCATCATGATAGAGAAACACTCAGGTGTATCATGTTAGTGAGACACTCATGTACATCATGGTTGAGAGACACTCAGGTGCATCATAATAGAGAGACACACAGGAGTATCATGACAGAGAGACACTCAGGTGCATCATTGTAGAGAGACACTCAGGTGCATCATGATAGAGAAACACTCAGGTGTATCATGTTAGTGAGACACTCATGTACATCATGATAGAGAAACACTCAGGTGTATCATGTTAGTGAGACACTCAGGTGCATCATGGTTGAGAGACACTCAGGTGCACCATGGCAGACACTCAGGGGTATCATGGTAGAGAAACACTCAGGTGCATCATGGTAGAGAAACACTCAGCGCATCATGGTAGAGAAAGACTCAGGTGCATCATGGTAGAGAAAAACTCAGGTGCATCATGGTAGAGAAACACTCAGGTGCATCATGGTAGAGAAACACTCAGGTGCATCATGGTAGAGAAACACTCAGGTGCATCATGGTAGAGAGACACTGAGGTGCATCATTGTAGAGAGACATTCGAGAGACACTGAGGTGCATCATTGTAGAGAGACATTCAAGTGTATCATGGTTGAGGGACACTCAGGTGCATCATTGTAGAGAGGCACTGAGGTGCATCATTGGAGAGATACATTTAGGTGTATCATGGTAGAGAAACACTCAGGTGCATCATGGTAGAGAAACACTCAGGTGTATGATGGTAGAGAGACACTCAGGTGTATCATGGTAGAGAAACACTCAGGTGTATCATGGTAGAGAAACACTCAGGTGCATCATGGTAGAGAAACACTCAGGTGCATCATGGTAGAGAAACACTCAGGTGTATGATGGTAGAGAAACACTCAGGTGCATCATGGTAGAGAAACGCTCAGTCGCATCATTGTAGAGAAACACTCAGGTGTATCATGGTAGAGGAACACTCAGGTACATCATGGTTGAGAGACACTCAGGTGTATCATGTAAGAGAGACACTCAGCTGTATCATGTTTGAGAGATACTCAGGTGCATCATGGTTGAGAGACACTCAGGTGCATCATGGTTGAGAGACACTCAGGTGCATCATGGCAGAGAGACACTCAGGTGCATCATGGCAGAGAGACACTCAGGTGCATCATGGTAGAGAGACACTCAGGTGCATCATGATAGAGAAACACTCAGGTGTATCATGTTAGTGAGACACTCAGGTACATCATGGTTGAGAGACACTCAGGTGCATCATAGTAGAGAGACACACAGGAGTATCATGGTAGACACTCAGGTGCATCATGGTTGAGAGACACTCAGGTGCATCATGGTTGAGAGACACTCAGGTGCACCATGGCAGACACTCAGGGGTATCATGGTAGAGAACTGCTCAGGTACATCGTGGTAGAGAGACACTCAGATACATCATGGTAGAGAAACCCTCAGGTACATCATTATACAGACACTCAGGTGTATCATGGTAGAGAGACATTCAGGTGTATCGTGGTTGAGAGACACTCAGGTGCATCATTGTAGATAGACACTCAGGTGCATCATTGTAGAGATACATTCAGGTGCATCATTGTAGAGATACATTCAGGTGCATCATTGTAGAGATACATTCAGGTGTATCATGGTAGAGAAACACTCAGGTGCATCATGGTAGAGAGACACTGAGGTGCATCATTGTAGAGAGACATTCAAGTGTATCATGGTTGAGGGACACTCAGGTGCATCATTGTAGAGAGACACTGAGGTGCATCATGGTAGAGAAACACTCAGGTGCATCATGGTAGAGAAACACTCAGGTGTATGATGGTAGAGAGACACTCAGGTGTATCATGGTAGAGAAACACTCAGGTGCATCATGGTAGAGAAACACTCAGGTGCATCATGGTAGAGAAACACTCAGGTGCATCATGGTAGAGAAACACTCAGGTGTATGATGGTAGAGAAACACTCAGGTGCATCATTGTAGAGAAACACTCAGGTGCATCATGGTAGAGAAAGACTCAGGTGCATCATGGTAGAGAAAGACTCAGGTGCATCATGGTAGAGAAAGACTCAGGTGCATCATGGTAGAGAAAGACTCAGGTGCATCATGGTAGAGAAACACTCAGGTGCATCATGGTAGAGAAACGCTCAGGTGCATCATGGTAGAGAAACACTCAGGTGCATCATGGTAGAGAAACACTCAGATGCATCATGGTAGAGAAACACTCAGGTGCATCATGGTAGAAAAACACTCAGGTGCATCATTGTAGAGAAACACTCAGGTGTATCATGGTAGAGAAACACTCAGGTGCAGCATTGTAGAGAAACACTCAGGTGCATCATGGTAGAGAAACACTCAGGTGCATCATGTTAGAGAGATACTCAGGTGCATCATGTTAGAGAGACACTCAGATGCATTATGGTTGAGAGACACTCAGGTGCATCATGTTAGAGAGACTCAGGTGCATCATGGTTGAGAGACACTCAGGTGTATCATGTAAGAGAGCCACTCAGCTCTATCATGTTTGAGAGACACTCAGGTGCATCATGGGTGACACTCAGGTGCATCATGGCAGAGAGACACTCAGGTGCATCATGGCAGAGAGACACTCAGGTGCATCATGGTAGAGAGACACTCAGGTGCATTATGATAGAGAAACACTCAGGTGTATCATGTTAGTGAGACACTCAGGTGCATCATGGGTGAGAGACACTCAGGTGCATCATGGCAGAGAGACACTCAGGTGCATCATGGCAGAGAGACACTCAGGTGCATCATGGTAGAGAGACACTCAAGTGCATCATGATAGAGAAACACTCAGGTGTATCATGTTAGTGAGACACTCAGGTGCATCATGGGTGAGAGACACTCAGGTGCATCATGGCAGAGAGACACTCAGGTGCATAATGGCACAGAGACACTCAGGTGCATCATGGTAGAGAGACACTCAGGTGCATCATGATAGAGAAACACTCAGGTGTATCATGTTAGTGAGACACTCAGGTGCATCATGGGTGAGAGACACTCAGGTGCATCATGGCAGAGAGACACTCAGGTGCATCATGGCAGAGAGGCACTCAGGTGCATCATGGTAGAGAGACACTCAGGTGCATCATGATAGAGAAACACTCAGGTGTATCATGTTAGTGAGACACTCATGTACATCATGGTTGAGAGACACTCAGGTGCATCATAATAGAGAGACACACAGGAGTATCATGACAGAGAGACACTCAGGTGCATCATTGTAGAGAGACACTCAGGTGCATCATGATAGAGAAACACTCAGGTGTATCATGTTAGTGAGACACTCATGTACATCATGATAGAGAAACACTCAGGTGTATCATGTTAGTGAGACACTCAGGTGCATCATGGTTGAGAGACACTCAGGTGCACCATGGCAGACACTCAGGGGTATCATGGTAGAGAAACACTCAGGTGCATCATGGTAGAGAAACACTCAGCGCATCATGGTAGAGAAAGACTCAGGTGCATCATGGTAGAGAAAAACTCAGGTGCATCATGGTAGAGAAACACTCAGGTGCATCATGGTAGAGAAACACTCAGGTGCATCATGGTAGAGAAACACTCAGGTGCATCATGGTAGAGAGACACTGAGGTGCATCATTGTAGAGAGACATTCAAGTGTATCATGGTTGAGGGACACTCAGGTGCATCATTGTAGAGAGGCACTGAGGTGCATCATTGGAGAGATACATTTAGGTGTATCATGGTAGAGAAACACTCAGGTGCATCATGGTAGAGAAACACTCAGGTGTATGATGGTAGAGAGACACTCAGGTGTATCATGGTAGAGAAACACTCAGGTGCATCATGGTAGAGAAACACTCAGGTGCATCATGGTAGAGAAACACTCAGGTGCATCATGGTAGAGAAACACTCAGGTGTATGATGGTAGAGAAACACTCAGGTGCATCATGGTAGAGAAACGCTCAGTCGCATCATTGTAGAGAAACACTCAGGTGTATCATGGTAGAGGAACACTCAGGTGCATCATGGTAGAGAGACACTCAGGTGCATCATGGTAGAGAAACACTCAGGTGCATCATGGTAGAGAAACACTCAGGTGTATCATGGTAGAGAAACACTCAGGTGCATCATGGTAGAGAAACACTCAGGTGTATCATGGTAGAGAAATACTCAGGTGCATCATTGTAGAGAAACACTCAGGTGCATCATGGTAGAGAAACACTCAGGTGTATGATGGTAGAGAAACACTCCTGTGCATCATGATAGAGAAACACTCAGGTGTATCATGTTAGTGAGACACTCATGTACATCATGATAGAGAAACACTCAGGTGTATCATGTTAGTGAGACACTCATGTACATCATGATAGAGAAACACTCAGGTGTATCATGTTAGTGAGACACTCAGGTGCATCATGGTTGAGAGACACTCAGGTGCACCATGGCAGACACTCAGGGGTATCATGGTAGAGAAACACTCAGGTGCATCATGGTAGAGAAACACTCAGGCGCATCATGGTAGAGAAAGACTCAGGTGCATCATGGTAGAGAAAAACTCAGGTGCATCATGGTAGAGAAAGACTCAGGTGCATCATGGTAGAGAAACACTCAGGTGCATCATGGTAGAGAAACACTCAGGTGCATCATGGTAGAGAAACACTCAGGTGCATCATGGTAGAGAGACACTGAGGTGCATCATTGTAGAGAGACATTCGAGAGACACTGAGGTGCATCATTGTAGAGAGACATTCAAGTGTATCATGGTTGAGGGACACTCAGGTGCATCATTGTAGAGAGGCACTGAGGTGCATCATTGGAGAGATACATTTAGGTGTATCATGGTAGAGAAACACTCTTGTGTATGTGTCCCATCTCTGGAACATCCCGTCTTTGTCCACCTCGTCTATTCCGCGCAGTATTTTATATGTCGTTATCATGTCTCCCCTGACCCTCCTGGCCTCCAGTGTCGTCAGGCCGATTTCCCTCAACCTTTCTTCATAGGACAATCCCCGTAGCTCTGGGACTAGTCTTGTTGCAAACCTTTGCACTTTCTCTAATTTCTTGACGTGCTTGACTAGGTGTGGATTCCAAACTGGTGCTGCATACTCCAGTATGGGCCTGACGTAGATGGTGTACAGAGTCTTAAACGAATCCTTACTGAGGTATCGGAACGCTATCCGTAGGTTTGCCAGGCGCCCGTATGCTGCAGCAGTTATCTGATTGATGTGCGCCTCAGGAGATATGCTCGGTGTTATACTCACCCCCAGGTCTTTTTCCTTTAGTGAGGTTTGCAGTCTTTGGCCATCTAAACTATATTGTGTCTGCGGTCTTCTTTGCCCTTCCCCAATCTTCATGACTTTGCATTTGGCAGGGTTAAATTCTAGGAGCCAGTTGCTGGACCAGGCTTGTAGCCTGTCCAGATCTCTTTGTAGTCCTGCCTGATCCTCGTCCGATTCGATTCTTCTCATTAACTTCACATCGTCTGCAAACAAGGACACTTCTGAGTCTATCCCTTCCGTTATGTCGTTCACGTATACCAAGAACAGCACAGGTCCTAGGACTGACCCCTGTGGAACCCCGCTTGTCACAGGCGCCCACTCTGACACCTCGTCGCGTACCATGACTCGTTGTTTCCTCCCTGTCAGATATTCTCTGATCCATTGCAGTGCCTTTCCTGTTATGTGTGCCTGGTCCTCTAGCTTTTGCAGTAACCTCTTGTGAGGAACTGTGTCGAAAGCCTTCTTGCAGTCCAAAAATACGCAGTCGATCCACCCCTCTCTCTCTTGTCTTACTTCTGTCACCTTGTCATAAAACTCTAGTAGGTTTGTGACACAGGATTTTCCTTCCCTGAAACCGTGCTGGTTGTCAATTATACACTTGTTTCTTTCCAGGTGCCCCACCACTCTCCTCCTGATGATCTTCTCCATGACCTTGCATACTATACACGTTAGAGATACAGGTCTGTAGTTTAGTGCCTCATGTCTGTCTCCCTTTTTAAAAATTGGGACTACATTTGCCATTTTCCATACCTCAGGGAGTTGCCCAGTTTCAAATGATGTGTTGAAGATCTTTGTTAATGGCTCACACAATATCTCTGCTCCCTCTTTAAGGACCCATGGAGAGATGTTGTCTGGTCCCACCGCCTTTGAGGTGTCAAGTTCGCATAGCAGCTTCTTCACCTCCTCCTTGGTTATATGTACCTCATCCAGCACTTGCTGGTGTGCCCCCCTGTTCTGATTTCTTGGAGTCCTACTGGTTTCCACTGTAAATACCTCTTTAAATCTTGTGTTGAGCTCCTGACATACCTCTCGGTCGTTTCTTGTGAATTCCCCATCACCCTTCCTCAGTCTGATTACCTGGTCCTTGACTGTTGTTTTCCTCCTGATGTGGCTGTACAACAGCTTCGGGTCAGTCTTTACTTTTGATGCTATGTCATTTTCATATTGTCTCTGAGCCTCCCTTCTTATCTGTGCATATTCGTTTCTGGCTCTTCGGCTGATTTCTTTATTTTCCTGAGTTCTCTGTCTTCTGTACCTTTTCCATTCTCTATTACACCTAGTTTTTGCCTCCCTACACCTTCGGGTGAACCAAGGACTCGTTCTGTTCTTCCCATTATTTCTGTTTCCCTTGGGAACAAACCTCTCCTCTGCCTCCTTGCATTTTGTTGCTACATAGTCCATCATTTCTTGTACTGGTTTTCCTGTCAGTTCCCTCTCCCACTGAATGTCTTGAAGGAAGTTCCTCATGCCTGAGTAGTTCCCCCTTTTGTAGTTTGGTTTTTCCCAGCCTATTCCTGCTACTCTCTCCACTTGGAGCTCAACTATGTAGTCGAAGCACAGAACCACATGATCACTAGCTCCCAGGGGCCTTTCATACATGATACCCTCGATGTCCGAACTACTCATGGTGAATACAAGGTCCAACCTTGCTGGTTCATCCTCTCCTCTCTCTCTGGTAGTGTCTCTAACATGTTGATGCATGAGGTTCTCCAGTACCACATCCATCATCTTGGCTCTCCATGTTTCGGGACCCCCATGGGGCTCCAGGTTTTCCCAGTCAATCTCCTTGTGATTGAAATCACCCATAACTAGTAACTTTGCTCCCCCCATGTGTGCTCTCCTGGCCACCTCGGCTAGTGTGTTGATCATTGCTCTGTTGCTCTCATCGTATTCTTCTCTTGGCCTCCTGCAGTTCTGTGGTGGGTTGTACATTACTGCAATTATCACCTTATGTCCCTCAGACTGGATTGTTCCTACTAAGTAGTCCCTTTCGCCCATGCCATCCATTCCTTCCATTTTCTCAAAACCCCACTGGTTTTTAATGAGCAGTGTGTGTGTGTGTGTGTGTGTGTGTTTGTGTGTGCGTGTTAATGTGTGTGTGTGTGTGTGTGTGTGTGTGTGTTTGTGTGTGCGTGCGTTAGAATTACCATTTCCTTAACTACAACTCTGGTAGTGTCAGAGTGTTCAGTTCTACGAGCAGCAGGTAGAATGATTCACTTGACTCAGCTGTGAAGATGCATCTCGTTGAGAAGTACAAAGAAGGTACGAGAAGTGCGACAGTATTTTTGTTTATATCATAACACTTCCGTACGAAATTGATGAACAGTATTTCTGAGAGCTCTGAAAAATAACTGGGGGGGGGGGAGGGGGAAGCACCGGTACACGAATGGGAATGGATGGTTGTGGACAAAGGTGGACCGGCCTACCTCGGTCCAGCAGGCTGTTCCAGTTTTTCATTCTGCGTTAAGAAAATAAGATAAAAAAAATGTACCATGAGCTGAAGTGATGAAAAGGGATAACACGAGGACTAACAATGAAAGGGGAAGGTGGAGGAGGAAGGAAGGAAGGAAGGGGAAAAAGATAGTGAGGGGGAGGGAAGGGAAGAGAAGAGAGCAGAACGATTACCGTCTGGACCTGAGGGTTCAGTGCGAAAGAAAGAGGGAGAGAGAGAGAGAGAGAGAGAGAGAGAGAGAGAGAGAGAGAGAGAGAGAGAGAGAGAGAGAGAGAGAGAGAGAGAGAGAGAGAGAGAGAGAGAGAGAGAGAGAGAGAGAGAGAGAGAGAGAGAGAGAGAGAGACTGTGTGTGTGTGTGTGTGAAAGCGACATAGCAGGTTAGATAACAAGATACAGGAAGCTTAAGCTTAATTACAAGACGTGAAAGATGCAGCAGGCACAGTTGAGAGGGCCGGATGCACGGACAACTTTCCTAACACCTGCTGCACTTGTCACCTAGCAGCAGCAGCACCTGTCATCCAGCACTTGCTGCACCTATCATCTAGCACCTGCTTCACCTATCATCTAGCAGCAGCAGCGCCTGTCAAATAGCACTTGCTGCACCTGTCACCTAGAAGCCGCAGTTAGATCCCCAGGGACCATGTCAACATCAGTGGGTGGCGCCCTTTGAGACACTGAAGGATCCCAGTGGAAGTAAGCCGCATCGCCTGGCTTCCTTGGGTTTCCCGGCTTATTAAGCAGCTAGGAGTGCCGGGCGTCTCATAGTGTCTGATTATTGTATATTATATTCATGTAGTAAGTTGCAATGCAACAAACGAGGTGTTTCCATCCAGAGTGCTGGAAGGACACTTATCAAACCTGACCGTATTTATCATAAGAAGATATGGAATATAGAATATAGGTAAGTAGACATTAGCTGTCACATGACTGTGTATAGATACAATATTAATAATAATAATCATAATAATAATAATAATAATAATAATAATAATAATAATAATAATAATAATAATAATAATAATAATAATAATAATAATAATAATAATAATTAGAAGAAGAAATTAAGCTGGAAAGACGTTGATAGGTACTTGGCAAATTAGGTAAAATAATTGCTTTGAAAGTCAGGAAATATATGAAGTTCCGTCAGGAGTAAGTTAACAAGACTGGCATGACACACCAAATATTCTGTATGTGGTCATGACAGTTTTTGTGGGTTTTTAACATATTAGGTGAGAATGGCTGCAAAAAATTTTTTATATATATATGAGAGTAGGGAAACACAAAGTCATACAGCTTATAGAGCAGAAACGAGTGGTGGGCAGCTCTTCTCTCTCTCTCTCTCTCTCTCTCTCTCTCTCTCTCTCTCTCCCTCTCACTCGCACAAATCCTCCAACAATGGGAGACAGAACACCCACATCATTCACAATCCCTTTAGTAGCACCACCCCTGCCAACACTCCCCACACCACTGCCACCCACACCCACCACACCACACCACTGCCACCCACACCCACCACACCACACCACTGCCACCCACACCCACCACACCACACCACTGCCACCCACACCCACCACACCACACCACTGCCACCCACACCCACCACACCACACCACTGCCACCCACACCCACCACACCACACCACTGCCACCCACACCCACCACACCACACCACTGCCACCCACACCCACCACACCACACCACTGCCACCCACACCCACCACACCACACCACTGCCACCCACACCCACCACACCACACCACTGCCACCCACACCCACCACACCACACCACTGCCACCCACACCCACCACACCACACCACTGCCACCCACACCCACCACACCACACCACTGCCACCCACACCCACCACACCACACCACTGCCACCCACACCCACCACACCACACCACTGCCACCCACACCCACCACACCACACCACTGCCACCCACACCCACCACACCACACCACTGCCACCCACACCCACCACACCACACCACTGCCACCCACACCCACCACACCACACCACTGCCACCCACACCCACCACACCACACTCTCCCCACACCACCCACACCCACACCACTGCCACCCACACTCACCACACCACACTCTCCCCACACCACCCACACCCACACCACTGCCACCCACACCCACCACACCACACCACTGCCACCCACACCCACCACACCACACCACTGCCACCCACACCCACCACACCACACCACTGCCACCCACACCCACCACACCACACTCTCCCCACACCACCCACACCCACACCACTGCCACCCACACTCACCACACCACACTCTCCCCACACCACCCACACCCACACCACTGCCACCCACACCCACCACACCACACCACTGCCACCCACACCCACCACACCACACCACTGCCACCCACACCCACCACACCACACCACTGCCACCCACACCCACCACACCACACCACTGCCACCCACACCCACCACACCACACCACTGCCACCCACACCCACCACACCACACCACTGCCACCCACACCCACCACACCACACCACTGCCACCCACACCCACCACACCACACCACTGCCACCCACACCCACCACACCACACCACTGCCACCCACACCCACCACACCACACCACTGCCACCCACACCCACCACACCACACCACTGCCACCCACACCCACCACACCACACCACTGCCACCCACACCCACCACACCACACTCTCCCCACACCACCCACACCCACACCACTGCCACCCACACTCACCACACCACACTCTCCCCACACCACCCACACCCACACCACTGCCACCCACACCCACCACACCACACCACTGCCACCCACACCCACCACACCACACCACTGCCACCCACACCCACCACACCACACCACTGCCACCCACACCCACCACACCACACTCTCCCCACACCACCCACACCCACACCACTGCCACCCACACTCACCACACCACACTCTCCCCACACCACCCACACCCACACCACTGCCACCCACACCCACCACACCACACCACTGCCACCCACACCCACCACACCACACCACTGCCACCCACACCCACCACACCACACCACTGCCACCCACACTCACCACACCACACTCTCCCCACACCACCCACACCCACACCACTGCCACCCACACTCACCACACCACACTCTCCCCACACCACCCACACCCACACCACTGCCACCCACACCCACCACACCACACCACTGCCACCCACACCCACCCCACCACCCCACCCCCCCCCACACCCACCACACCACACCACTGCCACCCACACACACCACACCACACCACTGCCACCCACACCCCCCACACCACACTCTCCCCACACCACCCACCACACCACACCACTGCCAACCACACTCACCACACCACACCACTGCCACCCACACCCACCACACCACACCACTGCCACCCACACCCACCACACCACACCACTGCCACCCACACTCACCACACCACACTCTCCTCACACCACCCACCACACCACACCACTGCCACCCACACTCACCACACCACACTCTCCTCACACCACCCACCACACCACACCACTGCCACCCACACTCACCACACCACACTCTCCTCACACCACCCACCACACCACACCACTGCCACCCACACTCATCACACCACACTCTCCTCACACCACCCACCACACCACACCACTGCCACCCACACTCACCACACCACACTCTCCTCACACCACCCACCACACCACACCACTGCCACCCACACTCACCACACCACACTCTCCTTACACCCCCACCACACCACACCACTGCCACCCACACTCACCACACCACACTCTCCACACAACACCCACCACACCACACCACTGCCACCCACACCCACCACACCACACTTTCCCCACACCACCCACCACACCACACCACTGCCACCCACACCCACCACACCACACCACTGCCACCCACACCCACCACATCACACTCTCCTCACACAACCCACCACACCACACAACTGCCACCCACACCTACCACACCACACACTCCCCACACCAGCCACCACACCACACCACTGCCACCCACACCCACCACACCACACTCTCCCCACACCACACACCACCCACCACACTACACCACTGCCACACACACCCACCACACCACACTCTCCCCACACCACCCACCACACCCACACCACTGCCACCCACACCCACAACACTACACTCTCCACACAACACCCACACCCAAACCACTGCCACCCACACTCACCACACCACACTCTCCCAACAACACCCACACCAACATAACTGTCACCCACACCCACCACACCACACTCTCCCCACACCACCCACAACACCACACCACTGCCACCCACACCCACCACACCACACTCTCCCCACACCACCCACCACACCACACCACTGCCACCCACACCCACCACACCACTGCCACCCACACCACCCACCACACCACACCACTGCCACCCACACCCACCACACCACACTCTACCCACACCACCCACCACACCACGCCACTGCCACCCACACCCACAACACCACACTCTCCCCAAACCACCCACCACACCCTCACCACTGCCACCCACACCCACCACACCACACTCTCCCCACACCACCCACCACACCACACCACTGCCACCCACCACACCACACTCTCCCCACACCACCCACCACACCACTGCCACCCACACCCACCACACCAAACTCTACCTACACCACCCACCACACCACATCACTGCCACCCACACCCACCACACCACACTCTCCCCACACCACCCACCACACCACACCACTGCCACCCACACTCACCACACCACACTCTCCTCACACCACCCACCACACCACACCAATGCCACCCACACCCACCACACCACACCACTGCCCCCCACACCCACCACACCACACTTTCCCCACACCACCCACCACACCACACCACTGCCACCCACACCCACCACACCACACCACTGCCACCCACACCCACCACACCACACCACTGCCACCCACACCCACCACATCACACTCTCCTCGCACCACCCACCACACCACACCACTGCCACCCACACCTACCACACCACACACTCCCCACACCAGCCACCACACCACACCACTGCCACCCACACCCACCACACCACACTCTCCCCACACCACACACCACCCACCACACTACACCACTGCCACACACACCCACCACACCACACTCTCCCCACACCACCCACCACACCCACACCACTGCCACCCACACCCACCACACTACACTCTCCACACAACACCCACACCCAAACCACTGCCACCCACACTCACCACACCACACTCTCCCAACAACACCCACACCAACATAACTGTCACCCACACACACCACACTCTCCCCACACCACCCACAACACCACACCACTGCCACCCACACCCACCACACCACACTCTCCACACACCACCCACTACACCACACCACTGCCACCCACACCCACCACACCACTGCCACCCACACCACCCACCACACCACACCACTGCCCCCCACACCCACCACACCACACTCTACCCACACCACCCCCCACACCACGCCACTGCCACCCACACCCACACCACCACACTCTCCCCAACCCACCCACCACCCCCACACCACTGCCACCCACACCCACCACACCACACTCTCCCCACACCACCCACCACACCACACTCCCTGCCACCCACCACACCACACTCTCCCCACACCACCCACCACACCACTGCCACCCACACCCACCACACCAAACTCTACCTACACCACCCACCACACCACATCACTGCCACCCACACCCACCACACCACACTCTCCCCACACCACCCACCACACCACACCACTGCCACCCACACTCACCACACCACACTCTCCTCACACCACCCACCACACCACACCAATGCCACCCACACCCACCACACCACACCACTGCCCCCCACCCCCACCACACCACACTATCCCCACACCACCCACCACACCACACCACTGCCACCCACACCCACCACACCACCCCAATGCCACCCACACCCACCACACCACACCACTGCCACCCACACCCACCACATCACACTCTCCTCGCACCACCCACCACACCACACCACTGCCACCCACACCCACCACACCACACACTCCCCACACCACCCACCACACCACACCACTGCCACCCACACCCACCACACCACACCACTGCCGCCCACACCCACCACACCACACTCTCCCCACACCACACACCACCCACCACACTACACTACTGCCACACACACCCACCACACCACACTCTCCCCACACCACCCACCACACCCACACCACCGCCACACACACCCACCACACCACACTCTCCACACAACATTCACACCCAAACCACTGCCACCCACACTCACCACACCACACTCTCCCCACAACACCCACACCAACATCACTGTCACCCACACCCACCACACCACACTCTCCCCACACCACCCACCACACCACACCACTGCCACCCACACCCACCACACCACACTCTCCCCACACCATCCACCACACCACACCACTGCCACCCACACCCACCACACCACTGCCACCCACACCCACCACACCACTGCCACCCACACCCACCACATCACACTCTCACCACACCACCCACCACACCACACCACTGCCACCTACACCCACCACACCACACTCTCCCCACACCACCCACCACATCCACACCACTGCCACCCACACCCACCACACCACACCACTGCCACCCACACCCACCACACCACACTCTCCCCACACCACACACCACCCACCACACTACACCACTGCCACACACACCCACCACACCACACTCTCCCCACACCACCCACCACACCCACACCACCGCCACACACACCTACCACACCACACTCTCCACACAACACCTACACCCAAACCACTGCCACCCACACTCACCACACCACACTCTCCCCACAACACCCACACCAACATCACTGTCACCCACCACACAACACTCCCCACACCACCCACCACACCACACCACTGCCACCCACACCCACCACACCACACTCTCCCCACACCATCCACCACACCACACCACTGCCACCCACACCCACCACACCACTGCCACCCACACCCACCACACCACTGCCACCCACACCCACCACATCACACTCTCACCACACCACCCTCCACACCACACCACTGCCAACTACACCCACCACACCACACTCTCCCCACACCACCCACCACATCCACACCACTGCCACCCACACCCACCACACCACACTCTCCACACAACACCCACACCCACACCACTGCCACCCATACTCACCACACCACACTCTCCCCACAACAACCACACCCACATCACTGCCACCCACACCCACCACACCACACTCTCCCCACACCACCCACCACACCCACACCACTGCCACCCACACCCACCACACCACACTCTCCACACAACACCCACACCCACACCACTGCCACCCACACTCACCACACCACACTCTCCCCACAACACCCACTCCCACATCAATGCCACCCACACCCACCACACCACACTCTCCCACACCACCCACCACACCACACTCTCCCCAAACCACCCACCACACCACACTCTCCCCACACCACCCACCACACCACACCACTGCCACCCACACCCACCACACCACACTCTCCCCACATCACCCACCACACCACACCACTGCCACCCACACCCACCACACCACACTCTCCACACAACACCCATACCCACACCACTGCCACCCACACTCACCACACCACACTCTCCCCACAACACCCACCACACCACACCACTGCCACCCACACCCACCACACCACACTCTCCCCACACCACCCACAACACCACTGCCCCCCACACCCACCACACCACACTCTCCCCACACCATCCACCACACCCACACCACTGCCACCCACACCCACCACACCACACTCTCCACACAACACCCACACCCACGCCACTGCCACCCACACCCACCACACCACACTCTAGCCACAACACCCACACCACTGCCACCCACCCACACAACACCACACTCTCCCCACAACGCCCACACTACTGCCACCCACACCCACCACACCACACTCCCCACGCCACCCACACCCACACCACTGCCACCCACACCACTGCCACCTACACCACTGCCACCCACACCCACCAGACCACACTCTCCCCACACTACCCACACCCACACCACTGCCACCCACACTTACCACACCACACTCTTCCCACACCACCCACACCCACACCACTGCCACCCATCCAACCACATTACACTCTCCCCACACCACTGCCACCCACACCCACCACACCACACTCTCCCCACACCACCCACATCCACATCACTGCCACCCACACTCTCCCCACACCACCCACACCCACACCACTGCCACCCACACCACTGCCACCTACACCACTGACACCCACACCCACCAGACCACACTCTCCCCACACTACCCACACCCACACCACTGCCACCCACACTCACCACACCACACTCTTCCCACGCCACCCACACCCACACCACTGCCACCCACCCAACCACATTACACTCTCCCCACACCACTGCCACCCAGACCCACCACACCACACTCTCCCCACACCACCCACACCCACACCACTGCCACCCACACTCACCATACCACACTCTCCCTACACCACTGCCACCCACACCACTGCCACCCACACCCACCACACCACACTCTCCCCACACCACCCACACCCACACCACTGCCACCCACACCCACCACACCACACTCTACCCACACCACCCACCACACCACTGCCACCCACACCCACCACACCACACACTCCCCACACCACCCACCACACCACTGCCACCCACACCCACCACACCACACTCTCCCCACACCACCCACACCCACACCACTGCCACCCACACCCACCACACCACACTCTCCCCACACCACCCACCGCACCACACCACTGCCACCCACACCCACCACATCACACTCTCCTCATACCACCCACCACAGCACACCACTGCCACACACACCCACCACACCACACTCTCCATACACCACCCACCTCACCCACACCACTGCCACCCACACCCACCACACCACACTCTCCACACAACACCCACACCCAAACCACTGCCACCCACACTCACCACACCACACTCTCCCCACAACACCCACACCAACATCACTGTCACCCACACCCACCACACCACACTCTCCATACACCACCCACCACACCACACCGCTGCCACCCACACCCACCACACCACACTCTCACCACACCACCCACCACACCACACCACTGCCACCCACACCCACCACACCACACTCTCCCCACACCACCCACTCCCACACCACTGCCACCCACACCCACCACACTACACTCTCCCCACACCACTGCCACCCACACCACTGCCACGCACTCCCACCACACCACACTCTCCCCACACCACCCATACCACCCACCACTTCCACCCACACCCACCACACCACACTCTCCCCACACCGCCCACCACACCCACACCACCCCCACCCACACCCACCACACCACACTCTCCTCACACCACCCACACCGACACCACTGCCACCCACATCCACCACACCACACTCTCCCGCACCACCCACACCCATACCACTGCCTCCCACACCCACAACACTACATATCCCCCACACCACACATCGCCCACACCACCCACACCCACACTACTGTCAGTCACACCTACCACACCACACTCTCCCCAAACCACCCAGCACACCACACTCTCCCCACACCACCCACCACACCACACCACTGCCACCCACACCCACCACACCACACTCTCCCTACACCACCCACCACACCACACCACTGCCACCCACACCCACTACACTCTCCACACAACACCCACACCCACACCACTGCCACCCACACCCACCACACCACACTCTCCCCACACCACCCATCACACCACACCACTGCCACCCACTCCCACCACACCACACTCTCCCCACAACGCCCACACTACTGCCACCCACACCCACCACACCACACTCCCCACGCCACCCACACCCACACCACTGCCACCCACACCACTGCCACCTACACCACTGCCACCCACACCCTCCACACCACACTCTCCCCACACTACCCACACCCACACCTCTGCCACCCACACTCACCACACCACACTCTTCCCACACCACCCACACACACACCACTGCCACCCACTCAACCACATTACACTCTCCCCACACCACTGCCACCCACACCCACCACACCACACTCTCCCCACACCACCCACATACACACCACTGCCTCCCACACTCTCCCCTCACCACCCACACCCTCACCACTGCCACCCACACTCACCACACCACACTCTCCCCACACCACCCACACCCACACCACTGCCACCCACGCCCACCACACCACACTCTCCCTACACCACTCACACCCACACCACTGCCACCCACACCCACCACACCACATATCCCCCACACCACCCACACCACTGCCACCCACACTCACCACACCACACTCTCTCCACACCACTGCCACCCATACCACTGCCACCCACACCCATCACACCACACTCTCCCCGCACCACCCACACCCACACCACTGCGACCCACACTCACCACACCACTCTCTCCCCACACCACTGCCACCCACACCCACCATACCACGCTCTCCCCACACCACCCACTCCCACACCACTGCCACCCACACCCACCACACTACACTCTCCCCACACCACTGCCACCCACACCACTGCCACGCACTCCCACCACACCACACTCTCCCCACACCACCCATACCACCCACCACTGCCACCCACACCCACCACACCACGCTCTCCCCACACCGCCCACCACACCCACACCACCCACACCCACACCCACCACACCACACTCTCCCCACATCGACACCACTGCCACCCACATCCACCACACCACACTCTCCCGCACCACCCACACCCATACCACTGCCACCCACACCCACAACACTACATATCCCCCACACCACACATCGCCCACACCACCCACACCCACACTACTGTCAGTCACACCTACCACACCACTCTCTGCCCACACCACCCACACCCACACCACTGCCACCCACACAACTGCCCCCCACACTCACCACACCACACATCTCCCACACCACCCACGCAACTACCAGCCTCACCTACCAACACCACGGTCTCCCCACACCACCCACACCCACACCACTGCCACCCACACCCACCACACCACACTCTCCCACACCACCCACACCCACATCACTGCCACCCACACCCACCACACCACACATCCCCCACACCACCCACACCAACCCTCAGCACGTGTTCCTGGAAAATGCTAACATTAACACCTGTTTCCAAGAAATTCCTCCACTAACACCTGTTTCAGACATCTGGCTCTCATATATGTTTAGTTAGTCCTCATGGAGACCAGAACTACAACACAGTTGTGGTCTCCATGCTACAGCAAGAATGGGCCTCCATTATAGAACTGGAAGAACAGGATGACCATGTTGATACACTGTGTAAGACACCTCTACTAACATGACAGAGTCCTGAACCTGCACTCCCTTGATAGTCGGTATATTGAGAGTCCTGAACCTGCACTCCCTTGATAGTCGGTATATTGAGAGTCCTGTACCTGCACTCCCTTGATAGTCGGTATATTGAGAGTCCTGAACCTGCACTCCCTTGATAGTCGGTATATTGAGAGTCCTGAACCTGCACTCCCTTGAAAGTCGGTATATTGAGAGTCCTGAACCTGCACTCCCTTGAAAGTCGGTATATTGAGAGTCCTGAACCTGCACTCCCTTGATAGTCGGTATATTGAGAGTCCTGAACCTGCACTCCCTTGAGAGTCGGTATATTGAGAGTCCTGAACCTGCACTCCCTTGATAGTCGGTATATTGAGAGTCCTGAACCTGCACTCCCTTGATAGTCGGTATATTGATAGTCCTGAACCTGCACTCCCTTGAAAGTCGGTATATTGAGAGTCCTGAACCTGCACTCCCTTGATAGTCGGTATATTGAGAGTCCTGAACCTGCACTCCCTTGATAGTCGGTATATTGAGAGTCCTGAACCTGCACTCCCTTGATAGTCGGTATATTGAGAGTCCTGAACCTGCACTCCCTTGATAGTCGGTATATTGAGAGTCCTGAACCTGCACTCCCTTGATAGTCGGTATATTGAGAGTCCTGAACCTGCACTCCCTTGAAAGTCGGTATATTGAGAGTCCTGAACCTGCACTCCCTTGATAGTCGGTATATTGAGAGTCCTGAACCTGCACTCCCTTGAAAGTCGGTATATTGAGAGTCCTGAACCTGCACTCCCTTGATAGTCGGTATATTGAGAGTCCTGAACCTGCACTCCCTTGAAAGTCGGTATATTGAGAGTCCTGAACCTGCACTCCCTTGAAAGTCGGTATATTGAGAGTCCTGTACCTGCACTCCCTTGATAGTCGGTATATTGAGAGTCCTGAACCTGCACTCCCTTGAAAGTCGGTATATTGAGAGTCCTGTACCTGCACTCCCTTGAAAGTCGGTATATTGAGAGTCCTGTACCTGCACTCCCTTGATAGTCGGTATATTGAGAGTCCTGAACCTGCACTCCCTTGATAGTCGGTATATTGAGAGTCCTGAACCTGCACTCCCTTGAAAGTCGGTATATTGAGAGTCCTGTACCTGCACTCCCTTGATAGTCGGTATATTGAGAGTCCTGAACCTGCACTCCCTTGAAAGTCGGTATATTGAGAGTCCTGAACCTGCACTCCCTTGATAGTCGGTATATTGAGAGTCCTGAACCTGCACTCCCTTGATAGTCCGTATATTGAGAGTCCTGAACCTGCACTCCCTTGATAGTCGGTATATTGAGAGTCCTGAACCTGCACTCCCTTGAAAGTCGGTATATTGAGAGTCCTGAACCTGCACTCCCTTGAAAGTCGGTATATTGAGAGTCCTGAACCTCCACTTCTTTGATAGTCGGTAGATTGAGAGTCCTGAACCTGCACTCCCTTGAAAGTCGGTAGATTGAGAGTCCTGAACCTGCACTCCCTTGAATGTCGGTATATTGAGAGTCCTGAACCTGCAGTCCCTTGAAACTCGGTATATTGAGAGTCCCGAACCTGCACTTCTTTGAAAGTCGGTAGATTGAGAATCCTGAACCTGCACTCTCTTGATATACCACAAGCTGAGATCAATAAATCTACACTCTCCTGAGAGACGCAGAGTGACGGAGAAGTGATCATGTTACACACCTGGAAGACTGGTGTTAAGAACACATGTTACACACCTGGAAGACTGGTGTTAAGAACACATGTTACACACCTGGAAGACTGGTGTTAAGAACACATGTTACACACCTGGAAGACTGGTGTTAAGAACACATGTTACACACCTGGAAGACTGGTGTTAAGAACACATGTTACACAGCTGGAAGACTGGTGTTAAGAACACATGTTACACACCTGGAAGACTGGTGTTAAGAACACATGTTACACACCTGGAAGACTGGTGTTAAGAACACATGTTACACACCTGGAAGACTGGTGTTAAGAACACATGTTACACACCTGGAAGACTGGTGTTAAGAACACATGTTACACAGCTGGAAGACTGGTGTTAAGAACACATGTTACACACCTGGAAGACTGGTGTTAAGAACACATGTTACACACCTGGAAGACTGGTGTTAAGAACACATGTTACACACCTGGAAGACTGGTGTTAAGAACACATGTTACACACCTGGAAGACTGGTGTTAAGAACGCATGTTACACACCTGGAAGACTGGTGTTAAGAACACATGTTACACACCTGGAAGACTGGTGTTAAGAACACATGTTACACACCTGGAAGACTGGTGTTAAGAACACATGTTACACACATGGAAGACTGGTGTTAAGAACACATGTTACACACCTGGAAGACTGGTGTTAAGAACACATGTTACACACCTGGAAGACTGGTGTTAAGAACACATGTTACACACATGGAAGACTGGTGTTAAGAACACATGTTACACACCTGGAAGACTGGTGTTCAGAACACATGTTACACACATGGAAGACTGGTGTTAAGAACACATGTTACACATCTGGAAGACTGGTGTTAAGAACACATGTTACCCACCTGGAAGACTGGTGTTAAGAACACATGTTACACACATGGAAGACTGGTGTTAAGAACACATGTTACACACCTGGAAGACTGGTGTTAAGAACACATGTTACACACCTGGAAGACTGGTGTTAAGAACACATGTTACACACCTGGAAGACTGGTGTTAAGAACACATGTTACACACCTGGAAGACTGGTGTTAAGAACACATGTTACACACCTGGAAGACTGGTGTTAAGAACACATGTTACACACCTGGAAGACTGGTGTTAAGAACACATGTTACACACATGGAAGACTGGTGTTAAGAACACATGTTACACACCTGGAAGACTGGTGTTAAGAACACATGTTACACACCTGGAAGACTGGTGTTAAGAACACATGTTACACACCTGGAAGACTGGTGTTAAGAACACATGTTACACACCTGGAAGACTGGTGTTAAGAACACATGTTACACACCTGGAAGACTGGTGTTAAGAACACATGTTACACACCTGGAAGACTGGTGTTAAGAACACATGTTACACAGCTGGAAGACTGGTGTTAAGAACACATGTTACACAGCTGGAAGACTGGTGTTAAGAACACATGTTACACACCTGGAAGACTGGTGTTAAGAACACATGTTACACACATGGAAGACTGGTGTTAA
>NC_091294.1:24110490-24137990 GCF_038502225.1 Cherax quadricarinatus | reverse complement strand
TTCCTACACAGGTGGTGTTCCTACACAGGTATTGTTCCTACACAGGTGGTGTACCTACACAGGTGGTGTTCCTACATAGGTGGTGTTCCTACACAGGTGGTGTTCCCTCACAGGTGGTGTTCCTACACAGGTGGTGTTCCTACACAGGTGGTGGTCCTTCATATGTGGTGTGACTACACAGGTGGTGTTCTTACACAGGTGGTGGTCCTTCATATGTGGTGTGACTACACAGGTGGTGTTCTTACACAGGTGGTGGTCCTTCATATGTGGTGTGACTACACAGGTGGTGTTCTTACACAGGTGGTGGTCCTTCATATGTGGTGTGACTACACAGGTGGTGTTCCTTCGCAGGTATTGTTCCTATACAGGTGGTGTTCCTACGCAGGTGGTGTTCCTACACAGGTGGTGTTCCTACACAGGTGGTGTTCCTACGCAGGTATTGTTCCTACATAGGTGGTGTTCCTACGCAGGAATTGTTCCTACACAGGTGGTGTTCCTACGCAGGTATTGTTCCTACACAGGTGGTGTTCCTTCACATGTGGTGTTACTATACAGGTGGTGTTCCTTCACATGTGGTGTTACTACACAGGTGGTGTTCCTACGCAGGTATTGTTCCTACACAGGTGGTGTTCCTACTCAGGTATTGTTCCTACACAGGTGGTTTTCCTACGCATGTATTATTTCTACACAGGTGGTGTTCCTATGCAGGTATTGTTCCTACACAGGTGGTGTTCATATGCAGGTATTGTTCCTACACAGGTGGTGTTCATATGCAGGTATTGTTCCTACACAGGTGGTGTTCATATGCAGGTATTGTTCCTACACAGGTGGCGTATTGGTGCAGTGAATGACAAAGGTGAAGTGAACGGAGTGATGAACGCAGGAGATGTGAACGTGGTGATGAACACAGGTGATGTGAACGTGGTGATGAACACAGGTGATGTGAACGTGGTGATGAACACAGGTGTAGTGAACGGAGTGATGAACACAGGTGAAGTGAACGGAGTGATGAACACAGGTGAAGTGAACGGAGTGATGAACACAGGTGATATGAACGTGGTGATGAACATATGTAAAGAGAACGTGGTGATGAACATGTGTAAAGTGAACGTGGTGATGAACATATGTAAAGTGAACGTGGTGATGAACATATGTAAAGTGAACGTGGTGATGAACATATGTAAAGTGAACGTGGTGATGAACATATGTAAAGTGAACGTGGTGATGAACATGTGTAAAGTGAACGTGGTGATGAACATATGTAAAGTGAACGTGGTGATGAACATATGTAAAGTGAACGTGGTGATGAACATATGTAAAGTGAACGTGGTGATGAACATATGTAAAGTGAACGTGGTGATGAACATATGTAAAGTGAACGTGGTGATGAACATGTGTAAAGTGAACGTGGTGATGAACATATGTAAAGTGAACGTGGTGATGAACATATGTAAAGTGAACGTGGTGATGAACATATGTAAAGTGAACGTGGTGATGAACATATGTAAAGTGAACGTGGTGATGAACATATGTAAAGTGAACGTGGTGATGAACGCAGGTGAAGTGAACGTGGTGATGAACATATGTAAAGTGAACGTAGTGATGAACACAGGTGTAATGAACGTGGTGATGAACATATGTAAAGTGAACGTGGTGATGAACACAGGTGTAATGAACGTGGTGATGAATACAGGTGTAATGAACGTGGTGATGAACACAGGTGTAATGAACGTGGTGATGAACATGTGTAAAGTGAACGTGGTGATGAACACAGGTGTAATGAACGTGGTGATGAACATGTATAAAGTGAACGTGGTGATGAACATGTGTAAAGTGAACGTGGTGATGAACATGTGTAAAGTGAACGTGGTGATGAACATGTGTAAAGTGAACGTGGTGATGAACATGTGTAAAGTGAACGTGGTGATGAACACAGGTGTAATGAACGTGGTGATGAACACAGGTGTAATGAACGTGGTGATGAACACAGGTGTAATGAACGTGGTGATGAACACAGGTGTAATGAACGTGGTGATGAACACAGGTGTAATGAACGTGGTGATGAACACAGGTGTAATGAACGTGGTGATGAACACAGGTGTAATGAACGTGGTGATGAACACAGGTGTAATGAACGTGGTGATGAACACAGGTCAACACGTGGTAATATACTTGATTAGATTAAACATTATTCTGAATTCTTGTTTACTCGTGTTTGCTTTTAATATTGACCCTAGCAGACGCTGTCTTGACTACACTATACCACACTATACTGCACCATACTGCACTATACTGCACTATACTACACTATACTGCACCATACTGCACTATACTACACTATACCACACTATACTGCACCATACTGCACTATACTACACTATACCACACTATACTGCACCATACTGCACTATACTACACTATACCACACTATACTGCACTATACTGCACTATACTACACTATACTGCACCATACTGCACTATACTACACTATACTGCACTATACTGCACTATACTACACTATACCACACTATACTGCACTATACTGCACTATACTGCACTATACTGCACTATACTACACTATACCACACTATACTGCACTATACTGCACTATACTGCACTATACTGCACTATACTGCACTATACTACACTATACTGCACTATACTACACTATACTGCACTATACTACACTATACCACACTATACTGCACTATACTGCACTATACTACACTATACCACACTATACTGCACTATACTGCACTATACTACACTATACCACACTATACTGCACTATACTGCACTATACTGCACTATACTGCACTATACTGCACTATACTACACTATACTGCACTATACTACACTATACCACACTATACCACACTATACTACACTATACCACACTATACCACACTATACTACACTATACCATACTATACCACACTATACCACACTATACTGCACTATACTGCACTATACTACACTATACTACACTATACCACACTATATTACACTGTAGTACACTATACTACACTATACCACACTATACTACACTGTAACACACTATACTACACTATACTACACTATACCACACTATACCACACTATACCACACTATACCACACTATACCACACTATACCACACTATACAACACTATACCACACTATACCACACTATACTACACTATACCACACTATACCACACTATACCACACTATACCACACTATACCACACTATACCACACTATACCACACTATACTACACTATACCACACTATACCACACTATACCACACTATACCACACTATACCACACTATACCACACTATACCACACTATACTGCACTATACTACACTATACTACACTATACTACACTATACTACACTATACCACACTATACTACACTATACTACACTATACCACACTATACTGCACTATACTACACTATACTACCCTATACTACACTATACCACACTATACTACACTATACCACACTATACTACACTATACTACAATATACTACACTATACTACACTATACTACACTATACTACACTATACTACACTATACCACACTATACTACACTATACCACACTATACCACACTATACCACACTATACTACACCATACTACACTATACTACACTATACTACACTATACTACACTATACCACACTATACTACACTATACCACACTATACTACACTATACTACACTATACTACACTATACTACACTATACTACACTATGCCACACTATACCACACTATACCACACTATACTACACTATACTACACTATGCTACACTATACTACACTATACTACACTATACTACACTACACCACACTATACTACACTATACTACACTATACTAAACTACACCACACTATACTACACTATACCAAACTATACTACACTACACCACACTATACTACACTATACTACACTATACTACACTATACCATACTATACTACACTATACTACACTATACCACACTATACCACACTATACCACACTATCCTACACTATACTACACTATACTACACTATACTACACTATGCTACACTATACTACACTATACTACACTATACCACACTATAATACACTATACCACCCTATACCACACTATACCACACTATACCACACTATACTACACTATACTACACTATACTACACTACATTACACTATACTACACTATACCACACTATACTACACTATACTACACTATACTACACTATACTACACTATACCACACTATACCACACTATACCACACTATACTACACTATACTACACTATACTACACTATACTACACTATACTACACTATACCACACTATACTACACTATACCACACTATACTACACTATACTACACTATACTACACTATACTACACTATACTACACTATGCCACACTATACTACACTATACCACACTATACTACACTACCACCACACTATACTACACTACCACCACACTACACTATACTACACTACCACCACACTATACTACACTACCACCACACTATACTACACTACCACCACACTATACTACACTACCACCACACTATACTACACTACCACCACACTATACTACACTATACTACACTATACTACACTATACCACACTATGCTACACTATACCACACTATACTACACTATACCACACTATACTACACTATACCACACTATACTACACTGTACTACACTATACTACACTATACTACACTATACCACACTATACTACACTATACCACACTATACTACACTATACTACACTATACTACACTATACTACACTATACCACACTATACTACACTATACCACACTATACTACACTATACTACACTATGCTACACTATACTACACTATGCTACACTATACTACACTATACTACACTATACTACACTATAGTACACTATACTACACTATACTCCACTATACCACACTATACTACACTTTACCACACTATACTACACTATACCACACTATACCACACTATACTACACTATACTACACTATACTACACTATACTACACTATACCACACAATACTACACTATACTACACTATACCACACTATACCACACTATACTACACTATACCACACTATACTACACTATACTACACTATACCACACTATACTACACTATACTACACTATACTGCACGATACCACACTATACTACACTATACTACACTATATTACACTATACTACACTATACTACACTATACTACACTATACTACACTATACTACACTATACCACTCTATACTACACTGTACCACACTATACTACACTATGCCACACTATACCACACTATAGTACACTGTAGTACACTATACTACACTATACTACACTATACTACAACATACTACACTGTACCACAGTATACTACACTATACCACACTATACTACGCTATAGAACACTATACTACACTATAGCACACTATACTACACTGTAGTACACTATACTACACTATACTACACTATACCACACTCTACTACACTGTAGTACACTATACTACACTATACCACACTATACTACACTGTAGCACACTATACTACACTATACTACACTATAGCACACTATACTACACTATGCTACACTATACTACACTATAGCACACTATACTACACTATACTACACTACACTACACTATAGCACACTATACTACACTATAGCACACTATACTACACTATTCTACACTATACTACACTATACTACACTATACTACACTGTACTACACTATACTACACTATAGTACACTATTCCACACTATACTACACTATACCACACTATACTACACTATACCACACTATACTACACTATAGTACACTATACAACACTATACTACACTATACCACACTATACTACACTATAGTACACTATACCACACTTTACTATATTACACTATACTATACTACACTATACCACACTACAGTACACTATAGTACACTCTACTACACTGTACTATACTACACTATGCTATACTACAGTATACCACAGCATACTACACTATAGTACACTATACTACACTGTACTATACTACACTATGCTATACTACACTATACCACACTATAGTACACTATACTACACTGTACTATACTACACTATACTATACTACACTATACTACACTATACCATACTACACTATACCACACTATACTACACTGTACTGCACTATACTATGCTTCTCTATACGACACTATAGTAAACTATACTACACTATACTATACTACACTATACTACACTATAGTGCACTATACTATGCTACACTATACCACACTATAGTAAACTATACTACACTATTCTATACTACACTATACCACTCTATACTACACTATACTATGCTACACTATACCACTCTATAGTACACTATACTACACTATACTACACTATGCTACACTATACTACACTATACTATGCTACACTATACCACACTATAGTAAACTATACTACACTATATTATACTACACTATACGACACTATAGTACACTATACTACTCTATACTATACTACACTATACCACACTATAGTACACTATACTACTCTATACTATACTACACTATACCACACTATAGTACACTATACTACTCTATACTATACGACACTATACCACACTATAGTACACTATACTACACTATACTACACTATACTATACTACACTATACCACACTATATTACACTATAGTACACTATACTACAGTTTACCACACTATAGTACACTATTCTACACTATACTATACTACACTATACTACACTATACTACACTATACTATTCTACTGTATACTACCCTATAGTACACTATGCTACACTATGCTACACTATACTATACTATACTATACTACACTATAATACACTATACTACACTATATTATTCTACACTATACTACACTATAGTACAATTTACTACAATATACTACACTGTACTACAATATGCTACACTATGCTACATTACACTACACTATACTACACTATATTGCACAATACTACACTACAATATACTACACTATACTACACTATACTACATTACTCTACACTATACTACAATATACTACACTATACTACAATGTGCTACACTATACTACACTATATTGCACCATACTACACTACACTACACTACAGGAGGCCTGGTCACAGACCGGGCCGCGGGGGCGTTGACTCCCGGAACTCTCTCCAGGTAAACTCCAGGTAAACACTATACTACACTATACAACACTTTACTACACTACACTACACTATACTATACTACACTATACTACACTCTACAACACTATACTATACTTCGCTATACAGTACTACACTATACTACACTACACAATATTACACTATACTACACTACACTATGCTATACTACGCTATACTACACTATACTACACTATACTATACTACACTATACTACACTACACAATATTACACTATACTATACTACACGACACTACACTGTACTACACTACACTATGCTACACTATTCTACACTACACTATACTATATAACACTACACTACATTACACTACACTATACTACACTATACTGCACTATATTACACTACACTACACTATACTACACTACACTATTCTACACTACACTATTCTATGCTATACTACACTACACTATATTACACTACACTATTCTACACTACACTATACTATGCTATACTACACTACACTATATTACACTACACTATTCTACACTACACTATACTATGCTATACTACACTACACTATATTACACTTCACTTTACTACACTACACTACACTCTACTGCATTATAATACACTACACTATACTACACTACATTATATTACACAACACTATGCTATACTACAGTACACTACACTATATTGCAGTACACCATGCTACACTATGCTACAATACACTACACTACACTGCACTATACTACACTATAGTACACTTCACTATACTATATTACACTATATCATACTACACTACGCTACGCTACACTATACTACTCAACACTACACTACTCTACACTTCACAACACTACACTACATTACACTGTACTACAGTACACTACACTATACTACAGTACACTGCTTCACACTACACTACACTATACCACATTGCACTACACAACACTACACTACATTACACTGTACTACAGTACACTGCTTCACACTATACTACACTACACAACACTACACTACATTATACTACACTACACTATACTACAGTACCGTATATTACACTACAGTACACTACATTACGCTACACTACACTATAGTACACTACGCTACACTACAGTTCTCTACACAACACAACACTACACTACACTACACTACACTACACTACACTACACTACACTGCACTACAGTACACTATAGTACAGTAAACTACTGTACACTACACTACACAACACAACACTACAGTACACTACACTGTACTGTAGTACACTACACTACAATAAACTACACTACACTGGTAGTGTACTACACTACACTACACTACACTACACTACACTGCTCTACAGTACTCTACTCTCCACTGCACTACACAACAGCACAATATGCTACACTACACTACATTACATCACCCTACAGTACACTACAATACACTACAGAACACTACACTACACTACAGTACACTTCAATGCACTGCACTCCAGTACACTACTGTACACCACAGCACACTACACTGCAGTACACAACAGTACACTACAATACACTACACTACACTTCACTTCATTACAGTATGCTACACTACAGTACCCTACACTACACTGCAGTATACTACAGTAGAATACAGTACATTACATTGCAGTACACTTTACTAAGCTACAGTACACCACAGTACACTTCACTACAGTACACTATACTATAGTACACTACACTATACTACAGTACACTACACTTCACTATTCACACTACGCTACACTACACTATACTACACTACATTTCACTATGCTACACTACACTACACTACACTACACTACACTACACTACTCTACACTACACTACACTACACTACACTACACTACACTACACTACACTACTCTACACTACACTACACTACACTACACACGTACCTCAACTATTATCCATTAGAAGGTAGACTGATAAGGTAGGTTAAAATTTTTTAGTGAGTTGCTTGTGGAAGGGACATCAATACATACACCGAGTGCTGTGTCCATCTCACCTCATATCCAACGCCAGTTGTTTGTGGAAGGGACATCAATACATACACTGAGTGATGTGACTACCTCACCTCATATCCACTGCCAGTTGCTTGTGGAAGAGACATCAGTACATACACAAAGTGCTGTGTCCACCTCACCTCATATCCACCGCCAGTTGCTTGTGGAAGGGACATCAATACATACACCGAGTGCTGTGTCCACCTCACCTCATATCCTCCGCCAGTTGCTTGTGGAAGGGACATCAATACATACACCGAGTGCCGTGTCCACCTCACCTCATATCCAACGCCAGTTGCTTGTGGAAGGGACATCAATACATACACCGAGTGCTGTGTCCACCTCACCTCATATCCTCCGCCAGTTGCTTGTGGAAGGGACATCAATACATACACCGAGTGCCGTGTCCACCTCACCTCATATCCAACGCCAGTTTATTCGTTTCAGAAACAATGCTTAACTGGTTTTGTAGAGGTGATAGCTTCAGCACCGAGGCTGTGTAGCTCACTTACAAAGGTACACCAAGATACAGTCATCCAACACAGGTTAGCTTGCTCAACTTGTATCCTGCACTTGGCTCGCCGCCGCAACTCAAACAAACTGCACAGTCGTTCTAAGTGTTGACTGTCTAGGCTGTCACTAGTGCTAATGATCCCGACACTCGTCAGATGTGAGGTGAAATCAGCACACACACACACATACACACACACACACACACATACACACACACACACACACACACACACACACACACACACACACACACACACACACACATACACACACACACACACACATACACACACACACACACACACACACACACACACACACACACACACACACACACACACACACACACACACACACACACACACACACACACACATACACACACACACACACACACACATACACACACACACACACACACACACATACACACACACACACACACACACACATACACACACACACATACACACACACACACACACACACACACACACACACACACACACACACGGGGCCAGGAGCTAGGACTCGACCCCTGCAACCACAAATAGGTGAGTACAGACACACACACACACACACACACAGACACACACACACAGACACACACACAGACACACAAAGACACACACAGACACACAGAGTCTCTAACACTCCAGCAAAGCCATCCAAAATCAAAGTAGGTTCGAGAGTTATGCTGACTAACTTTAACAAAACGTCTGCAATGCCTAAGCTTGATCAAAAGTTTGTTGGTCCTTATCGAGTAGTTGAACATATCACTGGCAATAAGTATAAGGTTAGAGAAATTAGTACTGGTCAGTATAAAGAATCCCATTTAGATCATATGAAGTTAGTATGTGATGATAATGATGTTCCAACCCAGACTAATGTGACAGACTCTGACAATCCTCCTGATCCTTTACTCTCTACCTCTGATACTCAGTCAGATGATCAACCTGAATGTCGTTATTCCCTACGTACACGACAGGTATTGAGAAATCCTCAAGTATCATTTGTAACTACCAATTCAGATTTGCCTCAAATACAGCATGAGTTAGCCAGTGCAACAGAGTTTGATCCTCCCAGAGATGACACCCATTCTGCATATGTCATTCTCACCCTAGCAGAGTTGGGGTTAAGTGTAAATAACCTGTATAGATGAATAATTACAGTATCAACTTATCAATATTCAAGATTTTTTTTTTGTTCACGTTCTCTCCGAATTCTGAGATTTAACAGTCCAGATTCTAGTGCACCGAATCTGCCTTTCAGTTAAACACTTCTTTCTTTGTATATATTTCTTCCTCAGAATCCGTAGATCACATGAATACAGATCGATCGATCAAAATTTTTTTTATCACTTCTATTGTGTAATCCCAATGTTAAGTCTCATTCGATGAGTTGTGCTACATCATACCTTGTAATGCATTACAGTTTCATTACAGTAAGTTTCATTATAGTCAATTATGTAAGCTTCCATTCAAATATTCTCCTTATGTTATAATGTTCAATTGTTGTGTACTTTGACATTGTATAGTATCAGCCCAAGCCGTACACCTGCTGTCTCTAGTTTGTAGTAGCTGTATGTCGGGACGACATACGTTAGCGTCGCCGAGCTCTCAGTAGTACCAGTTACCAGAAACCTGTTACCAGTAGATGACTCACTACCAACTGTCTGTGTGAATCACTGACTGTTTTTCACGTTGCTGCTGACCATAGCATGTTTTTGAACACCGCTCACCTCTAGGCACTGGTGGGTCAGTCTGAGATAGAGAGCAGAGAGAGGCAGGGCGGCTGATGGTGCTTCCGGTACTTTCTGTTATAATTTTACGTACTAACCAGCCTACGTGAGTGTTTTTACCCCATCCACGTTATCGAACCCACATGACACACAAAGACACACACAGACACACACAGACACACACACAGACACACACACAGACACACACACACACACACACACACACACACACACACACACACACACACAGGGATGGGAAATCCTGTGTCACAAACCTACTGGAGTTCTATGACATGGTGACAGCAGTAAGACAAGAGAGAGAGGGGTGGGTGGATTGCATTTTCTTGGACTGCAAGAAGGCGTTTGACACAGTTCCACACAAGAGATTAGTACAAAAACTAGAGGACCAAGCAGGGGTAACAAGGAAGGCACTACAGTGGATCAGGGAATACTTGTCAGGAAGACAACAGCGAGTCATGGTACGTGGCGAGGTGTCAGAGTGGGCACCAGTGACCAGCGGGGTCCCACAGGGGTCAGTCCTAGGACCAGTGCTGTTTCTGGTATTTGTGAACGACATGACGGAAGGAATAGACTCTGAGGTGTCCCTGTTTGCAGATGACGTGAAGTTGATGAGAAGAATTCATTCGATCGAAGACCAGGCAGGACTACAAAGCGATCTGGACAGGCTGCAGACCTGGTCCAGCAATTGGCTCCTGGAGTTTAACCTCACCAAGTGCAAAGTCATGAAGATTGGGGATAGGCAAAGAAGACCGCAGACGGAGTACAGTCTATGGGGCCAGAGACTACAAACCTCACTCAAGGAAAAAGATCTTGGGGTGAGTATAACACCAGGCACATCTCATGAAGCGCACATCAACCAAATAACTGCTGCAGCATATGGGCGCCTAGCAAACCTCAGAACAGCATTCCGACATCTTAATAAGGAATCGTTCAGGACCCTGTACACCGTGTACGTTAGGCCCATATTGGAGTATGCGGCACCAGTTTGAAACCCACACCTGGCCAAGCACGTAAAGAAACTAGAGAAAGTGCAAAGGTTTGCAACAAGACTAGTCCCAGAGATAAGAGGTATGTCCTATGAGGAGAGGTTAAGGGAAATCAACCTGACGACACTGGAGGACAGGAGAGATAGGGGGACATGATAGCGACATACAAAATACTGAGAGGAATTGACAAGGTGGACAAAGACAGGATGTTCCAGAGATTGGACACAGTAACAAGGGGACACAGTTGGAAGTGGAAGACACAGATGAATCACAGGGATGTTAGGAAGTATTTCTTCAGCCACAGAGTAATCAGGAAGTGGAATAGTTTTGGAAGCGAAGTAGTGGAGGCAGGATCCATACATAGCTTTAAGCAGAGGTATGATAAAGCTCACGGTACAGGGGAGTGACCTAGTAGCGAGCAGTGAAGAGTCGGGGCCAGGAGCTGGGACTCGACCCCTGCAACCTCAACTAGGTGAGTACAACTAGGTGAGTACACACACACACACATACCCACACACACACACACACACACACACACACACACACACACACACACACACACACACACACACACACACACACACCGGGGCCAGGAGCTCGGACTCGACCCCCGCAACCTCAACTAGGTGAGTACACACAAAAACACACACACACATACACACAGACACACACACAGACACACACAGACACACACAAAGACACAGACACACACAGACACACACAGACACACACAGACACACACAGAAACAGACAGACACACACACACACACACATACACACAGACACACACACTATCATCCTCTTCCTATACTTCCTCCATCTCCCTTCCTCACCTCCTCTTCCTTCTCCTCCTCCCTCTCCCCTCTCCTCCGAGACCTGCAAGCACACTAAAGGCTGATCTTCCCCAACTCACATGCTCCACACAATCTGACTCTCCCTTCCCCCCTCTCTAACTCATACTCAACCACACTCCCTGTCTCTCTTTATCCCACTTTCTCTCCGTCATCATCTTCCTTCTCATCCTCCCTACTCCTTCTACTCCCAGCCCCCCATTGCTCTTCCCCCTGTCCCCCTTGGTCTTCCCCCCCATCTCTCTTCCCTCTGCTGCTGCCCTCCATCTAGCTCACTATCCTTTTCCCCTCCCTGTCTCCTCCCTTCTCCTCACAACAAACACCCCCCTTCCCCCACAACAAACGCCCCCCTCCACAGCACCCTTGGCATAAGCTCTTCCTTCTGTGAAAAGAAAAAAAAAAACATGGGACACCAAAAACCTTGACGGAGAACCAGAGGAATGGTGGATGAAGCGAATTGTGGACCTGGGATAGAGGACTGGGAGGCAGAGCTCACGCGAAGAGAGGAGGAGTGGGGGAGGAGGCTGGAAGAGATAAGCAAGAAAATGGAAAAGAAAATTGCTGAGGAGAGCAGGAAATGGGAATTACAAATCACAACAGCTGAAGCTAAGATACAGAGCTTAGTAGAAAAACTAAAGAGTCTGAAACAGCCTAAAGAACCAAAGCACAGTACAGCCATGACACCAAGAGCTACTACCTCAGTCACCGATGAGGGGACAGCGGGAGACAAAGGAGATATACTGTATGCGATGACCCCATCAGACCCAAGGGGGCCCTGGGAAAAGGCAGGGTGAACAGCAAGAACTAATGAGGGGACTAATTCAATTCAATTCAATTCAAGTTTATTCTCTATAAGGGTACAATGTGGGGTTTACAGGTTTTGGGTATTGTGTGGTTTACATGTTATATAAAATACTAATTACAGAGGGGGCCACTAGGATGCCTAGCATGGCTAGGCATTTCGAGCAGACATAGAATAATTCTTAACATTAAATCCTTACAGATTATGGTATTAAGACTAAGTGACTACATCATAATTTGTGAGTTTAGCAATGTGAATGCTTTTGATTTGGCTCAATACAAAGTGTCTATATTGGAGTATCATAGGCAAACTTATGACTAGTTAGGATTTATTATTTTAAGATTAAGATTAGTATTTTTGGGTTTATAGTCAGTGGGTGAGTGAGTGTAATTGTGAACCACCAGGTGGTTATCATGTAGTTAGTTGTCGGGGGTGGATCAGGGAGATAAGATGTTTTCTAACTGTGGTTTTGAAAGTGATGAATGTGTCTGCAGTTCTAGAGTTTTCAGGTAGGGTGTTCCAGATTTTAGGTCCTTTGAAATACATTGAATTTTTGTAAAGGTTTAGTCGAACACCAGGAATGTCATAGAGATGTTTGTGTCTGGTGTTATGCCTGTGGATCCTGTCACAACTATGACGAAAGCGTTTTAGGTCAAGGTTAATATTGGAATTTAAGGTCCTGTAGATATAGATTGCACAGTAGTAAGTGTGGATGTTCTGAACAGGGAGTAAGTTTAGATCTATTAAGAGTGGGGGGGGGGGTGTTGCCAGGGATGGGATTGAGTGATTATTCTTGCTGCGGCTTTTTGTTGGGTTATTATTGGCTTTAGGTGTGTTATTGCAGTTGATCCCCAAGCACAGATAGCATAGGTGAGGTATGGATATATAAGTGAATGGTATAGTGTGAGAAGGGCAGTTTGCGGCACGTAGTATCGTATCTTGGAGAGGATCCCCACCGTTTTGGATACTTTTTTTGTTATGTGTTGGATATGGGTACTGAAATTTAGGTTGTTGTCGAGGTATAGGCCAAGGAATTTGCCCTCATTATGTCTGGCAATTAGAGTGTTGTCGATCTTAATGTTAAGTTGCGCAATACCTGCTCTGCTACCAAACATAATATAGTAGGTTTAGCCAGTGTTAAGTGTAAGTTTATTGGCTGTCATCCAAGTCGATATTTTGAGCAGCTCCTCATTAACAATGGTGTTAAGGGTGGCAAGATTAGGGTGGGAGATGACATAAGTCGTGTCGTCAGCAAAGAGAATGGGTTTCAGGTGTTGGGATATGTTTGGAAGATCATTGATGTAAATGAGGAAGAGCAGGGGTCCAAGAACACTTCCCTGCGGAACTCCAGTATCAAGTGGCCATATTGATGAGGCTGTGTCTTTAATGGTGACATATTGATATCTATTAGAAAGGTAGGATTTAAAATATGCAAGCGCATGGCCTCTTATACCATAGTGGTCAAGTTTGTGGAGTAGGATGCTGTGGTCTACTGTGTCAAACGCTTTTCTTAGGTCAATAAAAACTCCTAGCGGATATTCCTTATTTTCCAATGCTGTGTAAAGCAGGTCTAGCATTTTTATAATTGCATCATTAGTGCTTTTATTTTTCCTGAATCCAAATTGGCAGGGATTGAGTATGTTTTGTGACGTTATAAATGAATATAGTCTCCTGTGCATGAGTTTCTAGAAGATTTTGGATAGCAATGGTAAGTTTGATATTGGCCTATAGTTGTTTACGTCTGCAGGGTCACCACCTTTATGTATTGGTGTAACCCTTGCTTTCTTGAGTAGTGTCGGGAAAGTGCTAGTTTCTAGTGACTTGTTAAAAAGTAATGTAATGCGAAAGAACTTGGGCCGCTTGCTTGTACAATAATGGTGGGACGTGAGACAGATTCCCTGAGTTATTTTTAAGTGACTTTATGATCGCGGTGACTTCCGTGGGCTCAGTTGGTACAAGATAGAAGGAATTTGGGAAATTCCCATCTAGGTAGTCTCTGGCACGAGCATTGGTACGTGGGATTTTACTGGCGAGATTAGATCCTATGTTTAAGAAGAAGTCGTTTATCTTGTTAGCTGTATCAGTGGGATGCAGTGGTGTTTCATGAGGTTTAGTTAGAACAATATTCTTGTTTTTTTTTCAGTTTGTGGGTCCCCAGAATCTGGGAAAGTGTTTTCCAGGTTTTTTTTATATCTCCTCTTGTGTCAGTGAATCTGTTGGAGTAGTACAGTTGTTTGGCTTTCTTTATTAATTTGGTGAGAACTGTTGAATATTGTTTAAGAATATCTTTGTGTATTAAGCCCTGTCTATATTGCTTTTCATATTGGTGTTTCTTATCAATGGATTTCAGAATGCTGCTGGTTAGCCATGGGCAACCAAGCCGTTTATTCGTGATCTGTTTCGTTTTTATAGGACAATGTTTGTTGTATAGTCTAAGTATTTTATTAAGAAAAATGTCTGTCCAATCGTCAATACCATTGGCATTGGAGAATTCTGTAGGCCAGTCAACAGTCTCTAGGTCTGCTGTGAAATTCCTTATTGAGGCCTCGTCATGGAGTCTAAATGAAACTTTGTTGTATTCAAGTGGTGGTTTACTAATGTTTGTTAAGAGGAAGGTTGGGTGGTGGTCAGTAGTGCTGTCTGTGATTATTCCTGATTTAAGGGGGGCTAGTATATTGGTCCATATGTGGTCTATTATGGTTGCACTTGTCTCAGTCAGCCTGGTTGGTTTAGTTATTGTTGGTATGAGAAGTGCGTTGTTCATATTGTTGATGAAATCAGTTACAGTCTGATCATCTGGTAGGCCTAGGTTGATATTGAAGTCTCCAGCTAAGAGAAAGTGGTGCTTGTTCATTTGTCTGTTTGTTATTAGTGACTTTTGATTCTCACTGAAGTTTGGGATATTTTTGTGGGGTATCCTGTATATGGCACCGATTGTTATAGGCGTCTTGAGGATTTTTACTGTAAAATTAGCAAAAATGTATTCCCCATATTCATCACTAAAGCAATTAGTGCTAATACAAGATAGTTGGTTAGAGTAATAGATTGCAGTACCACCCCCATCTTGGTATGGTCTGCAGTTGTGGATTGCTGTGTATCCTGGTAGTGGGTAGATATCAATTGTGTCCTGCTTAAGCCAGGTCTCAGTAAGAATAATGCAGGAGAAGGGTGTCTTTAGTGACTCAAGGAGTGACAGGAGGTCATCATAGTGTTTGCTTAAGGACCTGATGTTGTAGTTAAGAACTGATAGACTTTGAGCAGTGTTTAGGATAGTGGTGGCTTGTGATGCTGTGTAATAAAGGCAGTTACTTTCCAATAAGTTTTGATTGTGCATTAGATTATGGAGGTTTAGATCAGGGTCAACGTGATCATTCATCTTTTAGGTTTAAATAGTGGTTGTTTATATCCTGTATTATGTGGTGAGTTCTAATACTGATTTCTGTAGTGGTGGGAGGTTTGGACAAGTATACCGCTAAAGCACTTTGGTCATATAGAGTATAGTCACTAATAAACATAATGAAATTAATATTGTCAATGTGTTGTGCTAGAATGAGCTAAAGTACAACCAGGTTTAAACTAATACTATAAAAAAACAAATTACAAGTGGCACCAGACTCACTCTTGTAATTGCACTAAGGTCTAATATAATGAATTTAGTGTTGTCTATGTATTGAGTTAGAATGAGCTACAGTACAACTAGGTATAGTTAGTTTAGGTGTTGTCTATTTGTTGAGTTAGAATGAGCTAAAGTACAACTAGGTATAAACTTATAATATAAAAATACAAATCAAAATGGTACTTGCAATTGCACAAATTAAAGTACCAAAAGAATAATAAGTAAAAAATAACAATGGCAATGACTTGGTTATAATATGATAGTAAGATGGTAGACAGGTACACAGGTACACAGGTACACAGGTACAAAGGATAATATAAAGGTTGGGGTTGAATATACAAACTTGAAAATTTGGCAACAAAATGTTATGGGAAGTATAAGATAATGTTTTATGTAAAAAAGTAAAATTGACTGGTAGTAAATATGGTGTTTAATAAAATTTTAGTAAGTAATAATGATTACAAAAAAGATTAATTAGCAAGAAAAAAAAAGTGAAAAAGTAATGTTTATTTCAAGTATTAAATTTTAAGAACAGTTATTTGGATTGAATATTGCACTGGTAGTTATACTAGAGGTTATTTGGCAGTACAAGGTGTTTAAGAGTACTCTAAGATAGTAAATGTGGTATTAAAACAGGTTTTGGTAATTAGACAAGTATTGGTAATTAAATGATGTCAAAAATGTTAAGAGTAATTTGTACTGATAGTAAAAATGGTAATTAATTATTAATTTTAGTAAGTAATATCAATTGATAGTATTTAAAAAAATATGAGGTAGTAATATGGAGAGAGAAAGTATCAATTCAGCTAATATTTAAGCAAACAATAGTAAATAAGAAAATTACATAAGGTGACTTATGCTTACTAGTAAAATCACTTAATGAGGTAGTTGATTATTTAATTACTAAGAGATTGTACAACGAAATTTGAACAATAATGGAGCAAAACATACACTACACTACGTAGACTTTTAGGTTGGACATTGTTTAGTTATTCTCTGTAAGATTAGTATCCCTGAGAAATCGTGATAGATCATTCTCGTTCGTGATTGTGTACAGTTGACCTACATTTGTTTTCCTAACTAGAATTTTTTCATCCCGTGTGAAGCATTGGTGTATTGTGTCATTATTCTCCCGCTTAAGTTTTCTGACTCTATACAGGAGGTTCTGACGTTTTTTGGTAAGACACTCGTTTATGTATACCTCTTTCTTTACTTTAATAGATGCAATTATTAAGTCTTTTTTCCTGTCATGTGAGTGGAATCTAAGCATAACACTTTTTCTACCATGGGATCCTAGTAACCTGGCTTCCTTTATTTCTGACTCTGGTACTGTCAATGAAGGAGCTAAACTATACACAGAGGCTCTAACAGACAACTGCCATGTCCAGGAACAAGTAAGCAGAGGGACACCATATAGGGAAGAGACAGTAAGAAGCAACGCGTCAATGGCAGGAACTAATTTGAATCAGAGGATGCTCAGGGAGGCACAGTGGGAGGATGAAAGGGAGAGGGCCATTTTTGTCTATGGGCTCCAAGAAGTAGATGAGGAAACTTATGAGGCAAGGAAACAGGAGGAGAAAAAAAACCGATTGAAATCATCATGAAAGCAATAGGAGAGGACGACATGACTCAGCTGACAAATTTTCAGAGAATTGGGTGGTTTGCGAGGGTAAAAAAGCGTCCAGTCAAAGTGATTTTCAAGGCAAAGTCAGCTCGAAACCGGATCCTGCAGGAGAAAGCACGCCTAAGGGACAATCAGGTGTTCTGGAGTGTATACCTCGACCGAGACAGAACACAAGGAGGAATGGGAGGCAAGGAAGGTAGAGAGCAGGACAAATCAGGCCCATGTGGAAGAACAAATACAACCCCCTCCAGTACCACCCACAGAAGGAACACAACCATGGCAATCCCAAAGCAACCAAAGGACCTAACCCAAAACCCACTCACTGCACCCTCTGCCCCCATCCCCCTCAGCACAAACCCCACCCCACAGAAACCCACAGTAACTCACACAATGTACCCTCTCCCCCATCCCCCTCACCATAAACCCCACCCTCACAGTAATCCACAGCAACTCACACACTGTACCCTCTATCCCCATCCCCCTCACCACAACCCCATCCCCCATTGTAACCCCCCATAGGCCCTCTTCCCCCATCCCCTCACCACTACCCCCACCCCCACTGAAACCCCCCATAGGCCCTCTGCCCCCACACCCCACACCACAGACCCCACCCCCACACCAACCCCCTATAGGCCCCTGCTCCCCCTAACCCACCTCTCTCCCCAGACCACAGTTATTGAAAAGAAATTGAAGGTTTGGTACATGAACGTGGATGGAATAACGAATAAATGTGAGGAGTGGCATGAAAGAATCAAGGAGTTGTCCCCAGACATCGTAGCAGTTACAGAAACGAAACTCACTGGGATAATAACAGATGCAATCTTCCCACCCGGATATCAGATCCTGAGGAAGGATAGAAGGAGCAGTGGGGGAGGAGGGGTTGCACTACTAATAAAAAACCGGTGGGGTTATCAAAAAATGGAAGGTATGGACGAGATTGGAGAAAGGGATTACATAGGTACAGTTCAGTCAGGGGAACACAAGGTAGTCATTGCAGTTATGTATAACCCACCACAGAACTGCAGGAGGCCAAGAGAGGAATATGATGAATGCAACAGAGCAATGGTGGACACTCTAGCTGAGGTGACAAGAAGGGCTCACTCAAGTAGAGCGAAGTTACTGGTCATGGGTGACTTCAATCACAGGGAGATTGATTGGGAAACCTGGAGCCACATGGGGGTCCTGAAACATGGAGAGCCAAGATGATGGATGTGGTGCTAGCAAATCTCATGCACCAACATGTTAGGGATACTACCAGAGAGAGAGGGGAGGATGAACCAGCAAGACTGGACCTCGTGTTCACCCTGAGTAGCTCAGACATTGAGCACATCACATATGAAAGGCCCCTTGGAGCTAGTGACCACGTAGTTATGAGCTATGAATACATCGTGGAGCTAAAAGTGGAGAGGGTAACAGGAGTAGAAAGGGAAAAGCTAAACTATAAAAGGGGGGACTACACAAGAATGAGGACCTTCCTGCAGGAGGTTCAGTGGGAACAGGAGTTGGTAGGAAAATCAGTAAATGAAATGATGGAGTTTGTAACAACGAAATGCAAGGAGGCAGAGGAAAGGTTTGTTCCCAAGGGTAACAGAAATAATGGGAAGGACAGAACGAGCCCTTGGTTTACCCGAAGGTGCAGGGAGGCAAAAAATAAGTGCTCTAGAGAATGGAAAAAGTACAGAAGGCAAAGGACTCAGGAGAATAAAGAGATTAGTCGACGAGCCAGAAACGAGTATGCACAGATAAGAAGGGAGGCGCAGCTGCAGTATGAAAATGACATAGCATCGAAAGTCAAGTCTGATCCGAAACTACTCTACAGCCACATCAGGAGGAAGACAACAGTCAAGGACCAGGTAATCAGGCTCAGGAAAGAAGGTGGGGAGCTCACAAGAAACGACCAGGAGGTATGTGAGGAGCTCAACATGAGATTTCAGGAAGTATTTACAGTGGAGGCAGAAGGGACAACGGGAAGACAAAACAGTGGCATACAGCAACAAGGGATATACCAAGAAGTGTTGGATGAATTACACACAACTGAGGAGGAGGTGGAGAAGCTCCTAAGTGACCTTGATACCTCAAAGGCGGTGGGACCGGACAACATCTCTCCGTGGGTCCTTAGAGAGGGAACAGGGACACTACGTGTGCCACTAACCAAAATCTTCAACATTTCCCTTGAAACTGGGCAACTACCTGAAGTATGGAAGAAAGCAAATGTAGTCCCCATCTTTTAGAAGGGAAACAGAAATGAAGCACTAAATTATAGACCAGTGTCACTGACATGTATAGTATGCAAAGTCTTGGAAAAGATTATCAGGAGGAGAGTGGTGGAGCACCTGGAGCGGAACAAGATTATAATAGACAGCCAGCACGGATTCATGGAAGGCAAGTCTTGTGTCACAAACCTATAGAGTTTTACGGCAAGGTAACTGAAGTAAGAAATGAGAGGGAGGGGTGGGTTGATTGCATTTTCTTGGACTGCAAGAAGGCCTTCGACACAGTTCCTCACAAGAGATTAGTACAGAAGCTAGAGGAACAGGCACGTATAACAGGAAGGGCACTGCAATGGATCAGAGAATACCTAACAGGGAGGCAACAACGAGTCATGGTCCGTGATGAGGTATCACAGTGGGCGCCAGTGACGAGCGGGGTCCCACAGGGGTCAGTCCTGGGACCAGTGCTATTCTTGGTACATGTGAACGACATGACGGAAGGGATAGACTCAGAAGTGTCCCTGTTCGCTGATGACGTGAAGTTAATGAGGAGAATTAAATCAGACGCGGACCAGACAGGTCTACAAAGAGACCTTGACAGGCTGGATGTGTGGTCCAGAAACTGGCTTCTAGAATTTAACCCCGCCAAATGCAAAGTCATGAAGATCGGAGGAGGGCAAAGAAGACTGCAGACAGAGTATAGGCTAGGTGGCCAAAGGCTGCAAACTCACTCAAGTAGAAAGACCTAGGAGTGAGTATAATACCGAGTACATCGTCAGAAGCACACATTAACCAGATAACTGCTGCGGCATATGGGCGCCTGGCAAACATGAGAATAGCGTTCCGGTACCTCAGTAAGGAATCGTTCAAGACTTTATACACTGGGTACGTCAGGACCATACTGGAGTATGCAGCACCAGTTTGGAACCCACACCTGGTCAAACACGTCAAGAAATTAGAGAAAGTGCAAAGGTTTGCAACAAGGCTAGTTCCAGAGCTAAGGGGAATGTCCTATGAAGAAAGTTTAAGGAAAATCGATCTGACAACACTGGAGGACAGGAGGGTCAGGGGAGACATGATAACGACATACAATACTGCGTGAAATAGACAAGGTGGACAGAGACAGGATGTTCCAGAGATGGGACACAGAAACAAGGGGTCACAATTGGAAGCTGAAAACTCAGATGAGTCAAAGGGATGTTAGGAAGTATTTCTTCAGTCATAGAGTAGTTAGGAAGTGAAATAGTCTGGCATGTGATGTAGTGGAGGCAGGAACTATACATAGTTTTAAGACGAGGTATGATAAAGCTCATGGAGCAGGGGGGGAGAGGACCTAGTAGCGGTCGGTGCAGAGGAGGGGCCAGGAGCTGAGTCTCGACCCCTGCAACCACAATTAGGTGAGTACACAAATGTGTGTGTGTGTACTCACCTAGTTGAGGTTGCAGGGGTCGAGTCCAAGCTCCTGGCCCTGTGTGTGTGTGTGTGTGTGTGTGTGTACTCACCTAGTTGTACTCACCTAGTTGAGGTTGCGGGGGTCGAGTCCGAGCTCCTGGCCCCGCCTCTTCACTGATCGCTACTAGGTCACTCTCCCTGAGCCGTGAGCTTTATCGTACCTCTGCTTAAAGCTATGTATGGATCCTGCCTCCACTACATCGCTTCCCAAACTATTCCACTTACTGACTACTCTGTGGCTGAAGAAATACTTCCTAACATCCCTGTGATTCATCTGTGTCTTTAGCTTCCAACTGTGTCCCCTTGTTACTGTGTCCAATCTCTGGAACATCCTGTTTTTGTCCACCTTGTCAATTCCTCTCAGTATTTTGTATGTCGTTATCATGTCCCCCCTATCTCTCCTGTCCTCCAGTGTCGTCAGGTTGATTTCCCTTAACCTCTCCTCGTAGGACATACCTCTTAGCTCTGGGACTAGTCTTGTTGCAAACCTTTGCACTTTCTCTAGTTTCTTTACGTGCTTGGCTAGGTGTGGGTTCCAAACTGGTGCCGCATACTCCAATATGGGCCTAACGTATACGGTGTACAGGGTCCTGAACGATTCCTTATTAAGATGTCGGAATGCTGTTCTGAGGTTTGCTAGGCGCCCATATGCTGCAGCAGTTATTTGGTTGATGTGCGCTTCAGGAGATGTGCCTGGTGTTATACTCACCCCAAGATCTTTTTCCTTGAGTGAGGTTTGTAGTCTCTGACCCCCTAGACTGTACTCCGTCTGCGGCCTTCTTTGCCCTTCCCCAATCTTCATGACTTTGCACTTGGTGGGATTGAACTCCAGGAGCCAATTGCTGGACCAGTTCTGCAGCCTGTCCAGATCCCTTTGTAGTTCTGCCTGGTCTTCGATCGAGTGTATTCTTCTCATCAACTTCACGTCATCTGCAAACAGGGACACCTCAGAGTCTATTCCTTCCGTCATGTCGTTCACAAATACCAGAAACAGCACTGGTCCTAGGACTGACCCCTGCGGGACCCCGCTGGTCACAGGTGCCCACTCTGACACCTCGCCACGTACCATGACTCGCTGCTGTCTTCCTGACAAGTATTCCCTGATCCATTGTAGTGCCTTCCCTGTTATCCCTGCTTGGTCCTCCAGTTTTTGCACCAATCTCTTGTGTGGAACTGTGTCAAACGCCTTCTTGCAGTCCAAGAAAATGCAATCCACCCACCCCTCTCTCTCTTGTCTTACTGCTGTCACCATGTCATAGAACTCCAGTAGGTTTGTGACACAGGATTTCCCGTCCCTGAAACCATGCTGGCTGCTGTTGATGAGATCATTCCTTTCTAGGTGTTCCACCACTCTTCTCCTGATAATCTTCTCCATGATTTTGCATACTATACATGTCAGTGACACTGGTCTGTAGTTTAATGCTTCATGTCTGTCTCCTTTTTTAAAGATTGGGACTACATTTGCTGTCTTCCATGCCTCAGGCAATCTCCCTGTTTCGATAGATGTATTGAATATTGTTGTTAGGGGTACACATAGCGCCTCTGCTCCCTCTCTCAATACCCATGGGGAGATGTTATCTGGCCCCATTGCCTTTGAGGTATCTAGCTCACTCAGAAGCCTCTTCACTTCTTCCTCGGTTGTGTGCACTGTGTCCAGCACTTGGTGGTGTGCCCCACCTCTCCGTCTTTCTGGAGTCCCTTCTGTCTCCTCTGTGAACACTTCTTTGAATCTCTTGTTGAGTTCTTCACATACTTCCCGGTCATTTCCTGTTGTCTCTCCTCCTTCCTTCCTTAGCCTGATTACCTGGTCCTTGACTGTTGTTTTCCTCCTGATGTGGCTGTACAACAGTTTCGGGTCAGATTTGGCTTTCGCTGCTATGTCATTTTCATATTGTCTTTGGGCCTCCCTTCTTATCTGTGCATATTCATTTCTGGCTCTACGACTGTTCTCCTTATTCTCCTGGGTCCTTTGCCTTCTATATTTCTTCCATTCCCTAGCACACTTGGTTTTTGCCTCCCTGCACCTTTGGGTAAACCATGGGCTCATCCTGGCTTTTTCATTACTCCTGTTACCCTTGGGTACAAACCTCTCCTCAGCCTCCTTGCATTTTATTGCTACATATTCCATCATCTCATTAACTGGTTTCCCTGCCAGTTCTCTGTCCCACTGAACCCCGTTCAGGTAGTTCCTCATTCCTGTGTAGTCCCCTTTCTTGTAGTTTGGCTTCATTCGTCCTGGCCTTCCTGCTTCTCCCTCCACTTGTAGCTCTACTGTGTATTCGAAGCTTACAACCACATGGTCACTGGCCCCAAGGGGTCTTTCATATGTGATGTCCTCGATATCTGCACTACTGAAGGTGAATACTAAGTCCAGCCTTGCTGGTTCATCCTCTCCTCTCTCTCTTGTAGTGTCCCTTACGTGTTGGTACATGAAGTTCTCCAGTACCACCTCCATCATCTTAGCCCTCCAAGTATCTTGGCCCCCATGTGGGTCCAAGTTCTCCCAATCTATCTCCTTGTGGTTAAAGTCACCCATGATCAGGAGCTTTGCCCTGCATGCATGAGCTCTTCTGGCCACTCTAGCCAGTGTGTCAACCATCGCTCTATTGCTCTCGTCGTACTCTTGCCTTGGCCTCCTGCTGTTCTGTGGTGGGTTATACATCACTGCTATTACCACCTTGGGACCTCCAGAGTGAAGTGTTCCCACTATGTAATCACTTTCTTCACCGCTATCTTCTCTCTCCAGCTCATCAAAATTCCAGCGATTTTTGATCAGCAACGCCACTCCTCCACCCCCCCTGTTCCCTCTGTCTTTCCTCAGGATTTGGTATCCCGTTGGAAAGATGGCATCTGTTATCATACCTGTAAGCTTGGTTTCTGTGAGAGCTATGATGTCCGGTGATGCTTCTTTGACTCTTTCTTGCCACTCCTCCCACTTATTTGTTATTCCATCAGCGTTTGTGTACCATACCTTCAGTTTCCTTTCCAACACTGTGGTTTGGGGGGCCTGTGAGGGTGGGAGACCTGGTGGCATACTGTGGGGTTCTATAGCTTGGTGTTGGGTGGAGGCTGTGGGTATGGATTGTAGGGTGTGTTGGGATGGTGTGATAGGTTGTGTGGTTCTGAGAGTAGTTGTGTGTGTGCTTGCCCTTGCTGTTCTGTCCTGCTCTGACTGACCTCTGCTGGTTCCCTCCTTGTCTCTTTTCCTAGCTCCTTTCGCTTTTTTGTCCTCTCCCTCAGCTGCTGTCGTTCTGATTTTGTTCTGTCTCTGTCTAGGAACACCCTCTTGTACTCTTCCGAGTATTTCAATCGTGGTTTCTCTTGGAGGATCCTGTTCCGCACTGTTTCCGTCCTGAGAATCAGCTTGATTGGTCGGTTTCTCACCTTCGAGTACCCCCCTATTCTCTGAAAATTTACAATCTCGTCCCTCTCTTCACCTATTTCTGTTATGATTTTCTCAATCTCCTTCCTTTCTTCCTGCTTCCTTTCAGTGTGTGTCCTTTCCTCTCTCTCCTGGAGCCCATGGATAAACACTGATTTTGCCCTTTCTTCCTCGCATTGCCTCACCCTCTGTGGCTCTGGATCCTGCCTGTGTGTGGTCAGTTTCTCCCTTGATTTTTCCAGTGGCTCTTGATAGCCTTGTTGTGCCTCAGCATTCGACCTATCACCCTCTCCATCTGCAACCAGTTGATCTTCCCTTTCACTCCTTGGTCCTCCTTGGCAGATTGATGTGGCCTTAGCATAATTCATAATTCCTTCCTTCCTGTTCAGCCTCGCAGCTTCATATGCTGTGTCTTCTCTGGTCACTGCCCCTGTAACTCGCTCCAGCCTATTTATCTCAACTTCTAGGACCCTTATCTTGGCTACTGCAGTTTCGACTTGTGCCTCCCAATTCTTTGTCTCCTTCTCCAACCACCTTTCCAATTTCACAGAGAGCTCTTTCTCCATTTTTTCAGAAAGCTCTCCTAATTTTCTCTCCCACTCTTGTTCCATCCTTTTCCACTGCTCCTCCATCCACTCCTCCCTACCCGAACCATTCTCATCTGATCCTTGGGTCCTGCGAGTCCCCACCATTTTTTTTTTTTTTTTTTTTTGTTTTTTTTTTTTTTTTTTTTTTTTTTTTTTTTTTTTTTTTTTTTTTTTTTAAGAGTAGGAGAGGGGAGAGTTAGAAGGGAAAATGGGGACGAGAGAGAGCAAGAGAGAGAGAGAGCAAGAGAGAGAGAGAGCAAGAGAAAGAGAGAGCAGGAGAGAGAGAGAGCAAGAGAGAGAGCAAGAGAGAGAGAGAGAGCAAGAGAGAGAACAAGAGAGAGAGAGAGAGCAAGAGAGAGAGCAAGAGAGAGAGAGAGAGCAAGAGAGAGAGCAAGAGAGAGAGAGAGCAAGAGGGAGAGATAGCAAGAGAGAGAGAGAGCAAGAGAGCGAGCAAGAGAGAGAGAGAGCAAGAGAGAGAGAGCAAGAGAGAGAGCAAGAGAGAGAGAGAGCAAGAGGGAGAGAGAGCAAGAGAGAGAGAGAGAGCAAGAGAGCGAGAGAGAGCAAGAG
>NC_091294.1:24100490-24102990 GCF_038502225.1 Cherax quadricarinatus | reverse complement strand
CCCATTGCCTTTGAGGTATCTAGCTCACTCAGAAGCCTCTTCACTTCTTCCTCGGTTGTGTGTACTGTGTCCAGCACATGGTGGTGTACCCCACCTCTCCGTCTTTCTGGAGCCCCTTCTGTCTCCTCTGTGAACACTTCTTTGAATCTCTTGTTGAGTTCCTCACATACTTCACTGTCATTTCTTGTTGTCTCTCCTCCTTCCTTCCTTAGCCTGATTACCTGGTCTTTGACGGTTGTTTTCTTCCTGATGTGGCTGTATAACAGCTTCGGGTCAGATTTGGCTTTTGCTGCTATGTCGTTTTCATATTGACGTTGGGCCTCCCTTCTTATCTGTGCATATTCGTTTCTGGCTCTACGACTGCTCTCCTTATTCTCCTGGGTCCTTTGCCTTCTATATTTCTTCCATTCCCTAGCACACTTGGTTTTTGCCTCCTTGCATCTTTGAGTGAACCATGGGCTCATCCTGGCTTTTTCATTATTCCTGTTACCCTTGGGTACAAACCTCTCCTCAGCCTCCTTGCACATTGTGACTACATATTCCATCATCTCATTAACTGGTTTCCCTGCCAGTTCTCTGTCCCACTGAACCTCATTCAGGAAGTTCCTCATTCCTGTGTAGTCCCCTTTCCTGTAGTTTGGTTTCATTCGTCCTGGCCTTCCTGCTTCCCCCTCCACTTGTAGCTCTACTGTGTATTCGAAGCTCAAAACCACATGATCGCTGGCCCCAAGGGGTCTTTCATATGTGATGTCCTCAATATCTGCACTACTCAAGGTGAATACTAAGTCCAGTCTTGCTGGTTCATCCTCTCCTCTCTCTCTTGTAGTGTCCCTTACGTGTTGGTACATGAAGTTTTCCAGTACCACCTCCATCATCTTAGCCCTCCATGTATCTTGGCCCCCATGTGGCTCCAAGTTCTCCCATTCGATCTCCTTGTGGTTAAAGTCGCCCATGATCAGGAGCTTTGCCCTGCATGTATGAGCTCTTCTGGCCACTGCAGCCAGTGTGTCAACCATCGCTCTATTGCTCTCGTCATACTCTTGCCTTGGCCTCCTGCTGTTCTGTGGTGGGTTATACATCACTGCAATTATCACCTTGGGACCTCCAGAGTGAAGCGTTCCCGCTATGCAATCACTTTCTTCTCCGCTGTCTCCTCTCTCCAGCTCATCAAAATTCCATCGGTGTTTGATCAGCAATGCCACTCCTCCCCCCCCCTGTTCCTTCTGTCTTTCCTCAGGATCTGGTATCCCGTTGGGAAGATGGCATCTGTTATCATACCTGTAAGCTTGGTTTCTGTGATTGCTATGATGTCTGGTGATGCCTCTTTGACTCTTTCGTGCCACTCCTCCCACTTGTTTGTTATTCCATCAGCGTTTGTGTACCATACCTTCAGTTTCCTTTCCAACACTGTGGTTTGGGGGGCCTGTGGGGGTGGGAGACCTGGTAGCATACTGTGGGATTCTATGGTTGGGGGTTGGGTGGAAGCTGTGGGTATGGATTGTATTGTGTGTTGGGATGGTGTGATAGGTTGTGGGGTTCTGAGGATAGTTGTGTGTGTGCTTGCTCTTGCTGCTCTGTTCTGCTCTGACTGACCTCTGCTGGTTCCATCCTTGTCTCCTTTCCTAGCTCCTTTCGCTTTTTTGTCCTCTCCCTCAGCTGCTGTCTCTCTTTTTGTGTTCTGTCTCTGTCTAGGAACACCTTCTTGTACTCTTCCGAGCTTCTCAACCGTGGTTTTTCTTGGAGGATCCTGTTCCGCACTGTTTCTGTCCTGAGAATCAGCTTGATCGGTCGGTTTCTCCCCTTCAAGTACCCCCCTATTCTCTGAAAATTTACAATCTCGTCCATGTCTTCTCCCCCTATTTCCGTGATGATTTTCTCAATCTCCTTTCTTTCTTCCTGCCGTCTTTCAGTGTGTGTCCTTTCCTCTCTCTCCCGAAGCCCATGGATAAACACTGATTTTGCCCTTTCCTCCTCCCATTGCCTCTCCCTCTGTGACTCTGGTTCCTGTCTGTATGTGGCCATTTTCTCCCTTGATTTTTCCAGTGGCTCTTGGTAGCATGGTTGTGCCTCAGCATTCGACTTATCTCCCTCTCCATCTGCACCCATCTGCTCTTCCCTTCCACTCCCTGGCCCTTCTTTGCAGGCTGATAGGACCTTAGCATATTTCATATCTCCTTCCTTCCTGTTCAGCCTCTCAGCTTCGTATGGTGTGTCTTCTCTGGTCACTACCCCTGAGACTTGCTTCAGCCTGTTTACCTCAAATTCTAGGACCTTTACCCTGGCTACTGCAGTTTCGACTTGTGCCTCCCAATTCTTCGTCTCCTTCTCCAACCTCTTTTCCCATTTCACAGAGAGCTCTTTCTCCATTTTTTCAGAAAGCTCTCCTAATTTTCTCTCCCATTCTTGCTCTATCCTTTTCCACTGCTCCTCCATCCATTCCTCCCTACCAGTACCATTGTCATCTGATCCCTGATTCCTGCGAGTCCCAACCATTTTTTTT
>NC_091294.1:24017990-24095490 GCF_038502225.1 Cherax quadricarinatus | reverse complement strand
TGTACACCACGAGGTGTACTTCTCTCAGTGTACACTACGAGGTGTACTTCTCTCAGTGTACACCACGAGGTGTACTTCTCTCAGTGTACACCACGAGGTGTACTTCTCTCAGTGTACACTACGAGGTGTACTTCTTTCAGTGTACACTACGAGGTGTACTTCTCTCAGTGTACACCACGAGGTGTACTTCTCTCAGTGTACACTACGAGGTGTACTTCTCTCAGTGTACACCACGAGGTGTACTTCTCTCAGTGTACACTACGAGGTGTACTTCTCTCAGTGTACACCACGAGGTGTACTTCTCTCAGTGTACACCACGAGGTGTACTTCTCTCAGTGTACACTACGAGGTGTACTTCTTTCAGTGTACACTACGAGGTGTACTTCTCTCAGTGTACACCACGAGGTGTACTTCTCTCAGTGTACACTACGAGGTGTACTTCTTTCAGTGTACACTACGAGGTGTACTTCTCTCAGTGTACACCACGAGGTGTACTTCTCTCAGTGTACACCACGAGGTGTACTTCTCTCAGTGTACACTACGAGGTGTACTTCTCTCAGTGTACACCACGAGGTGTACTTCTCTCAGTGTACACCACGAGGTGTACTTCTCTCAGTGTACACTACGAGGTGTACTTCTTTCAGTGTACACTACGAGGTGTACTTCTCTCAGTGTACACCACGAGGTGTACTTCTCTCAGTGTACACTACGAGGTGTACTTCTTTCAGTGTACACTACGAGGTGTACTTCTCTCAGTGTACACCACGAGGTGTACTTCTCTCAGTGTACACCACGAGGTGTACTTCTCTCAGTGTACACTACGAGGTGTACTTCTCTCAGTGTACACTACGAGGTTTAGTTCTCTCAGTGTACACTACGAGGTGTACTTCTCTCAGTGTACACCACGAGGTGTACTTCTCTCAGTGTACACCACGAGGTGTACTTCTCTCAGTGTACACTACGAGGTGTACTTCTCTCAGTGTACACCACGAGGTGTACTTCTCTCAGTGTACACTACGAGGTGTACTTCTCTCAGTGTACACCACGAGGTGTACTTCTCTCAGTGTACACTACGAGGTGTACTTCTCTCAGTGTACACCACGTGGTTTACTTCTCTCAGTGTACACTACGAGGTGTACTTCTCTCAGTGTACACCACGAGGTGTACTTCTCTCAGTGTACACTACGAGGTGTACTTCTCTCAGTGTACACCACGAGGTGTACTTCTCTCAGTGTACACTACGAGGTGTACTTCTCTCAGTGTACACCACGAGGTGTACTTCTCTCAGTGTACACTACGAGGTGTACTTCTCTCAGTGTACACTACGAGGTGTACTTCTCTCAGTGTACACCACGAGGTGTACTTCTCTCAGTGTACACTACGAGGTGTACTTCTCTCAGTGTACACTACGAGGTGTACTTCTCTCAGTGTACACTACGAGGTGTACTTCTCTCAGTGTACACTACGAGGTGTACTTCTCTCAGTGTACACTACGAGGTGTACTTCTCTCAGTGTACACCACGAGGTGTACTTCTCTCAGTGTACACCACGTGGTGTACTTCTCTCAGTGTACACCACGAGGTGTACTTCTCTCAGTACTTAGAGTTTACTTAAATCCCGAAAAGGTTACGAGAACCTAATGGAGCCTTAAGGTTTTTAAACCCCATTAACCGAACCAATTTCATCTTTGCCCCCCCCTAGCATCCCCCTCACCCACCGTCCCTACATGCTTCCCTCACCCACCATCCCTACATGCTCCCCATCACCCACCATACCTACATGCTCCCCTTACCCACCATACCCACATGCTCCGCTCACCCACCATACCTACATGCTCCCCATCACCCACCATACCTATATGCTCCCCATCACCCGCCATACCTACATTCTCTCCATCACCCACCATACCTACATGCTCCCCTCACCCACCATACCTACATGCTCCCCATCACCCACCATACCTACATGCTCCCCATCACCCGCCATACCTACATGATCCCCATCACCCGCCATACCTACATACTCCCCATCACCCACCATACCTACATGCTCCCCATCACCCACCATGCCTACGTGCTCCCCATCACCCGCCATACCTACATGCTCCCCATTACCCACCACACCTACATGCTCCCCATCACCCACCATGCCTACATGCTCCCCATCACCCACCATCCCTACATGCTCCCCATCACCCACCATACCTACATGCTCCCCATCACCCACCATCCCTACTTGCTCCCCATCACCCACCATACCTACATGCTCCCCATCACCCACCATACCTACATGCTCCCCATCACCCACCATCCCTACATGCTCCCCATCACCCATCATCCCTACATGCTCCCCATCTCCCACCATCCCTACATGCGACCCTCACCCACCATCCCTACATGCTCCCCTCACCCACCATATTTACATGCTCCCCTCACCCATCGTCCTACATGCTCCCCTCACCCACCATACCCACATGATCCCCTCACTCACCATACCTACATGCTCCCCATCACCCACCATACCTACATGCTCCCATCACCCACCATACATATATGCTTCCCTCACCCACCATACCTAAATGCTCCCCATCACCCTCCATACCCACATGCTCCCCATCACCCACCATACCCACATGCTCCCCTGACCCACCATACCTACATGCTCCCCATCACCCACCAAACCCATATGCTCCCCATCACCCACCATACCTACATGCTCATCATCACCCACCATACCTACATGCTCCCATCACCCACCATTCCCACATTCTCCCCTCACCCACCATTCCCTCATGCTCCCCTCACCCACCATACATACATGCTCCCCATCACCCACCATACCTACATGCTTCCCTCACCCACCATACCCACAGGCTCCCCTCACCCACCATACCTACATGCTCGCCATCACCTACCATACCTACATGCTCCCATCACCCACCATACCCACATGCTCCCCTGACCCACCATACCCACATGCTCCCATCACCCACCATACCCACATTCTCCCCTCACCCACCATACCCTCATGCTCCCCTCACCCACCATACATACATGCTCCCCATCACCCACCATACCTCCAATGTCCCATCACCCACCATACCCATATGCTTCCCTCACCCACCATACCTAAATGCTCCCCATCACCCACCATACCCACATGCTCCCCATCACCCACCATACCCACATGCTCCCCTCACTCACCATACCTATATGCTCCCATCACCCACCATGCCCACATGCTCCCCATCACCCACCATACCTCCATGCTCCCCATCACCCACCATACCTACATGCTCCCATCACCCACCAAACCCACATGCTCCCCTCACCCACCATACCCACATGCTCCCCTCACCCACCATACCTACATGCTCCCCTCACCCACCATTCCCTCATGCTCCCCTCACCCATCATACCTACATGCTCCCCATCACCCACCATACCTACATGCTCCCCTCACCCACCATACCCACATGCTCCCCTCACTCACCATACCTACATGCTCCCATCACCCACCATACCTTCATGCTCCCCATCACCCAGCATACCTACATACTCCCCTCACCCACCATACCTACATGCTCCCCATCACCCACCATACCTACATGCTCCCCTCACCCACCATACCCTCATGCTCCCCTCACCCATCATACCTACATGCTCCCCATCACCCACCATAGCTACATGCTCCCCTCACCCACCATACCCACATGCTCCGCTCACCCACCATACCTACATGCTCCCCATCACCCACCATACCTACATGCTCCCCATCACCCGCCATACCTACATTCTCTCCATCACCCACCATACCTACATGCTCCCCTCACCCACCATACCTACATGCTCCCCATCACCCACCATACCTACATGCTCCCCATCACCCGCCATACCTACATGCTCCCTATCACCCGCCATACCTACATACTCCCATCACCCACCATACAAACATGCTCCCCTCACCCACCATACCTACATGCTCGCCATCACCCACCATACCTACATGCTCCCCATCACCCGCCATACCTACATGCTCCCCATCACCCACCATACCTACATGCTCCCCATCACCCACCATGCCTACGTGCTCCCCATCACCCGCCATACCTACATGCTCCCCATTACCCACCACACCTACATGCTCCCCATCACCCACCATGCCTACATGCTCCCCATCACCCACCATCCCTACATGCTCCCCATCACCCACCATACCTACATGCTCCCCATCACCCACCATCCCTACTTGCTCCCCATCACCCACCATACCTACATGCTCCCCATCACCCACCATACCTACATGCTCCCCATCACCCACCATCCCTACATGCTCCCCATCACCCACCATCCCTACATGCTCCCCATCTCCCACCATCCCTACATGCTCCCCTCACCCACCATCCCTACATGCTCCCCTCACCCACCATATTTACATGCTCCCCTCACCCATCGTCCTACATGCTCCCCTCACCCACCATACCCACATGCTCACCTCACCCACCATACCCATATGATCCCCTCACTCACCATACCTACATGCTCCCCATCACCCACCATACCTACATGCTCCCATCACCCACCATACCCATATGCTTCCCTCACCCACCATACCTAAATGCTCCCCATCACCCACCATACCCACATGCTCCCCATCACCCACCATACCCACATGCTCCCCTGACCCACCATACCTACATGCTCCCCATCACCCACCAAACCCATATGCTCCCCATCACCCACCATACCTACATGCTCCCCATCACCCACCATACCTACATGCTCCCATCACCCACCATACCCACATTCTCCCCTCACCCACCATACCCTCATGCTCCCCTCACCCACCATACATACATGCTCCCCATCACCCACCATACCTACATGCTTCCCTCACCCACCATACCCACAGGCTCCCCTCACCCACCATACCTACATGCTCGCCATCACCCACCATACCTACATGCTCCCATCACCCACCATACCCACATGCTCCCCTCACCCACCATTCCCACATGCTCCCCTCACCCACCATACCTACATGCTCCCCTCACCCACCATACCCTCATGCTCCCCTCACCCATCATACATACATGCTCCCCATCACCCATCATACCTACATGCCCCCCTCACCCATCATACCCACATGCTCCTCTCACCCACCATACCTACATGCTCCCCATCACCCACCGTACCTACATGCTCCCATCACCCACCATACCTACATGCTCCCCATCACCCAGCATACCTACATGCTCCCCTCACCCACCATACCTACATGCTCCCCATCACCCACCATACCTAAATGCTCCCCTCACCCACCATACCCTCATGCTCCCCTCACGCATCATACCTACATGCTCCCCATCACCCACCATACCTACATGCTCCCCTCACCCACCATACCCACATGCTCCCCTCACCCACCATACCTACATGCTCCTAATCACCCACCATACCTACATGCTCCCCATCACCCACCATACCTACATGCTCCTAATCACCCACCATCCCTACATGCTCCCCATCACCCACCATCCCCTACATGCTCCCCATCTCCCACCATCCATACATGCTCCTCTCACCCACCATCCCTACATGCTCCCCTCACCCACCATATTTACATGCTCCCCTCACCCATCGTCCTACATGCTCCCCTCACCCACCATACCCACATGCTCCCCTCACCCACCATACCCACATGATCCCCTCACTCACCATACCTACATGCTCCCCATCACCCACCATACCTACATGCTTCCATCACCCACCATACCCATATGCTTCCCTCACCCATCATACGTAAATGCTCCCCATCACCCACCATACCCACATGCTCCCCATCACCCACCATTCCCACATGCTCCCCTGACCCACCATACCTACATGCTCCCCATCACCCACCAAACCCATATGCTCCCCATCACCCACCATACCTACTTGCTCCCCATCACCCACCATACCAACATGCTCCCATCACCCACCATACCCACATTCTCCCCTCACCCACCATACCCTTATGCTCCCCTCACCCACCATACATACATGCTCCCCATCACCCACCATACCTACATGCTTCCCTCACCCACCATACCCACAGGCTCCCCTCACCCACCATACCTACATGCTCGCCATCACCCACCATACCTACATGCTCCCATCACCCACCATACCCACATGCTCCCCTCACCCACCATACCCACATGCTCCCCTCACCCACCATACCTACATGCTCCCCTCACCCACCATACCCTCATGCTCCCCTCACCCATCATACATACATGCTCCCCATCACCCATCATACCTACATGCCCCCCTCACCCACCATACCCACATGCTCCTCTCACCCACCATACCTACATGCTCCCCATCACCCACCGTACCTACATGCTCCCATCACCCACCATACCTACATGCTCCCCATCACCCAGCATACCTACATGCTCCCCTCACCCACCATACCTACATGCTCCCCATCACCCACCATACTTACATGCTCCCCTCACCCACCATACCCTCATGCTCCCCTCACCCATCATACCTACATGCTCCCCATCACCCACCATACCTACTTGCTGCCCTCACCCACCATACCCACATGCTCCCCTCACCCACCATACCTACATGCTCACCATCACCCACCATACCTACATGCTTTCCATCACCCGCCATACCTACATGCTCCCCATCACCCACCATACCTACATGCTCCCCATCACCCGCCATACCTACATGCTCCCCATCACCCACCATACCTACATGCTCCCCTCACCCCCCATACCTACATGCTCCCCATCACCCATCATAGCTACATGCTCCCTATCACCCGCCATACCTATATGCTCCCTATCACCCGCCATACTTACATACTCCCATCACCAACCACACCTACATGCTCCCCTCATCCACTACACCTACATGCTCCCCATCACCCACCATACCTACATGCTTCCCATCTCCCGCCATACCTACATGCTCCCCATCACCCACCATTCCTACATGCTCCTCATCACCCACCATACCTACATGCTCCCCTCACCCACCATACCTACATGCTCCCCATCACCCACCATAACTACATGCTCCCCATCACCCACCATACCTACATGCTCCCCATCACCCGCCATACCCACATGCTCCCCATCACCCATCATACCTACATGCTCCCCATCACCCACCATACCTACATGCTTCCCATCACCCACCATACTTACATGCTTCCCATCACCCACTATACCTACATGCTCCCCTCACCCACCATACCTACATGCTTCCCATCACCCACCATACCTACATGCTTCCCATCACCCGCCATACCTACATGCTCCCCATCACCCACCATACCTACATGCTCCCCATCACCCACCATACCTACATGCTCCCCATCACCCACCGTACCTACATGCTCCCCATCACCCACCATACCTACATGCTTCCCATTACCCACCATACCTACATGCTCCCCATCACCCGCGATACCTATATGCTCCTCATCACCCACCATACCTACATGCTCCCCATCACCCGCCATACCTACATGCTCCCCATCACCCACCATACCTACATGCTCCTCATCACCCACCATACCTACATGCTCCCCATCACCCAACATACCCACATTCTCCCCGTCACCCACCATACCTACATGCTCCCCTCACCCACCATACCTACATGCTTCCCATCACCCACCATACCTACATGCTTCCCATCACCCACCATACCTACATGCTCCCCATCACCCACCATACCTACATGCTCCCCATCACCCACCATACCCACATGCTCCCCATCACCCACCATACCCACATGCTCCCCTCACTAGCTTGCCAGTCTCATAACTGGCTTCCACTTTCCACTGTCAATTGTCTTCGAAAATTGACTGTACAGAAATATTATTCCGTGGGAGGGCCAGTACACTGTTTTTATTTTCATTGTTACGTGGTTTTGTGTGTACTCACCTAATTGTGGTTGCAGGGGTCGAGACTCAGCTCCTGGCCCCGCCTTTTCACTGATCGCTACTAGGTCCTCTCTCTCTCTGCTTCCTGAGCTTTATCATACCTCTTCTTAAAACTATGTATGGTTCCTGCCTCCACTACTTCACTTGCTAGGCTATTCCACTTCCTGACGACTCTATGACTGAAGAAATACTTCCTAACGTCCCTGTGACTCGTCTGAGTCTTCAGCTTCCAGTTGTGTCTCCTTGTTTCTGTGTCCCCTCTCTGGAACATCCTATCTCTGTCCACCTTATCTATTCCCCGCAGTATCTTGTATGTCGTTATCATGTCTCCCCTGACCCTTCTGTCCTCCAGTGTCGTCAGTCCGATTTCCCTCAACCTTTCCTCGTACGACATTCCCTTGAGCTCTGGGACTAGCCTTGTTGCAAACTTTTGTACTTTTTCTAACTTCTTGACGTGCTTGACCAGGTGTGGGTTCCAGACTGGTGCTGCATACTCCAGTATGGGCCTAACATACACAGTGTACAGTGTCTTGAACGATTCCTTACTAAGGTATCGGAACGCTATTCTCAGGTTTGCCAGGCGCCCGTATGCTGTAGCAGTTATTTGGTTGATGTGTGCCTCCGGTGACGTGCTCGGTGTTATGGTCACCCCGAGGTCTTTCTCCCTTAGTGAGGTCTGTAGTCTTTGTCCACCTAGCCTATACTCTGTCTGCGGTCTTCTTTGCCCCTCCCCAATCTTCATGACTTTGCATTTGGCAGGGTTGAATTCGAGAAGCCAGTTTCTCGACCATGTGTTCAGCCTGTCCAGGTCTCTTTGCAGTCCTGCCTCATCCTCATCCGATTTAATTCTTCTCATCATCAGCTTCACATCATCTGCGAATAGGGACACTTCAGAGTCTATTCCTTCCATCATGTCGTTCGCATATATAAAAAATAGCACTGGTCATATAACTGACCCCTGTGGGACCCCGCTCGTCACAGGCGCCCACTGTGATACCTCTTCACGTACCATGACTCGTTGTTGCCTCCCTGTCAGGTATTCCCTGATCCATTGCAGTGCCCTCGCTGTTATATGCGCCTGATCCTCCAGCTTCTGCACTAATCTCTTGTGAGGAATTGTGTCAAAGGCCTTCCTGCAGTCCAGGAAAATGCAATCAACCCACCCTTCTCTCTCGTGTCTTACTTCTGTTACCTTGTCATAAAACACCAGAAGGTTTGTGACACAGGATTTGCCTTCCATGAACCCATGCTGGTTTTCATTTATAATCTTGTTCCATTCCAGGTGTTCAACCACTCTCCTCCTGACAATCTTCTCCATGACTTTGCACACTATACAAGTCAGGGACACAGGTCTGTAGTTTAGTGCCTCGTTTCTGTTTCCTTTCTTAAATATGGGGACTACATTTGCTGTCTTCTATTTCTCAGGTAGTTGCCCAGTTTTAAGGGATGTGTTGAAGATTGTGGTTAGGGGCACGCACAGCATCTCTGCTCCTTCTCTAAGGACCCACGGGGAGATGTTGTCCGGTCCCATCGCCTTTGAGGTATCAAGGTCACTTAGCAGCTTCTGCACCTCCTCCTCGGTTGTTCGTATGTCATCCAACACTTGTTGGTATATTCCCTCTTGAAGTTCCCTTCTGTGCTGTCTTCCCAGAGCCCTTCCTGTCTCTACTGTAAAAACTTCCTTAAATCTCCTGTTTAGCTCCTCACATTTCTTGTGAGTTCTCCACCTTCTGTCCTCAGTCTGATCACCTGGTCTTCGACTGTTGTCTTTCTCCTGATGTGGCTATACAACAGTTTCGAGTCAGTCTTGACTTTCGATGCTATGTTATTTTCATACTGTCGTTGGGCCTCCCTCCTTACCTGTGCATACTCGTTTCTGGCTCTGCGACTAATCTCCCTATTTTCATGTGTTCTCTGCCTTCTCTACTTTTTCCATTCTCTATTGCACTTTGTTTTTGCCTCCTTACACCGTCGGGTGTAAGGGGCTCGTTCTGGTCTTCCCATTGTTTCTGTTGCCCTTGGGAATAAACTTTTCCACTGCCTCCTTGCCAGTTCTCTGTCCCACGGAACTTCCTGCAGGAAGTTCCTCAACCCTATGTAGTCCCCTCTTTTATAGTCAGGCTTTTCCCATTCAACTTCTGTTACTCTCTCCACTTGCAGCTCCACTATGTATTCAAAGCACAGAACCACGTGGTCACTTGCTACTAGGGGACTCTCATATGTGATGTCCTCAATGTCTGAACTGCCCAGGGTGAACACAAGGTCCTATCTTGCTGGTTCATCCTCCCCTCTCACTCTGGTAGTGTTCTTAACATGTTGGTGCATGAGGTTTTCCAGCACCACATCCAACATCTTGGCTCTCCATGTTTCGGGGCCCCCATGTGGCTCCAGGTTTTCCCAGTCAATCTCCCTGTGGTTGAAATCCCCCATAACCAGCAACTTTGCTCTGCTGGAGTGAGCTCTTCTTGCCGCCTTAGCAAGTGTGTCCACCATTGCTCTGTTGCTCTCTTCATATTCCTCTCTTGGCCTCCTGCAGTTCTGTGGTGGATTATACATCACTGCAATGACCACCTTGTGTTCCCCAGACTGAACTGTACATACTATGTAGTCCCTTTCTCCTGTCTCGTCTATGCCTGTGTGTGTGTGTGTGTGTGTGTGTGTGTGTGTGTGTGTGTGTGTGTGTGTGTGTGTGTGTGTGTGTGTGTGTGTGTGCGCGCGTTTGTGTGTGTGTGTGTGTGTGTGTTTGTGTGCGCACCGGGCAAGTTTCCTGGTAGCCACAACCACGCTCTCTCTCTCTCTCTCTCTCTCTCTCTCTCTCTCTCTCTCTCTCTCTCTCTCTTTCTGTCTGTCTGTCTGTCTGTCTCTCTCCCTGAGCCAGTCGCCATTTAATTACTGTTCAACAATCAAGCTGATTCCTTGACGTCTTAAGATGATATCTGGAGGTCCAAATTCTTCTTCTTCTCATTCGTCTTCTTCTGTTATTATCAGTATTACTAAAACAATCTCTAAACCCCTATGGACAAGATGTGTGCAGTCAGTGTGCTGATCATTTGTTATGAAAGCTGCCGGAGTTGACGTCACAGGTACAGTGCTCGTGCCGAGAACTGTCACACTAACAGCTACCATCTGTAGCTCTTAGTCACCTTCAAGAAGTTTCAGGTCGTTCATCGTCACCTTCATGAAGTTTCAGGTCGTTCATCGTCACATTCATGAAGTTTCAGGTCGTTCATCGTCACCTACATGAGGTTTCAAGTCGTTCATCGTCACCTTCATGAAGTTTCAGGTCGTTCATCGTCACCTTCACGAAGTTTCAGGTCGTTCATCGTCACATTCATGAAGTTTCAGGTCGTTCATCGTCACCTACATGAGGTTTCAAGTCGTTCATCGTCACCTTCAAGAAGTTTCAGGTCGTTCATCGTCACCTTCATGAAGTTTCAGGTCGTTCATCGTCACATTCATGAAGTTTCAGGTCGTTCATCGTCACCTACATGAGGTTTCAAGTCGTTCATCGTCACCTTCATGAAGTTTTAGGTCGTTCATCGTCACATTCATGAAGTTTCAGGTCGTTCATCGTCACCTATATGAGGTTTCAAGTCGTTCATCGTCACCTTCATGAAGTTTCAGGTCGTTCATCGTCACCTTCATGAAGTTTCAGGTCGTTCATCGTCAACTTCATGAAGTTTCAGGTCGTTCATAGTCAACTTCATGAAGTTTCAGGTCGTTCATCGTCAACTTCATAAAGTTTCAGGTCGTTCATCGTCAACTTCATGAAGTTTCAGGTCGTTCATCGTCAACTTCATAAAGTTTCAGGTCGTTCATCGTCAACTTCATGAAGTTTCAGGTCGTTCATCGTCAACTTCATAAAGTTTCAGGTCGTTCATCATCACCCAAACATATATGATATGAAAATAATTTCACACAACCTTCACTAATAATTCTACTACTAATAATCATGATAATAATAACAATAACATCATAAAATATAATTAACATTTAAATTATGAGAAATGTAAGATTTAACATAGTTTTTTTCTTGAAACTGTTGTTAATATTATTACTGGGAAAGATGAATCTGATGATGGTCAACAAGGGGACTGATATTTGGGTTGAAGATTGATGAGTTTTAGTGGTGAGTCAGAAGGTTCTTCCAGGTTCACTCTTGTTCCGCTTCTTAGTTAGAATTGCGTCTGTATGGATAAAACCAGTTACAACCACGTACTGAACCTCCCACCTTGTTGACCCCCCAGCCACTTGTCGAGCCTCTTCCAGAGTCAGTCCCGTCGAACCTCTTCCAGAGTCAGTCCCGTCGAACCTCTTCCAGAGTCAGTCCCGTCGAACCTCTTCCAGAGTCAGTCCCGTCAAGCCTCTTCCAGAGTCAGTCCCGTCGAACCTCTTCCAGAGTCAGTCCCGTCGAACCTTTTCCATAGTCAGTCCCGTCGACCCTCTTCCAGAGTCAGTCCCGTCGAACCTCTTCCAGAGTTAGTCCCGTCGACCCTCTTCCAGAGTCAGTCCCGTCGAACCTCTTCCAGAGTCAGTCCCGTCGAACCTTTTCCAGAGTCAGTCCCGTCGACCCTCTTCCAGAGTCAGTCCCGTCGAACCTCTTCCAGAGTCAGTCCTGTCGAACCTCTTCCAGAGTCAGTCCCGTCGACCCTCTTCCAGAGCCAGTCCCGTCGACCCTCTTCCAGAGTCAGTCCCGTCGAACCTCTTCCAGAGTCAGTCCCGTCAAACCTCTTCCAGAGTCAGTCCTGTCAAACCTCTTCCATAGTCAGTCCCGTCGAACCTCTTCCAGAGTCAGTCCCGTCAAACCTCTTCCAGAGCCAGTCCCGTCGAACCTCTTCCAGAGTCAGTCCCGTCAAACCTCTTCCAGAGTCAGTCCCGTCGAACCTCTTCCAGAGCCAGTCCCGTCGAACCTCTTCCAGAGTCAGTCCCGTCAAACCTCTTCCAGAGTCAGTCCCGTCGAACCTCTTCCAGAGTCAGTCCAGTCGACCCTCTTCCAGAGTCAGTCCCGTCAAACCTCTTCCAGAGTCAGTCCCGTCGAACCTCTTCCAGAGTCAGTCTCGTCGAACCTCTTCCAGAGTCAGTCCCGTCAAACCTCTTCCAGAGCCAGTCCCGTCGAACCTCTTCCAGAGTCAGTCCCGTCAATCCTCTTCCAGAGCCAGTCCCGTCGAACCTCTTCCAGAGCCAGTCCCGTCAAACCTCTTCCAGAGCCAGTCCCGTCGAACCTCTTCCAGAGTCAGTCCCGTCAATCCTCTTCCAGAGCCAGTCCCGTCGAACCTCTTCCAGAGCCAGTCCCGTCGAACCTCTTCCAGAGTCAGTCCCGTCGAACCTCTTCCAGAGTCAGTCCCGTCAAACCTCTTCCAGAGTCAGTCCCGTCGAACCTCTTCCAGAGTCAGTCCCGTCGAACCTCTTCCAGAGTCAGTCCGTCGAACCTCTTCCAGAGTCCCGTCAAACCTCTTCAGTCCCGTCGAGTCCCGTCAATCCTCTTCCCGAGACAGTCCCCTCGAACCTCTTCCAGAGTCAGTCCCGTCAAACCTCTTCCAGAGTCAGTCCCGTCGAACCTCTTCCAGAGTCAGTCCCGTCGAACCTCTTCCAGAGTCAGTCCCGTCAAACCTCTTCCAGAGCCAGTCCCGTCGAACCTCTTCCAGAGTCAGTCCCGTCGAAACTCTTCCAGAGTCAGTCCCGTCAAACCTCTTCCAGAGCCAGTCCCGTCGAGCCTCTTCCAGAGTCAGTCCCGTCGAACCTCTTCCAGAGTCAGTCCCGTCAAACCTCTTCCAGAGTCAGTCCCGTCGAACCTCTTCCAGAGTCAGTCCCGTCAAACCTCTTCCAGAGTCAGTCCCGTCAAACCTCTTCCAGAGTCAGTCCCGTCGAACCTCTTCCAGAGTCAGTCCCGTCGAACCTCTTCCAGAGTCAGTCCCGTCAAACCTCTTCCAGAGCCAGTCCCGTCGAGCCTCTTCCAGAGTCAGTCCCGTCAAACCTCTTCCAGAGCTAGTCCCGTCGAGCCTCTTCCAGAGTCAGTCCCGTCGAGCCTCTTCCAGAGTCAGTCCCGTCGACTCTCTTCCAGAGTCAGTCCAGTCGACCCTCTTCCAGAGTCAGTCCCGTCAAACCTCTTCCAGAGTCAGTCCCGTCGAACCTCTTCCAGAGTCAGTCCCGTCAAACCTCTTCCAGAGTCAGTCCCGTCCGATATTGACCACTTTGGGGAACCTTGAGTTGTCATCCTGGCTTCCAGGTTCACCCTGGTCTTGCTGACGTATGAGTCAGAGCTGTGAGTTATGCAACATTCATACAGTGATTTTTTTTTTCATAACCGTATGTAAATATCACTGTGGCGGCCTATGTAGTTTTTTGTTGTTGCTTTTGTTATTATTATAGTTGTTTTTGTTGCTGTTGTTATTATTGCTGATTTTGTAGTTATTCTTATTATTGTTGTTGTTACTGTTACTGTTGCTGCTGTTGTTGTTTTTGTTGTTGCTGCTGCTGGCGTTGCTGTTGTTTGTTGCTACTGTTACTACTGTTGTTGTTTTTGGAGCTATTTTCACGTTAATTATTGTTGGGCTATAAGGGTTGACAGGGCTCGAGGGCCGCATGTTGTGTACGGGTGTCATGGCTCGTCATGTTGGCTCCTTCGCCTCTCTTCGTAATAAACTAGAAGTGTTCTCTGGGTGTCATGGCTCCTCATGTTGGCTCCTTCGCCTCTCTTCGTAATAAACTAGAAGTGTTCTCTGGGTGTCATGGCTCCTCATGTTGGCTCCTTCGCCTCTCTTCGTAATAAACTAGAAGTGTTCTCTGGGTGTCATGGCTCCTCATGTTGGCTCCCTCGCCTCTCTTCGTAATAAACTAGAAGTGTTCTCTGGGTGTCATGGCTCCTCATGTTGACTCCCTCGCCTCTCTTCGTAATAAACTAGAAGTGTTCTCTGTATAAGAACAAATTTCTTCTCCCCCCTCCCATCCTCCTTCCTCCGTGCATTAAATTTGTTGGCGAGGTCTTCCTTGCCTGCCAGATAAGACTCTCCTACAGCTTTATTGCTCTCCGCCAGGAGTAATTAACTCTTCGCCGGGTCACTGTGACCTTATGCCGGCCGCTGTGGCTTACCGCTGTCTCCTGTAACTTTATATACTCGCTACAGTGACCTTTTCCCATGACTGAAGATTTGGAGAAGGATGGGGGAGGGAGGGGAATGTTAGACGGTGTTGTTCTCCAGGACGGGTCGAAACGTTGTCATAAGTTGTCATAAGTAGTCATAAGTGTGGGTTATTTGTGAGGCAGATGTAGTTGAGATGCTGCGCGCTATACCAGAAAGATATCTCCGTATTTCATAAGTACAGACCTACTACTACTACTACTACTACTACTACTACTACTACTACTACTACTACTACTACTACTACTACTACTACTACTACTATTACCACTACTACTACTACTACTACTACTACTACTATTACCACTACTACTACTACTATTACTACTACTACTACTACTACACCACCACTACCACCACCACCTACCACCACCACCACCACCACCACCACCACCACCACCACCACCACACCACCACCACCACCACCACCACCACCACTCACCACCACCACCACCACCACACCACCATCCACCACCACCACCTACCACCACCACTACCACTCCACCACCACCACCACCACCACTACCATCCACCTACCACCTACCACCACTACACCACCTACCACCACTACCACTACATCACTACCACCACTACCTACCTACCTACCTACTACTACCACTCACCTACTCCACCTACTACACACCACCACCACCACCTACCACACCACCACCACCACTACCACCACTACCACCACCACCACTACACCACCTCCACCACCACCACCACCATCACCATCCACCACCATCCACCACCACCACCACCACCACCATCCACCACCACCACCACCACCACCACCATCACCACCACCACCACCACCACCACCACCACCACCACCACCACCACCACCACCACCACCACCTACCACCACACCACTCACCACCTACCACCACACCTACACTCACTACCACCTACTACTACCACATACCACTCACTCACTACCACCACTACCACCTACCTACCTACTACCACCATACTACCATCACTACCACTACTACCACTACTACCACTCACTACCTACCACCACCACCTACCACACTATCCATCACCACTACCACCATCCACTACTACCATCCACCACCTACCATCCACTCCACCACCACCACCACCACCACCACCACCACCACCACCACCTACCACCACCACCTACCACCACCACCACCACCACAACCACCACCACCACCACTCCACCACCACCACACTACACCACCACCACCACCACCACCACACCACCACCACCACCACCACCACTCACCACCACCACTACCACCACCTACCACCACCACTACCACTCACCACCTACTACTACTACTACCTACCTACTACTACCTACTACCAAAACCGCCACCACTACTACTACTACCTACTACCTACCTACTACCACCACCACCACCACCACTCACCTACTACCACCTACCACCACCACCACCTACCACCTACTACCACCTACTACCACTACCACCACCACTACTACCACCACCACTCCACCACACCACCACCTACCACCACTACCACCACCACACTCCACCACCACCTACACACCACCACCACTAATAACCACCACCACTACTACACCACACTTCACCACCTACCACTAACACCATTAGCACTTCACACCACTACCACCTACCACCACCACCTTACTACCTACTCCATCCAGCTACTACTACCTACCACTACTACCTACCACCACCTACCTACCACCACCACTACCACAACACCTAACCACTACCACTACCACCACCTACATCCACCACCTACTACTCACCACTACCTACACCACTACCACCACCTACCACTACTACCACTACTCACACCACCACCAGCCATTGCCACCACTACTACCACCATCACCACCACTACCACCACCAACACTACCACCATCCACCACTACTCACCACCACCACTACTCCACCACCTACCATCACTCCACTACAACCACCACTACACCACTACCACCACTACACTACTACCACCACCACTACTACCACCACCACCACCACCACTCACTCCACCACCACCTTACTACTACCACCCCTGACTACCTGGCTTACTTACCACCCTCCCGACTCATCTTACTACCTACCCTCCCCGATCACACTTGGCTTACCTCCCACCTCCCGACTATACTTACATTAGCACCACCCCGACTACTTACTTACCACCTCCCGACTTTAGGCTTACTTACCACCACCCCGACTCTACTTACTCCACTACTCCCCGACACTACTTGTCTTACCAGCCACCCACGACTCTGGCTTAGCTACCACCCTCCCCGACTGGTTGGCTTACCACCCACCCCTGACTCCTACTTACTTACCACTCCCGACCTGGGCTGGCTTACTATCCACCCCTGCACCAGGCTTACTAACCAGCCACCCGACACTGGCTTACCACCACCCTCCCCTGACCTATGGCTTGGCTTACCACCCTTCCTAACACCTTGGTTACTACCCTCCCACCTCCTACTACACTTACCACCATCCCGACTCTACTTGCTTACCACCTTCCCACCCATCTGGCCTTACCTTACCACCCACCCTGACCACTACCAGGCATTGCCACCACCCTCCCAGGCCTACTGGTTACCACACCACCCACACACTGGCCAGGCTTTACCACTACACCCCGACCTACTCACTGCCACCAGCCACCTACTCTACCTTGGCCTTACCACCCTATCCACCAACACTTGGCTTACCTACCTTCCCGACCACCTATCATTACCAGCCACCCGACTACTGGCGTACTTACCACCCACCTACACTGGCTTGGCTTACCTACCACCCGACCTCAGGCTGGACCACCCACCCGACTCCGCTTACTTACATCACCCTGACTCTAACTTGGCTTACCACCCGACTACTTCACCACCACCCACTGACTACCAAGGTGGCATTCACCACCCTCCCCGACTCTACTTGGCTTACCACCCTCCCCTTGACTGAGGCTTACCTTACCGGATCCATGGCAGGCTTACCACCCTCCCTGACTCTACTGGCTTACCACCCTCCGACACTGGCTTACTTACCACCCTCCCCGACTACTGGCTTGGCATACCACTCATGGCTTACTTACTCCACCCTGACACTGGCTTACTTACCACCCTCCGACCTATGGCTTGCTTACCACCACCCACCCGACATGGCTTGGCCTTACCTAACCTTCTGACTCCAATGGCAATTACTACCAGCCTCCCGACTCTGGCTTCACTTACCACCCTCCACACTCTACTAGGCTTACCAGCCTCCCGACCACCTGGCTTACCTTACCAGCCTCCCCCACTACTGGCCTTACCGTACCACCCTACTACTGGCACCATTACACCACCCTACCCTGACAACTGGCTTGGCACCACCCTCCCGACTCTGGCTTACTTACCACCCACCCGACTCTACCTTACCTTTACCACCTCTCCACCACCTACCTTACTACCTACCCACCCACCACACTGGCCATTGGCTTACCACCCACCACCGACTGGCTTACTTACCAGCCTTCCGACACTACCTTACCTTACCAACCCATCACCGACTGGCACCACCACCAGCCACCTGACACTCTTACTTACCACCCTCCCGACACTGGCTTACTTACCACCCTCCCCACACTGGCACCATACCACCCTCCCCGACCACTACTTGGCTTACCACCCACCTGACTCTGGCCTTAACTTACCACCTCCCGACCTGCCACCACTTACCTCGACCTTACCATTGGCTTACTACCACCCTCCCCGACTCCTACTTGGCTTTACCACCCTCCCCGACTCACTTGGCTTACCACCACCCGGATACTGCTTACCATTACTGACCTCCCCCGACCACTGGACTTACCTTACCACCACCCGACACTGGCTTACTTACCACCCTCCCCTGACTCTACTTACCTTACCAACACCGACTGGCTTACTTACCAGCCACCCCCTCCACTACTTGGCTTACCACCCTCCCTGACCACTGGCTTACTTACCAGCCCCGACCTACTGGCTTACCAGCCTCCCCGACACTACCACCAGCCACCACCCTCCACGACTCTACTTAATACCACCACCCCACTCTACTTACTTTCCACCCTCCCCGACTCTGGACCAACACCCTCCCACTCTGGCTTACCACCATCCCCGACTCTGGTTACTTACCACCACCCCACTCTACTTACTTACCACCTCACCGACTCTGGCTTGGCTTACCAGGTCCCGACTCACCAGGCCTTACCACCCTCACCGACTCTACTTGATTACCAGCCACCACCACCACTGGGTTACCACCACCACCCTACCCCGACCAGGTTGGCACTACCCACCACCACTTCTTACTTTACCACCTACCACCCTCCGACCACCTACTTACTTACCACCCTTCCGACTAAAACCACCACTTGGCTTACTCCCAGCCTCCTCCACCTACTACGTCACCACCTGACCTACCTTACCACCAGCCTACCGACTACTGGCTATTGGCAGCACTACCTCCCCGACAACCTACTTGGCACCTACCCGACTCTACCTTACTTACCACCCTCCCCGACTCTACTTACTTACCACCACCACCACTGGCTTACTTACACACCACACACTGGCTTGGCTTACGCCCGACCACTCTACTACCACCACCCACTACCCCTACTCTGGCTTCAGCCTTACCACCACGACTACTACTCCAGCCTCCCTGACTCCTACTTACTCTACCACCCTCCCCACTACTGGCACCGGCTTACCAGCTCCCGACTCTACTTCACCATTACCCTCCCCGGACTACTGGCTTACTTACCACCCACCCCACACCTACTTGGCTTACCCTCCCCGACCTACTACTTACCTTACCTCCCCACCCGGACACTGGCAACTTGGCTTACCACCCTCCCCGACTCTGGCTTGGCTTACCAGCCTCCCCGACTCTGGCTTGGCTTACCACCCTCCCCGACTCTGGCTTGGCTTACCACCCTCCCCGACTCTGGCTTGGCTTACCACCCTCCCCGACTCTGGCTTGGCTTACCACCCTCCCCGACTCTGGCTTGGCTTACCACCCTCCCCGACTCTGGCTTGGCTTACCACCCTCCCCGACTCTGGCTTGGCTTTCCACCCTCCCCGACACTGGCTTGGCTTACCACCCTCCCCGACTCTGGCTTGGCTTACCACCCTCCCAGACTCTGGCTTGGCTTACCACCCTCCCAGACTCTGACTTGGCTTACCACCCTCCCCGACTCTGGCTTGGCTTACCACCCTCCCCGACTCTGGCTTGGCTTACCACCCTCCCCGACTCTGGCTTGGCTTACCACCCTCCCCGACTCTGGCTTGGCTTACCACCCTCCCCGACTCTGGCTTGGCTTACCACCCTCCCCGACTCTGGCTTGGCTTACCACCCTCCCCTACTCTGGCTTGGCTTACCACCCTCCCCGACTCTGGCTTGGCTTACCACCCTCCCCGACTCTGGCTTGGCTTACCAGCCTCCCCGACTCTGGCTTGGCTTACCACCCTCCCCGACTCTGGCTTGGCTTACCACCCTCCCAGACTCTGACTTGGCTTACCACCCTCCCAGACTCTGGCTTGGCTTACCACCCTCCCCGACTCTGGCTTGGCTTACCACCCTCCCCGACTCTGACTTGGCTTACCACCCTCCCCGACTCTGGCTTGGCTTACCACCCTCCCAGACTCTGGCTTGGCTTACCATCCTCGTTCTCTGTCTTGGCAAGATCTGCTCCGTCAGCCCAGATTCTGAGCGTCTCTGCTGAACCATAACTTAGTTACATCAGGATGTTGACAATGTTCACTCCCGCCCACCAGCCACTGTAGCGCTGCGGACTGGACTGATGAAGTTTCTGTGTGGTGAAACGCTTGCTCAATGAAGATTCCCATATATTGCATCAGTGTCTCAATCTTCAACTTGTTGGTTTTTTTAAATCATTTATCACATATAGTGTTCTGTGTGATGTGAATTATCGTATTATCACGGTGTATGTGGCTGGTGTCATCATGTGTGTGGGAGGGGGGAGGGGGGTCACACACACATATACACATTCACACACACGCACACACACACATACATACACACACAAACACACATACACACACACACACATACATACACACACAAACACACACACACACACACACACACACACACACACACACACACACACACACACACACACACACACACACACATACATACACACACAAACACACACACACACACACACACACACACACACACACACACACACACACACACACACACACACACACACACACACACACACACACACACACACACACACACACACGCACACACACACACGCACACACACACACACACACACTCAGAAGTGTCCCTGTTTGCAGATGATGTGAAGTTAATGAGGAGAATTAAATCGGATGAGGATCAGGCAGGACTAAAAGGAGACCTGAGCTGGCTGGACACCTGGTCCAGCAACTGGCTACTAAAATTTAACCCCGGTAAATGCAAAGCCATGAAGAACGGGGAAGGCTAAGAAGACTGCAGACGGAGTATAGGCTAGGTGGCCAAAGATTGCAAAGCCCACTCAAAGGAAAAGATCTTGGTGTGAATATAATACTGACCATATCATCTGAGGCGCACATCAACCAGAAAACTGCTGCAGCATATGGGCGCCTGGCAAACCTCAGACTATCATTCCGATACCTCAGTAAGGAATCGTTCAAGACTGTACACCGTGTACGCCAGGCCCATACTGGAGTATGCAGCACCAGTTTGGAATCCACACCTGGTGTAGCACGTCAAGAAATTAGAGAAAGTGCAAAGGTTTTCAACAAGACTAGTCCCACAGCTAAGCTGAATGTCTTAAAAAGAAAGGTTAAGGGAAATCGGCCTGACGACACTGGAGGACACGAGGGTCAGGATAACATGATAACAGCATATAAAATACTGCAAAGAATTGACATGGTGAACAAAGACAGAATGTTCCAGGAAGGGGACACAGCAACAAGGGGTCACAATTAGAAGTTGAAGACTCAGATGAGTCAGATGGATGTTAGGAAGTATTTCTTCAGTCATAGGGTTGTCAGGCAGTGGAATAGTCTGGCAAGTGATGTAGTGGAGGCAGGAACCATACATAGTTTTAAGACGAGGTATGATAAAGCTCATGGAGCAGGGAGAGAGAGGACCTAGTAGCAATCAGTGAAGAGGCGGGGCCAGGAGCTATGAATCGACCCCTACAACCACAAATAGGTGAGTACATTCCGTGGAGCATCGTGGCGGGAAGTTCGTAACTTCTCTCGTTTCTTGCCAGGAATTTTTTTTGTTTGTTTGCCATTTAGGCACTGAGGATTTTTTTTTTCACCGTCTTTTTTCTGCCGTCTTTTTTTGCGATTTTTGCGTTTTTTTTTTTTTTGGGTGTTTTTTTTTTTGCGTCTATGGTTTCCCGCGTCTTGTGTTGAAAGTTAACCCCCTCCCTCCCCCTCCCCCCGCCCTCCCCCTCCCCCCTCCCTCCCCCTCCCTGCGCCTGGCAAGTGTAATTTTATCGCGTTTGTTTTCCTTGCCGTTTTCTTGCAGTTTGAAAGTTTTTTCTGCTGATTTTAAAGCAGGTTTTTTTTCGTTTTATATCGCATTTTTTTAACATTTCATACGGTAGGTTTTTTTAACCTTTATATTGCAGGTTTTTAACGTTTTATATTGCAGTTTTTTAACAATTTTACATCGCAGGTTTTTTAACACTTTATTTCGCAGGTTTGAACGTTTTATATCGCAGTTTTCTAACGATTTTACACTGCAGTTTTTTAACGGTTCATATCACAGGTTTTTAACGTTTTATATCGCAGGTTTTTTAACGTTTTATATTGCAGGTTTTTTAGCATTTACTATCGCAGTTTTTCACATTTTATATAGCAGTTTTTTAATGTTTTGAATCTCATGGTTTTAACGAATTATATCGCAGATTCTTAACGTTTTATAACGTAGTTTTTTAACGTTTCATGTCATAAACTGGACTTTTTCTCTTAATATGCAATATGCCTAAATAATACAGTGGAACCTCTACTTGCGAGCGCCTCCACATGCGAGTTTTTCCAAATGCGAGTAGTCAATTGGTCGATTTTTTCCTTCCATTTCCTTCCTTTCCATAAGGGAGCAGACCTCAGGGAGGGTGGGTGAGGGGCTCTTGCTCTTGATCTAGGGAATTGGATCTCATGTTTGTTGGACTATCTTATTAAAACATAGGCAATGTATGATGGAAACATGCTTCTTAAAGTACACCAAAAATGAAAGAAATCGGAACATAAATAATGGAGTTCACTTCTCAGAAATTAGCCGCCCCTTAGCGGTATTTTCCTATCGTTTTTATGATTGTTTTCTCGTTTTTTTTGTCTCATTCGATAGAATGGTAAATATATTACAGAAATAGATATGATGTTGATTGGGTTCACGAAGAAAAGTATCTTGAAATTGAGCTCAAAGTAGGAGAAATGTTGGATTCTTTGGCGATGTTAAGAGTAAACAAATGACGTCACTGTCCATTCCAATACAGTCATGAATGGGTTGACATTATTTATACAATTACTACAATAATACAGTAGTGCGCATAACAGTAAATCTTATAGTTTTTGTGTGAATAAAAACTACAAATTATTTATATAATAATAATAATAATAATAATAATAATAATAATAATAATAATAATAATAATAATAATAATAATAATAATATTGATATACGTATAATAATAATACATGTATAATAATAATGTACTATATAATAATAATTATAATAATAGACTGCTTCAAAAGGCTGTCACTAGATGGCAGTGTTTACCACCAAAATGCGTGCTAAAGGAATAACAGGAAAAGTTGGTCGATGGATCTATAATTTCCTCACTAACAGAACACAGAGAGTAGTCGTCAACAGAGTAAAGTCTGAGGCAGCTACGGTGAAAAGCTCTGTTCCACAAGGCACAGTACTCGCTCCCATCTTGTTCCTCATCCTCATATCCGACATAGACAAGGATGTCAGCCACAGCACCGTGTCTTCCTTTGCAGATGACACCCGAATCTGCATGACAGTGTCTTCCATTGCAGACACTGCAAGGCTCCAGGCGGACATCAACCAAATCTTTCGGTGGGCTGCAGAAAACAATGTGAAGTTCAACGATGAGAAATTTCAATTACTCAGATATGGTAAACACGAGGAAATTAAATCTTCATCAGAGTACAAAACAAATTCTGGCCACAAAATAGAGCGAAACACCAACGTCAAAGACCTGGGAGTGATCATGTCGGAGGATCTCACCTTCAAGGACCATAACATTGTATCAATCGCATCTGCTAGAAAAATGACAGGATGGATAATGAGAACCTTCAAAACTAGGGATGCCAAGCCCATGATGACACTCTTCAGGTCACTTGTTCTATCTAGGCTGGAATATTGCTGCACACTAACAGCACCTTTCAAGGCAGGTGAAATTGCTGACCTAGAAAATGTACAGAGAACCTTCACGGCGCGCATAACGGAGATAAAACACCTCAAGCACTTGAGGTTCCTAAAACTGTATTCCCTGGAACGCAGGCGGGAGAGATACATGATTATATACACCTGGAAAATCCTAGAGGGACTAGTACCGAACTTGCACACGAAAATCACTCACTACGAAAGCAAAAGACTTGGCAGACGATGCAACATCCCCCCAATGAAAATCAGGGGTGTCACTAGCACGTTAAGAGACCATACAGTAAGTGTCAGGGGCCCGAGACTGTTCAACTGCCTCCCAGCATATATAAGGGGGATTACCAACAGACCCCTGGCAGTCTTCAAGCTGGCACTGGACAAGCACCTAAAGTCGGTTCCTGATCAGCCGGGCTGTGGCTCGTACGTTGGTTTGCGTGCAGTCAGCAGCAACAGCCTGGTTGATCAGGCTCTGATCCACCAGGAGGCCTGGTCACAGACCGGGCCGCGGGGGCGTTGACCCCCGGAACTCTCTCCAGGTAAACAACATAGGAGAGGTTGTGGCCGGCTCCACCTGTTACATAATGACATATTTTATTCATTCTACAGTACATATCAGGTTTCTCTGTTATTTATATTGCTTATTATGTCATATTAGATGAATATTGATAGAGAAATAAACCGTAGAACGGATTAATTGCATTTAATTGCATTTCAATTAATTTAAATGAGGAAAACTGACTTTGCAAACGAGCAAATCCAGATGCGAGCAAGGTCGCTGAACGGATTAAACTCGTGAGTGGAGGTTCCACTGTATAGGTAAACATATTCTCCCCCTGGAAAAAAAACGCTTCCAAGAGGATGAATAAGAGACTAAACTCACTAAAGGATGTTTTATTGTTCTGTTTTTTTCCACATTTTATTTTACAGTTTTTTTCCCAGCTCTTCATATTATGTTTTGTTTCTCCGTTTTATGATATTTACCGTTTGTTGTGTTCAAGATTATCCTCCTGTTGACTTGCCTTTGTTCCTGTTTGTTGCATGTTTTAAAGAGAGAGAGAGAGAGAGAGAGAGAGAGAGAGAGAGAGAGAGAGACAGACAGACAGAGACAGAGACAGAGAGAAAAAAATATACGTACATAACAGCGTTGACATAAGAGGATAAGTGCTAGGTGCCGTGCAGGAAGTCAGCCTAGCAGCCACACTAGGCAGGAAGCCTAGCAGACACACTAGGCAGGAAGCCTAGCAGACACACTAGGCAGGAAACCTAGCAGACACACGAGGCAGGAAACCTAGCAGACACACGAGGCAGGAGACCTAGCAGACACTAGGCAGGAAGCCTAGCAGACACTAGGCAGGAAGCCTAGCAGACACACTAGGAAGGAAGCCTAGCAGTGTGTCAGGGTCACACAGGAGCAGTGTGTCAGGGCCACGCTGCAGCAGTGTATTAGGGCCACACAGTGTTAGGGCTACCCAATGTGTTAGGGTCACACACACACACACACACACTTAAACAGGCGGATACTGCTGGTCAATATCAGCAGGTCAGGTTGTCGTTTTATCGACAGGTTGTGTCGTCTTGCAGTCATCCTGGGCCATGATGGATTTTGCATTCCGTGACGAGGAGAGGTTGACTCGAGGTCATGGTCCATCACATGGACGGGGTGGACCGCTCCCACCCACGGTACACAAACACGCGCTTATGTAAACACAGAAAAGTACATAACCATCTTTGAGGTAAACAAGAGCTGGTTTTAGGATACAACAGAGAGGCAGAGACGAGGCTCTCCTGTTGTGGCATAAGTTGCTTCTGTTGTGGCATGTGTTGTTTCTGTTGTGTCATGTGTTGCTTCTGTTGTGGCATGTGTTGTTTCTGTTGTGTCATGTGTTGCTTCTCTTGTGTCATGTGTTGCTTCTGTTGTGTCATATGCTGCTTCTGTTGTGGCATGTGTTGTTTCTGTTGTCATGTGTTGCTTCTCTTGTGTCATGTGTTGCTTCTGTTGTGTCATGTGTTGCTTCTGTTGTGTCATGTGTTGTTTCTGTTGTGTCATGTGTTGCTTCTGTTGTGTCATGTGTTGCTTCTGTTGTGGCATGTGTTGTTTCTGTTGTGTCATGTGTTGCTTCTCTTGTGTCATGTGTTGCTTCTGTTGTGTCATGTGTTGCTTCTGTTGTGTCATGTGTTGCTTCTCTTGTGTCATCTCTTATCTCCTGCTTGGTTAGTTAATGAGATTTTAAAAGTATCGGCTACACGAGGGAGAGTCATTAAGGCCGCAAGAAACCTGGTCACCACCAGACAAGAATTCTTCAATTCCTTCAATAGGAATTTAAGTAAACTTTGAGTGTATAGACACCGAAATATACACAAGATGACATACACAGTTTATATATCCTCTTTAATCCTCTTCTCGGGAAACCATTCAATTGCTATTTTCTTTTCTTCTGACTTCCTTGTCCAACTTTTTCTGTTCGAATTCTCTATTTCATAATTCTTATAAATTTCCGGATATTTAAAGCGCGCGTTTGAACTCCAGTTATAAAGAATTCTTCAGCACTGCACAGTTGGTTTCTTACTGGTTTGTTTATTTTCCTTTTCCTTTGGCATTTGCTTGGGTTATGAAGGTTCCTGGACAGTCTTGACGTTGGTGCGTCATCCATTACGTTTTCTTCCTCGCGATTAAAAAACAACAAATAGCTTCAAATCCGCTTGCTGTGCAACACGCACTGACGAAGCAGGGTGTTACCTACCTCAGGCATCCCCCAGGTTTTCCCTAGGCTTTTCCCCTCTAGGGCTTTCCCCCTCCAGGGCTTCCCTAGGCTGAGCGTCACCACTCAGTGTAAGAGGATTCACATCACCGGGAACACAGGCTCTAAAAATGACTACAATCCCCGTGTATAACCTGGTGTTGCAGCAGCCTCTCTCTCTCTCCGTTTGTGTGATATTCTATTTGTATCTACAGGAGCAGAGTTATGCTGGAGGTGTGTGTGTGTGTGTGTGTGTGTGTGTGTGTGTGTGTGTGTGTGTGTGTGTACTCACCTAGTTGTACTCACCTAGTTGAGGTTGCAGGGGTCGAGTCCAAGCTCCTGGCCCCGCCTCTTCACTGGTCGCTACTAGGTCACTCTCCCTGAACCATGAGCTTTATCGTACCTCTGCTTAAAGCTATGTATGGATCCTGCCTCCACTACATCGCTTCCCAAACTATTCCACTTCCTGACTACTCTGTGGCTGAAGAAATACTTCCTAACATCCCTTTGATTCATCTGTGTCTTCAGCTTCCAACTGTGTCCCCGTGTTGCTGTGTCCAGTCTCTGGAACATCCTGTCTTTGTCCACCTTGTCAATTCCTCTCAGTATTTTGTAAGTCGTTATCATGTCCCCCCTATCTCTCCTGTCCTCCAGTGTCGTCAGGTTGATTTCCCTTAACCTCTCCTCATAGAATACCTCTTAACTCTGGGACTAGTCTTGTTGCAAACCTTTGCACTTTCTCTAGTTTCTTTACATGCTTGGCTAGGTGTGGGTTCCAAACTGGAGCCGCATACTCCAATATGGGCCTAACGTACTCGGTGTACAGGGTCCTGAACGATTCCTTATTAAGATGTCGGAATGCTGTTCTGAGGTTTGCCAGGCGCCCATATGCTGCGGCAGTTACTTGGTTGATGTGCGCTTCAGGAGATGTGCCTGGTGTTATACTCACCCCAAGATCTTTTTCCTTGAGTGATGTTTGTAGTCTCTGGCCCCCTAGACTGTACTCCGTCTGCGGTCTTCTTTGCCCTTCCCCAATTCTCATGACTTTGCACTTGGTGGGATTGAACTCCAGGAGCCAGTTGCTGGACCAGGTCTGCAGCCTGTCTAGATCCCTTTGTATTTCTGCCTGGTCTTCGATCGAATGAACTCTTCTCATCAACTTCACGTCATCTGCAAACAGGGACACCTCGGAGTTTATTCCTTCCGTCATGTCGTTCACAAGTACCAGAAACAGCACTGGTCCTAGGACTGACCCCTGTGGGACCCCGCTGGTCACAGGTGCCCACTCTGACACCTCGCCACGTACCATGACTCGCTGCTGTCTTCCTGACAAGTATTCCCTGATCCATTGCAGTGCCTTTCCTGTTATCCCTGCTTGGTCCTCCAGTTTTTGCACTAATCTCTTGTGTGGTACTGTGTCAAACGCCTTCTTGCAGTCCAAGAAAATGCAATCCACCCACCCCTCTCTCTCTTGTCTTACTGCTGTCACCATGTCATAGAACTCCAGTAGGTTTGTGACACAGGATTTCCTATCTCTGAAACCATGTTGGCTGCTGGTAATGAGATCATTCCTTTCTAGATGTTCCGCCATTCTTCTCCTGACAATCTTTTCCATGATTTTGCATGCTATACATGTCAGTGACACTGGTCTGTAGTTTAGAGCTTCATGTCTGTCTCCTTTTTTAAAGATTGGGACCACATTTGCAGTCTTCCATGCCTCAGGCAATCTCCCTGTTTCGATAGATGTATTGAATATTGTTGTTAGGGGTACACTTAGCGCCTCTGCTCCCTCTCTCAGGACCCATGGAGAGATGTTATCTGGCCCCATTGCCTTTGAGGTATCTAGCTCACTCAGAAGCCTCTTCACTTCTTCCTCGGTTGTGTGTACTGTGTCCAGCACATGGTGGTGTACCCCACCTCTCTGTCTTTCTGGAGCCCATTCTGTCTCCTCTGAGAACACTTCTTTGAATCTCTTGTTGAGTTCCTCACATACTTCACGATCATTTCTTGTTGTCTCTCCTCCTTCCTTCCTTAGCCTGATTACCTGGTCCTTGACGGTTGTTTTCTTCCTGATGTGGCTGTATAACAGCTTTGGGTCAGATTTGGCTTTTGCTGCTATGTCGTTTTCATATTGACGTTGGGCCTCCCTTCTTATCTGTGCATATTCGTTTCTGGCTCTACGACTGCTCTCCTTATTCTCCTGGGTCCTTTGCCTTCTATATTTCTTCCATTCCCTAGCACACTTGGTTTTTGCCTCCTTGCATCTTTGGGTGAACCATGGGCTCATCCTGGCTTTTTCATTATTCCTGTTACCCTTGGGTACAAACCTCTCCTCAGCCTCCTTGCACATTGTTGCTACATATTCCATCATCTCATTAACTGGCTTCCCTGCCAGTTCTCTGTCCCACTGAACCTCATTCAGGAAGTTCCTCATTCCTGTGAAGTCCCATTTCCTGTAGTTTGGTTTCATTTGTCCTGGCCTTCCTGCTTCCCCCTCCACTTGTAGCTCCACTGTGTATTCGAAGCTCAAAACCACATGATCGCTGGCCCCAAGAGGTCTTTCATATGAGATGTCCTCAACATCTGCACTACTCAAGGTGAATACTAAGTCCAGTCTTGCTGGTTCATCCTCTCCTCTCTCTCTTGTAGTGTTCCTTACGTGTTGGTACATGAGGTTTTCCAGTATCACCTCCATCATCTTAGCCCTCCATGTATCTTGGTCCCCATGTGGCTCCAAGTTCTCCCATTCGATCTCCTTGTGGTTAAAGTCGCCCATGATCAGGAGCTTTGCCCTGCATGCATGAGCTCTTCTCGCCACTGCAGCCAGTGTGTCAACCATCGCTCTATTGCTCTCGTCATACTCTTGCCTTGGCCTCCTGCTGTTCTGTGGTGGGTTATACATCACTGCAATTATCACCTTGGGACCACCAGAGTGAAGCGTTCCCGCTATGTAATCACTTTCTTCTCCGCTGTCCCCTCTCTCTAGCTCATCAAAATTCCATCGGTGTTTGATCAGCAATGCCACTCTTCCACCCCCCCTGTTCCTTCTGTCTTTTCTCAGGATCTGGTATCCTGCTGGAAAGATGGCATCAGTTATCATACCTGTAAGCTTGGTTTCTGTGATTGCTATGATGTCTGGTGATGCCTCTTTGACTCTTTCGTGCCACTCCTCCCACTTGTTTGTTATTCCATTAGCGTTTGTGTACCATACCTTCAGTTTCCTTTCCAACACTGTGGTTTGGGGGGCCTGTGGGGGTGGGAGACCTGGTAGCATACTGTGGGATTCTATGGTTGGGGGTTGGGTGGAAGCTGTGGGTATGGACTGTATTGTGTGTTGGGATGGTGTGATAGGTTGTGGGGTTCTGAGGATAGTTGTGTGTGTGCTTGCCCTTGCTGCTCTGTTCTGCTCTGACTGACCTCTGCTGGTTCCATCCTTGTCTCCTTTCCTAGCTCCTTTCGCTTTTTTGTCCTCTCCCTCAGCTGCTGTCTCTCTGTTTGTGTTCTGTCTCTGTCTAGGAACACCTTCTTGTCCTCTTCCGAGCTTTTCAACCGTGGTTTCTCTTGGAGGATCCTGTTCTGCACTGTTTCTGTCCTGAGAATCAGCTTGATTGGTCGGTTTCTCCCCTTCATGTACCCCCTATTCTCTGAAAATTTACAATCTCATCCATGTCTTCTCCCCCTATTTCTGTGATGATTTTCTCAATCTCCTTTCTTTCTTCCTACCGTCTTTCAGTGTGTCCTTTCCTCTCTCTCCCGAAGCCCATGGATAAACACTGATTTTGCCCTTTCCTCCTCCCATTGCCTCTCCCTCTGTGACTCTGGTTCCTGTCTGTATGTGGTCATTTTCTCCCTTGATTTTTCCAGTGACTCTTGGTAGCATGGTTGTGCCTCAGCATTCGACCTATCTCCCTCTCCATCTGCACCCATCTGCTCTTCCCTTCCACTCCCTGGCCCTTCTTTGCAGGCTGATATGACCTTAGCATAATTCATATCTCCTTCCTTCCTGTTCAGCCTCTCATCTTCGTATGGTGTGTCTTCTCTGGTCCCTACCCCTGAGACTTGCTTCAGCCTGTTTACCTCAAATTCTAGGACCTTTACCCTGGCTACTGCAGTTTCGACTTGTGCCTCCCAATTCTTCGTCTCCTTCTCCAACCTCTTTTCCCATTTCACAGAGAGCTCTTTCTCCATTTTTTTCAGAAAGCTCTCCTAATTTTCTCTCCCATTCTTGCTCTATCCTTTTCCACTGTTCCTCCATCCATTCCTCCCTACCAGTACCATTGTCATGTGATCCCTGATTCCTGCGAGTCCCAACCATTTTTTTTTTAGTGAAAGAGAGAGAGAAAGAGAAAAAGAAAAAGGGGGAAAGAGTGAGAGATAGGGAGAGAGAGAAGAGGAGCCTAGAAGGAGGGGAAAAGAAGGGAAAAAGGGGGAGAAAGTGAGAGAGGGAAAAGGTAAGAGAGAGGGGGGAGTGACAAGGGAAGAGAGAGAGAAAAGAAGAGGAAGAGAGAGAGTAAGAGAGGAAGAGAGGAAGAGAGAGAGGGAGAGGGAGAGAGAGAGGAAGAGAGAAAGAGTGAGAGGAAGAGAGAGAGGAAGAGAGAGAGGAAGAGAGAGAGGATGAGAGAAAGGGGGAGAGAGAAAGAGAGAGAGAGAGAGAGAGAGAGAGAGAGAGAGAGAGAGAGAGAGAGAGAGAGAGAGAGAGAGAGAGAGAGAGACAGAGAGAGAGAGAGAGGAAGAGAGAGGAGAGAGGGAGAGATGGGGAGGGGGAAAGGAAGGGTTATAGGGTCACTTCACAGGAAGGTGTAAAATCCTGTATATGTGTGTGTGTGTGTCTGTATGTATGTGTGTGTGTGTGTGTGTGTGTGTGTGTGTGTGTGTGTGTGTGTGTGTGTGTGTGTGTGTGTGTGTGTGTGTGTGTGTGTGTGTGTGAATATGTGTGTGTGTGTGTGTGTGTGTGTGTGTGTGCTACAGCTATTCAAGTGCCTAACAGCAGAGCAGTTCTCACCTAGTGTGCTTGCATATGTTTATGTAAACAGTCCTTATTTCCCACGTATGTACTACATATGTATTGTATATGTACCCGATCTCTTGGTTCCCACTGTACTGTCTTATGCGTTTAAAATTACGTTAAAAAATAAGTACACTAGGCTTCGCCTATATGCCGCTACCTCTAAATTCTATTAAATGCCAGTAAATGCTGCTTATTCTAACTCTGATAGCTGGAGGAGAGTGACGCCCAATTCCAGCTAGAGACAGGTACTATTGACCCCATGCAACTCAAACTAGGTGAATATTACTTGCGGCTGGCAGTGGAGTAACGTTGCTGGTCTGTCCTGTCCCAGAAGTTGATGTTTGATGCTTCTCGGTAATTTTTCCACTAACTTCCTGTATGCACTATAGTCTCTAGCTCTTCTAATTTTTTCACTCACTCACTGTATTTACTGACACATCTATACATATCTCTTATCTCCCTGGTCTTGAGTCGCACTTATTCTTCAAAATACCCCACTGCGTTATTATGGCAACATTATTTATGCCTGACACAACCGTTCACCCTTCCATCGGCCCCCAATAAACACTCAGCCAATATTTCCTTTGTTTTCTTTTCTGTGATCACTTATATTTCTTTTTTTCGGGGCTTAAGTGATTATATGCACTCTTATGCGTGCACACGCCTATATCCCACACTCTATTCCTTATGGCACAGTTAGAAATTACCACCAAAACACGAGCTCAAACCGCGTGACTCCTCCACGAGTGTGTGTGTGTGTGTGTGTGTGCGTGTGTGTGTGTGTGTGTGTGTGTTTGTGTGTGTGTGTGTGTGTGTGTGTGTGTGTGTGTGTGTGTGTGTGTGTGTGTGTGTGTGTGTGTGTGTGTACTCACCGGTCTGTGGTTCCTGGACGGGTGGGAGCGGGGGTCGAGTCAAGGCTCTTGTCCCTGCGACTCTTTACTACTTGTCTGGCATTGTTAGTTTCTTGCCTCTTGGATGTTATCGTACCTTCTCTAATAACTGTGTATCGAATTGCCCTCCATCACTTCCACACCTACAAACATCCATATTTACACCCAGACTTTAACACCCCAACATCTTGTACACTTGGCAACATTGCCACAGAATTACAGTGTTTTTACTTATTCTTTGTCAGATAAACAAACACACGCTTCGATTACATTATGACAAACACAATTATTTCACCAAGATCGCACCTACACCAGTGGAAGGAGACAACTGTGGCTATAACGTTGTTTGCACTTTGTGATTGTTACAGTGGTCTTGTATTGGACATAATTATGTACACTGGAAGTAATACATTGACAGATACCAGGAAGTTATTGGGTATTTCTGAGAACATACAACAAAACTCCCACAAAAACACAGAGACACTCGCTTTGTGTGTGAGGAGTGTAAAACAATAGTGTTACAAACTTACAAACATACACACTTGCAAACATGCACACTTACACAAACGTGTATGAAATACTTTGTCTTGTGTATATCAGAGGTGTGTTTTTCCACCACTGGGCGCCCCCCCTCCTGCTAGGGCGACACATAACAACACATTCATCATCATTAACTCAATAGTTGTTTTATTTCAGGCACATAAACATCACAATGATTCTGTAAACTACAACATTCCTCCCACCGCCTCAGAGTGCAGGCGCAGTTTTTCTCACCTCCAGGACTCAAGTCCGGCTAACTGGCTTTCCTGAATTCATTCATACTCCTCACACTCCAACAGCAAGGTCATTAAGAACCATTTTTGTCAAATGTGTTCATTATTAAAACTTTCTTTACCCCCTCCCTCCAGCCCCTCCTGGGGTGACCTTTACCCCCTCCCTCCAGCCCCTCCTGGAGTGACCTTTACCCCCTCCCTTCAGCCCCTCCTGGAGTGACCTTTACCCCCTCCCTCCAGCCCCTCCTGGGGTGACCTTTACCCCCTTCCTCCAACCCCTCCTGGGGTGACCTTTACCCCCTCCCTCCAGCCCCTCCTGGGGTTACCTTTACCCCCTCCCTCCAACCCCTCCTGGGGTGACCTTTACCCCCTCCCTCCAGCCCCTCCTGGAGTGACCTTTACCCCCTCCCTCCAACCCCTCCTGGGGTGACCTTTACCCCCTTCCTCCAGCCCCTCCTGGGGTGACCTTTACCCCCTCCCTCCAGCCCCTCCTGGAGTGACCTTTACCCCCTTCCTCCAGCCCCTCCTGGAGTGACCTTTACCCCCTTCCTCCAGCCCCTCCTAGAGTGACCTTTACCCCCTTCCTCCAACCCCTCCTGGGGTGACATTTACCCCTTGCCTCCAGCCCCTCCTGGAGTGACCTTTACCCCCTCCCTCCAGCCCCCTCCTGGAGTGACCTTTACCCCCTTCCTCCAGCCCCTCCTGGAGTGACCTTTACCCCCTTCCTCCAGGCCCCTCCTAGAGTGACCTTTACCCCCTTCCTCCAACCCCTCCTGGGGTGACATTTACTCCCTTCCTCCAGCCCCTCCTGGAGTGACCTCTACCCCCTCCCTCCAGCCCCTCCTGTGGTGACCTTTACCCCCTTCCTCCAGCCCCTCCTGGGGTGACCTTTACCCCCTTCCTTCAGCCCCTCCTGGAGTGACCTTTACCCCTTTCCTCCAACCCCTCCTGGGGTGACCTTTACCCCCTTCCTCCAGCCCCTCCTGGAGTGACCTTTACCCCCTTCCTCCAGCCCCTCCTGGGGTGACCTTTACCCCCTTCCTCCAGCCCCTCCTGGGGTGACCTTTACCCCCTTCCTCCAGCCCCTCCTGGGGTGACCTTTACCCCCTCCCTCCAGCCCCTCCTGGAGTAACCTTTACCCCCTCCCTCCAGCCCCTCTTGGGGTGACCTTTTCTCCCTTCCTCCAGCCCCTCCTGGGGTGACCTTTACTCCCTGCCTCCAGCCCCTCCTGGAGTAACCTTTACCCCCTCCCTCCAGCCCCACCTGGAGTAACCTTTACCCCCTCCCTCCAGCCCCTCCTGGAGTGACCTTTACCCCCTTCCTCCAGCCCCTCCTGGAGTAACCTTTACCCCCTCCCACCAACCCCTCCTGGAGTAACCTTTACCCCCTCCCTCCAACCCCTCCTGGGGTAACCTTTACCCCTTCCTCCAGCCCCTCCTGGGGTGACCTTTACCCCCTTCCTCCAGCCCCTCCTGGGGTGACCTTTACCCCCTTCCTCCAGCCGCTCCTGGGGTGATCTTTACCCCCTCCCTCCAACCCCTCCTGGGGTGATTTTTACCCCCTCCCTCCAACCCCTCTTGGGGTTACCTTCACCCCCTCCCTTCAACCTTTCCTGGGGTGACCTTTAACCCCCTCCATCCCCTCCTGGGGAGACCTTTATTCCTTCCCTCCAACCCCTCCTGGGGCGACCTTTACCCCTCCCTCCAACCCCTCCTGGGACGACCTTTACCCCCTTACTCCAACCCCTACTGGGGTGACCTTTACGCCCTTCCTCCAACCCCTCCTGGTGTGACCTTTACCCCCTCCCTCCAGCCCCTCCTGTGGTGACCTTTACCCCTACCTCCAACCCCTCCTGGGGTGACCTTCACCCCCTTCAACCCCTCCTGGGGTGGCCTTTACCCCCTCCCTCCAACCCCTCCTGGGGTGATCTTTACCCCCTCCCTCCAACCCCTCCTGGGGTGATTTTTACCCCTTCCCTCCCATCCCCTCCTGGGGCGACCTTTACCCCTCCCTCCAACCCCTCCTGGGGTGACCTTTACCCCCTCCCTTCAACCTTTCCTGGGGTGACCTTTACCCCCTCCTCCAACCCCTCCTGGAACGACCTTTATCCCTCCCTCCAACCCCTCCTGGAGCGACCTTTACCCCCTCCTCCAACCCCTCCTGGAACGACCTTTATCCCTCCCTCCAACCCCTCCTGGAGCGACCTTTACCCCTCCATCCAACCCCTCCTGGGGCGACCTTCACCCCCTCCCACCAACCCCTCCTGGGGCGGCCTTTGCCTCATCCCTCCAACCCCTCCTGGTGCGACCTTTACCCCTCCCTCCAACCCCTTCTGGGGCGACCTTTACCCCTCCCTCCAACCCCTCCTGGGGCGACCTTTACCCCTCCCTCCAACCACTCCTGGGTCGACCTTTACCCCCTCCCTCCCAACCCCTCCTGGAGTGACCTTCACCCCCTCCCTCCAACCTCTCCTGGGGCGACCTTCACCCCCTCCCACCAACCCTCCTGGGGTGACCTTTACCCCTCCCTCCAACCCCTCCTGGGGTGACCTTTACCCCCTCCCTCCAACCCCTCCTGGGGCGACCTTCACCCCTCCATCCAACCCCTTCTGGAGTGACCTTTACCCCTCCCTCCAACCCCTCCTGGAGCGACCTTCACCCCCTCCTTCCAACCCCTCCTTGGGCGACCTTTACCCCTCCCTCCAACCCCTCCTGGGACGACCTTTACCCCTCCATTCAACCCCTCCTGGGGCGACCTTTACCCCTCCCTCCAACCCCTCCTGGGGTGACCTTTACCCCCTTACTCCAACCCCTACTGGGGTGACCTTTACGTCCTTCCTCCAACCCCTCCTGGTGTGACCTTTAGCCCCTCCCTCCAACCCCTCCTGGGGTGACCTTTACCCCTACCTCCAACCCCTCCTGGGGTGACCTTCACCCCCTTCAACCCCTCCTGGGGTGGCCTTTACCCCCTCCCTCCAACCACTCCTGGGGTGATCTTTACCCCCTCCCTCCAACCCCTCCTGGGGTGATTTTTACCCCTTCCCTCCCATCCCCTCCTGGGGCGACCTTTACCCCTCCCTCCAACCCCTCCTGGGGTGACCTTTACCCCCTCCCTTCAACCTTTCCTGGGGTGACCTTTACCCCCTCCATCCCCTCCTGGGGCGACCTTTACCCCTCCCTCCAACCCCTCCTGGGGCGACCTTTACCCCCTCCTCCAACCCCTCCTGGAGCGACCTTTACCCCTCCATCCAACCCCTCCTTGGGCGACCTTTACCCTCTCCCTCCCAACCCCTCCTGGGGCGGCCTTTGCCTCATCCCTCCAACCCCTCCTGGGGCGACCTTTACCCCTCCCTCCAACCCCTTCTGGGGCGACCTTCACCCCTCATCCAACCCCTCCTGGGGAGACCTTTACCCCTCCCTCCAACCTCTCCTGGGTCGACCTTTACCCCCTCCCTCCCAACCCCTCCTGGAGTGACCTTCACCCCCTCCCTCCAACCTCTCCTGGGGCGACCTTCACCCCCTCCCACCAACCCCTCCTGGGGTGACCTTTACCCCTCCCTCCAACCCCTCCTGGGGTGACCTTTACCCCCTCCCTCCAACCCCTCCTGGGGCGGCCATCACCCCTCCAACCAACCCCTCCTAGGGTGACCTTTACCCCTCCCTCCCACCCCTCCTGGAGCGACCTTCACCCCCTCCTTCCAACCCCTCCTGGGGCGACCTTTACCCCTCCCTCCAACCCCTCCTGGGGCGACCTTTACCTCTCTCTCCAGCCCCTCCTGGGGCGACCTTTATCCCTTCCTCCAACCCCTCCTGGGGCGACCTTTACCCCCTCCCTCCAACCCCTCCTTGGGTGACCTTTACCCCCTCCCTCCAACCCCTCCTGGGGTGACCTTTACCCCTCCCTCCAACCCCTCCTGGGGTGACCTTTACCCCCTCCCTCCAACCCCTCCTGGGGTGACCTTTACCCCCTCCCTCCAACCCCTCCTGGGCGACCTTTACCCCCTCCCTCCAACCCCTCCTGGGGCGACCTTTACCCCCTCTTTCGTCTCCTGAATTACACATCCTGTTTGGCCATCTTAATCTGCTCTATCCTCTCTAAATGGCAAACCACCTCAACAACCCTTCCTTAGCCCTCTGGATAATACTTTTAGTAACCCCGCACCTCCTCCTGATCTCTGCGCTTTGATTATCCTACATAATATTCACACAACACATTGGTTTTAATACCTGACTTCTCCACTACCTCCATCCACCATCTTGCTGCAGCATTTAATTAAAGCTCACGCCTCACACCTACGTAAAACTGTTCGTACCACTACTCTGCTCCAATCTCCTCTGTTGTTGCCACAGATAAACTTCCTCTCACAGATGCCTCAACTCAACAACCAACCTTTTTCTTTCCTGGTCTTGTCCACGGTTCACCTGGCCTTTCATGGACCCAACAGCGGACAAGTTCACTTCCGGATATCTGAACACATTTACGTCTCCCACACTCCTTCCCTCCACTCTTATATTTCATTGTGTACGTTTTGTTTTCTTACTCTCACAAGTTCACTCTTTCTTATGTTCGCTTTTAACTTCCCTCATTTACGTGTTCTTCCAAATTAACCTTTGAGACTCTTCTTCAGACGGTTCAAAATAACATTGTATTTGACAGAGTGACTATGACACAGAGTGACTGTGACACAGTGACTGTGACACAAAGCGAATGTGACACAGTGACTGTGAAATAGAGAGACTGTGACACAGAGTGACTATGACATAGTGACTATGACACAGAGTGATTATGACACATGGTGACTGTGACATAGAGTGAATGTGACACAGTGACTGTGACACAAAGTGAATGTGACACAGTGACTGTGACACAAAGTGAATGTGACACAGTGACTGTGATACAGAGTGACTGTGACAATGAGTGACTATGGTACAGAGTGACTGTGACACAGAGTGAATATGACACAGAGCGACTGTGACACAGAGTGACTATGACACAGAGTAACCATGACACAAAGTGACTGTGACATAAAGTGACTGTGACACAAATTGACAGTGAAACAGAGTGACGGTCACACAGAGTGGCTGTGACACAGAGTGACTGTGAAACAGTGACTGTGACCCAGAGCGACTGTGACACAGAGCGACTATAACACAAAGTGACTGTGACACAGATTGACCGTGACACAGAGTGACTAACACAGAGTGACTGATAGAGAGTGACTGTGGTAGAGAGTGACTGTAACAGAGAGTGACTGTGACAGAGAGTAACTGTGACACAAAGTGACTGTGGCACAGAGTGACCGTGACACAGAGTGACTGTGTCAAAGAATGACTGTGACACAGAGTGACTGTGATAGAGAATTACTGTGGCACAGAGTGACTGACTGTGACACAGAGTGACTGTGACACAGAATGACTGTGACACAGTGACTGTGGCACGGAGTGACTGTGGCACAGTGACTGTGACACAGAGTGACTGTGAAACAGAGTGACCGTGACACAGAGTGACTGTAACACAGAGTGACTGTGATAGTGACTGTGATAGAGAGTGACTGTGACGCAGAGTGACTGTGACACAGAGTGACTGTGACAAAGAGTGACTGTGATAGAGAGTGACTGTGAGACAGAGTGGCCGTGACACAGAGTGACTGTGACAAAGAGTGACTGTGACACAGAGTGACTGTGACAAAGAGTGACTGTGACACAAAGTAACAGCGACACAGAATGACTGTGACAGAGTGACTGTGATAGTGACTGTGACACAGAGTGACCGTGACACAGAGTGAGTGTGACAAAAAGTGACTGCGACACAGAGTGGCTGTGACAAAGAGTGACTGTGACACAAAGTGACAGTGACACAGTGTTTGTGGCACAAAGTGTCAGTGACGCAGAGTGACTGTGACACGGAGTGACTGTGACACAGCGACTCTGTGACGCAGAGTGACTGATAGAGAGTGACTGTGACACAGAGTGACCGTGACACAGAGTGACTGTGACAAAGAGTGACTATGACACAGTGACTGTGACAAAGAGTGACTGTGACACAAAGTGACAGTGACAAAGAGTGACTGTGACAATGAGTGACTGTGACAGAGAGTGACTGTGACAGAGAGTGACTGTGAAACCGAGTGACCGTGACACAGAGTTGTTAGCATAGTTGCTGATCCCTGTATTCCCAGTATTATATAGCATAGCATATTAGTATCATCCATGTGCTTTAGATACGAGATCCCTTGTAGGCCTGTGGCTTTGTGTGACGTCACGGGATGCAGGTGTGTAGGCTCATACCTCTGCCCCGGCCTCACTCGGCGGCAGACCATTCAGAGGACAGGCAAGGCAGCTGGGCTCCATCGCTCACCATCTCAGTCTGACAATATAGTTACCATCCTACAAGTGTGTCTACCTTCAACCTACGATATCTCCATTAAAGAACCCTTTACGATAGAGTGACTGTAAGACAGAGTGACTGTGATAGTGACTGACGCAGAGTCACTGTGATAGAGAGTCACTGTGACACAGAGTGACTGTGACAAAGAGTGATTGTGACAGAGAGTGATTGTGACACAAATTGACAGCGACACAGAGTGATTGTGACACAGAGTGTCCGTGATACAGAGTGACTGTGACACAGAGTTACTGTAACACAGAGTGACTGTGACAAAGAGTGACTATGACACAGTGACTGTGACAAAGAGTGACTGTGACAAAGTGACAGTGACACAGAGTGACTGTGACAGAGTGACTGTGACAGAGAGTGACTGTGACAGAAAGTGACTGTGAAACAGAGTGACCGTGATACAGAGTGACTGTAAGACAGAGTGACTGTGATAGTGACTGTGGCGCAGAGTGACTGTGGCGCAGAGTCACTGTGACACAGAGTGACTGTGACAAAGAGTGATTGTGAGAGAGAGTGATTGTGACACAAAGTGACAGCGACACAGAGTGATTGTGACACAGAGTGTCCGTGACACAGAGTGACTGTGACAAAGAGTGACTATGACACAGTGACTGTGACAAAGAGTGACTGTGACACAGAGTGACTGTGACACAGTGACTCTGTGACGCAGAGTGACTGTGACACAGAGTGACCGTGACACAGAGTGACTGTGACAAAGAGTGACTATGACACAGTGACTGTGACAAAGAGTGACTGTGACACAAAGTGACAGTGACACAGAGTGACTGTGGCAAAGAGTGACTGTGACAGAGAGTGACTGTGACAGAAAGTGACTGTGAAACAGAGTGACCGTGACACAGAGTGACTGTAAGACAGAGTGACTGTGATGGTGACTGTGACACAGAGTGACTGTCATAGAGAGTCACTGTGACACAGAGTGACTGTGACAAAGAGTGATTGTGACAGAGAGTGATTGTGACACAAAGTGACAGTGACACAAAGTGACAGTGACACAGAGTGATTGTGACACAGAGTGACTGTGACACAGTGACTGTGACACAGAGTGACTGTGGCACAGAGTGACCGTGACACAGAATGATTGTAAGACAGAGTGACTGTGATAGTGACTGTGACACAGAGTGAATGTGACACAGAATGAATGTAAAAAGAGTGACTGTGACACAAAGCGATTGTGACACAAAGTGACTCTGACACAGATTGACTGTGACATAGAGTGACTGTGACACAGAGTGACCGTGATAGAGAATGACTGTGGCACAGAGTGACTGTGACTCAGAGTGACTGTGACATAGAGAGACTGACTGTGACAGAGAGTGGCTGTGACACAAAGTGATTGTGACACAGTGACTGTGACACAGAGTGACAGTGACACATTGACTGTGACACAGAGTGACTGTGACACAAAGTGATTGTGACACAGTGACTGTGACACAGAGTGACTCTGACACAGTGACTGTGACACAGAGTGACTGTGACGCAGAGTGACTGTGACACAAAATGACTGTGACACAGTGACTGTGACACCGAGTGACTGTAACACAAAGTGACAGTGACACAAAGTGATTGTGACACAGAGTGACCGTGACACAGAGTGACTATGACACAGAGTGACTGTGACACAGTGAGTGTGACACAAAGTGACCGTGACACATAGTGATTGTAAGAGAGAGTGACTGTAATAGAGAGTGACTGTGACACGGAGTAACTGTGATAGTGACTGTGATAGAGAGTGACTGTGACACAGAGTGATCGTGACACAGAGTGACTGTGACGTAGAGTGACTGTGATAAAGAGTGATTGTGACACAGAGTGACCGTGACACAGAGTGATTGTGACACAGAGCGACTGTGACAGAAAGTGACTGTGACACAGAGTGACCGTGAGACAGAGTGACTGTGACAAAGAATGACTGTGATACAGAGTGACTGTGATAGTGAATGACTGTGGCAGAGAGTGTCTATGACACAGAGTGACTGTGACTCAGAGTGACTGTGACACAGAGAGACTGACTGTGACACAGAGTTCTCAGTAGTAGTAACCAGTTACCAGTAACCAGTACCAGTAGTTGACTCGCTACCAACCGTCTCTGCCTGAGTCACTGTCTATTCATATTGTGCTGACCTAGCAGTATTCAAAGACCCCCTCACATATGGGTACTGTGGGCGGCCAGTCAGTGTTACGAGAGGAGCAAGGAGACAAGGTTACGGCTATTTATCATGTGGGAGTTCGAACACGTGGATTGGGTAAAGTAATACTCACGTAGGCTGGTAGTACGTATAATTACAGATAATGTGGGGAGCGCCCTTACAGCCGTAACCTTGTCTCCTTGCTCCTCTCGTAACACTGTCTGGCCGCCCACAGTACCCATATGTGAGGGGGTCTTTGAATACTGCTAGGTCAGCACAATATGAATAGACAGTGACTCAGGCAGAGACGGTTGGTAGCGAGTCAACTACTGGTACTGGTTACTGGTAACTGGTTACTACTACTGAGAGAGTGACTGTGACACAGTTACCGTGACACATTGACTGTGACACAGAGTGACTGTGACACAATGACAGTGCCACAGAGTGACTATGGCGCAAAATGACTGTGACACAGTGATCGTGACACCGAGTGACTGTAACACAAAGTGACTGTGATAGAGAGTGACTGTGACTCAAAGTTGACTGTGACACAGAGAGACTGATTGTGACACAGAGTGACTGTGACACAACATGATCGTGACACAGAGTGACTGTGACACAGTGACTGTGACACAGAGTGACTGTGACACACTGCCTGTGACAGAGTGACTGTAACACAAAATGACTGTGACACAAAGTGACCGTGACACTGAGTGGCTGTAACACAAACTGACTCTGATAGAAAGTGACTGCGACACAGAGTTACTGTGATAGAGAGTGACTGCGACACAGAGTGTCTGTGACACAGAGTGACCGTGACACAGAGTGACTGTGACACAGAGTGACCGTGACACAGAGTGACTGTGACACAGAGTGACTGTGACACAGAGTGACTGTGACACAACATGATCGTGACACAGAGTGACTGTGACACATTGACTGTGACACAGAGTGACCGTGACACAGAGTGACCGTGACACAGAGTGACTGTGACACAGAGTGACCGTGACACAGAGTGACTGTGACACAGAGTGACTGTGACACAGAGTGACCGTGACACAGAGTGACTGTGACACAGAGTGACTGTGACACAGAGTGACTGTGACACAACATGATCGTGACACAGAGTGACTGTGACACATTGACTGTGACACAGAGTGACCGTGACACAGAGTGACCGTGACACAGACTGACTGTGACACAGAGTGACCGTGACACAGAGTGACTGTGACACAGAGTGACTGTGACACAGAGTGACCGTGACACAGAGTGACTGTGACACAGAGTGACTGTGACACAGAGTGACTGTGACACAACATGATCGTGACACAGAGTGACTGTGACACATTGACTGTGACACAGAGTGACCGTGACACAGAGTGACCGTGACACAGAGTGACTGTGACACAGAGTGACCGTGACACAGAGTGACTGTGACACAGAGTGACTGTGACACAGAGTGACCGTGACACAGAGTGACTGTGACACAGAGTGACTGTGACACAGAGTGACTGTGACACAACATGATCGTGACACAGAGTGACTGTGACACATTGACTGTGACACAGAGTGACCGTGACACAGAGTGACCGTGACACAGAGTGACTGTGACACAGAGTGACCGTGACACAGAGTGACTGTGACACAGAGTGACTGTGACACAGAGTGACCGTGACACAGAGTGACTGTGACACAGAGTGACCGTGACACAGAGTGACTGTGACACAGAGTGACTGTGACACAGAGTGACCGTGACACAGAGTGACCGTGACACAGAGTGACTGTGAGCACTCTAGCTCTGGTCTCCTTCACAAGGCTACACATAGTCATCTGTAAGTATATTAATCAGTCACAGTGACGTCACACATCCTCATCTAAGAGTCATTCACTGATAAAAAAAAAAAAAAATTCTCTTATACACCCTAACCTTAGCGTCACTGCATAAAAATCTTCACTGGTTTTATTAAGCTACCGCCTATTGCACACACTTGCAACATCTGCCACATTGCTTCCCTATCTGCTCTATCATATGTTTTTTTTCAGAATTCATAAATGCGATAAGTAGTTCTTCACGTTTTTCTAAGTGTACTTCAGCTCCGGTGTTCGCTGTCAACACCTGGGTTGTGTCTTCTGCCCTTCCTAAATTCTCTCTGCTTTCCTGCAATCCTAATTTATCTTACAATATATTTCGTACATCGGTTTGCGTGTGGTCAGCAGTAACAGCCTGGTTGATCAAGCCCTGATCCACTAGGAGGCCTGGTCAAGGACCGGGTTCTGGGGGCGGTCATCCCCGGAACATCCTCTGGGGGATGCTAGGAGTGAGGAAGAGCTAGACCAAAATGTTGGGGAGTTTGTGAAGCCGTGGGTATATATATATATATATATATATATATATATATATATATATATATATATATATATATATATATATATATATATATATATATACATATCCCGATCAGCCTTTAAGATCTGTCTTAATCCTATCTGCTCACATGTTCTTTCCAGTTTTACTATACCCACTGCTTCACAAACTCCCCAACATTTTGGTCTAGCTCTTCCTCACTCCTAGCAAGTGTTTTTTCCTCCCTGCTCAATGCTTGAAATTACCACCCCACTTACATTATCAACATTTTTAACTCTTTTAAATTTTATCTCGCTCTTTTCAGCACCTCCAACTTCACATCTAACATCTCTCGTCTTTCGTTATTCACCGCCAGGTTTATTTGCTTCCCAGACTTCTTTAAGTATTTATCTCGTTACAAAGCTGTATCTTATTCACAGCGAAACTCACTGATAGAGACTAATTATTTCTTCCAATAGTTCTCCATGGACACTCCCTCATCTCTCTCTCTCTCTCTCTCTCTCTCTCTCTCCATTCACTCTGCCTTCCGTATATAATTTTTACTTTGTAAATGCCTCTCATATAACATTTTTTTCCCACCTGTCTACCCCTAGTACCCGAACCTTACCAGCCATGACGTCTGCCACATTTCTCGTCAATTTAGCAGTTAGAACAGGCAGAACAATTATCTCTTCACTAGATTCCAAACTCCTTCCTCCCTAAGGTGAAGAACCACTTGCTATAACCCACCGCTCACATCCCACTTTTATTCTAATCCACTTAATTCTTGAATTCAGAAACTCTTAACCTATCAGTTCTTTCCATAACTGATCATTTAATATTTCTGTTACTACTTTAGCTATGGTTCTCTCAGATGTTGTGACATCAACCTTGGTTCTCTCAGATGTTGTGACATCAACCTTGGTTCTCTCAGATGTGACATCAACCTTGGTTCTCTCAGATGTTGTGTCATCAACCTTCTTGATATTCATTACAGCATCAGTAATTTCTTCTTATGTATGAGTACTACATCCTTATACACACACAACTATCTACTTCATCTCCACACTCTCACACAACTATCTACTACATCTCCACACTCTCACACAACTATCTACTTCATCTCCACACTCTCACACAACTATCTACTTCATCTCCACACTCTCAGACAACTATCTACTTCATCTCCACACTCTCACACAACTATCTACTTCATCTCCACACTCTCACACAACTATCTACTTCATCTCCACACTCTCAGACAACTATCTACTTCATCTCCACACTCTCAGACAACTATCTACTTCATCTCCACACTCTCACACAACTATCTACTTCATCTACACACTCTCACACAACTATCTACTTCATCTCCACACTCTCAGACAACTATCTACTTCATCTCCACACTCTCAGACAACTATCTACTTCATCTCCACACTCTCAGACAACTATCTACTTCATCTCCACACTCTCAGACAACTATCTACTTCATCTACACACTCTCAGACAACTATCTACTTCATCTCCACACTCTCACACAACTATCTACTTCATCTCCACACTCTCACACAACTATCTACTTCATCTCCACACTCTCAGACAACTATCTACTTCATCTCCACACTCTCAGACAACTATCTACTTCATCTACACACTCTCAGACAACTATCTACTTCATCTACACACTCTCAGACAACTATCTACTTCATCTACACACTCTCAGACAACTATCTACTTCATCTACACACACTCAGACAACTATCTACTTCATCTACACACTCTCAGACAACTGTCTACTTCATCTACACACTCTCAGACAACTATCTACTTCATCTACACACTCTCAGACAACTATCTACTTCATCTACACACACTCAGACAACTATCTACTTCATCTACACACTCCCAGACAACTATCTACTTCATCTACACACTCTCAGACAACTATCTACTTCATCTACACACACTCAGACAACTATCTACTTCATCTACACACTCTCAGACAACTGTCTACTTCATCTACACACTCTCAGACAACTATCTACTTCATCTCCACACTCTCAGACAACTATCTACTTCATCTACACACTCTCAGACAACTATCTACTTCATCTACACACTCTCAGACAACTATCTACTTCATCTACACACTCTCAGACAACTATCTACTTCATCTACACACTCTCAGACAACTATCTACTTCATCTACACACTCTCACACAACTATCTACTTCATCTACACACTCTCAGACAACTATCTACTTCATCTCCACACTATCACACAACTATCTACTTCATCTACACACTCTCAGACAACTATCTACTTCATCTCCACACTCTCAGACAAATATCTACTTCATCTCCACACTCTCACACAACTATCTACTTCATCTACACACTCTCAGACAACTATCTACTTCATCTACACACTCTCACACAACTATCTACTTCATCTACACACTCTCACACAACTATCTACTTCATCTACACACTCTCAGACAACTATCTACTTCATCTACACACACTCAGACAACTATCTACTTCATCTACACACACTCAGACAACTATCTACTTCATCTACACACACTCAGACAACTATCTACTTCATCTACACACTCTCAGACAACTATCTACTTCATCTACACACTCTCACACAACTATCTACTTCATCTACACACTCTCAGACAACTATCTACTTCATCTACACACTCTCAGACAACTATCTACTTCATCTACACACACTCAGACAACTATCTACTTCATCTACACACTCTCAGACAACTATCTACTTCATCTCCACACTCTCACACAACTATCTACTTCATCTACACACTCTCACACAACTATCTACTTCATCTCCACACTCTCACACAACTATCTACTTCATCTACACACTCTCAGACAACTATCTACTTCATCTACACACTCTCACACAACTATCTACTTCATCTACACACTCTCAGACAACTATCTACTTCATCTACACACTCTCACACAACTATCTACTTCATCTACACACTCTCACACAACTATCTACTTCATCTCCACACTCTCACACAACTATCTACTTCATCTACACACTCTCAGACAACTATCTACTTCATCTACACACTCTCACACAACTATCTACTTCATCTACACTCTCTCAGACAACTATCTACTTCATCTACACACTCTCAGACAACTATCTACTTCATCTACACACACTCAGACAACTATCTACTTCATCTACACACTCTCAGACAACTATCTACTTCATCTCCACACTCTCAGACAACTATCTACTTCATCTCCACACTCTCACACAACTATCTACTTCATCTCCACACTCTCACACAACTATCTACTTCATCTCCACACTCTCACACAACTATCTACTTCATCTCCACACTCTCACACAACTATCTACTTCATCTCCACACTCTCACACAACTATCTACTTCATCTCCACACTCTCACACAACTATCTACTTCATCTCCACACTCTCAGACAACTATCTACTTCATCTCCACACTCTCAGACAACTATCTACTTCATCTCCACACTCTCACACAACTATCTACTTCATCTACACACTCTCAGACAACTATCTACTTCATCTACACACTCTCACACAACTATCTACTTCATCTCCACACTCTCACACAACTATCTACTTCATCTACACACTCAGACAACTATCTACTTCATCTACACACTCTCAGACAACTATCTACTTCATCTCCACACTCTCACACAACTATCTACTTCATCTACACACTCTCAGACAACTATCTACTTCATCTACACACTCTCAGACAACTATCTACTTCATCTACACACTCTCAGACAACTATCTACTTCATCTACACACTCTCAGACAACTATCTACTTCATCTACACACTCTCAGACAACTATCTACTTCATCTACACACACTCAGACAACTATCTACTTCATCTACACACTCTCAGACAACTATCTACTTCATCTCCACACTCTCAGACAACTATCTACTTCATCTACACACTCTCACACAACTATCTACTTCATCTCCACACTCTCAGACAACTATCTACTTCATCTACACACTCTCAGACAACTATCTACTTCATCTACACACTCTCAGACAACTATCTACTTCATCTCCACACTCTCAGACAACTATCTACTTCATCTCCACACTCTCACACAACTATCTACTTCATCTCCACACTCTCACACAACTATCTACTTCATCTCCACACTCTCACACAACTATCTATATACACACTCAGACAACTATCTATATACACACTCAGACAACTATCTATATACACACTCAGACAACTATCTACACACACACTCAGACAACTATGTACACACACACTCAGACAACTATCTACACACACACTCAGACAACTATCTACACACACACTCAGACAACTATCTACACACACACTCAGACAACTATCTACACACACACTCAGACAACCTATTTTTAAAATTTCTTCTTCGTGATTTTTAGTAACTGATTGACGAGAGATAACCAGTTCTCTGGTTCTCAGTTATCCATAAAAACTCGCTTGTGACTTGAAACCTTCAAAATGCACCTCGTTTGTGAGTTGAGACACTCAGAATGCACCTCGTTTGTGAGTTGAGACACTCAGAATGCACCTCGTTTGTGAGTTGAGACACTCAGAATGCACCTCGTTTGTGAGTTGAGACACTCAGAATGCACCTCGTTTGTGAGTTGAGACACTCAGAATGCACCTCGTTTGTGAGTTGAGACACTCAGAATGCACCTCGTTTGTGAGTTGAGACACTCAGAATGCACCTCGTTTGTAGACTGAAAGACCCAGAATGCACCTCGTTTATAGATTGAAAGGCCTAGAATGCACCTCACCCATTCTCCCAGCCCCCTCCTCGCACCCCCACCCCATTCCACGGATCCTACACCACCCATCTAACAATCCCACCCCTCGGACCCCCTCCTCGCACCCTCACTTTCTTTCCACAGATCCCTACTTCCCAGCTCACCACCCCACCGCTCAGCCCCCCACCTACCAGCCACCCCACCTACCACCTCACACATAAAACCCACCACCCACCACATACACCTGTCCAAGAGTGATCATGACCAGGAATAAAGCCTGTTGTGAATGTGAAAAAAAATTGGGAGAAATATGAGGGGCATTGATTGTGAAATATGCGGTAAAACGTCACATATATCATGTACAAAGCTTCGTGCAACCATGACAGATGACGTAAAACAAGAAAGTCGTTTCTGGATTTGCCCCGGTGAGAGGGACAGCTGGTCAGGCATAAGAGAGGCACTGAAAAGTGAAAACCTAGAAAGCGTAAGGAAGTTTCTAAGGAGCTTGTCAGAGTTATACAAAGAGTGGAAAACAGGGGATAAGGAACAAGAAAAGGAGGAAAGCGCAAATAGAGGTGAAAATCCAAGGAGTGGAAGTAAGAGTGGAGAACGTCACACAGAGCAAGTCGGAAAAGAATGAAACAGTGATACATAACATAGCGGAAAGGGAAAGGGAGGATGAGAAAGCAAGAGCAGGAACAAACGATGACGAGAAAAGGGAAGATATTAGCCTAGAAGAAAGTAAACAAGAGAACTCAGATCAAATGGCAGAACTTGGGAAAGACACAAAAGCAGTAAATATAGGTAGTCAGAACATTTGCAGATACTATGCTAAAGATATGTGCCTATATGGCAGAGATTGTTGGAATAAACACGCTAGAAAATGTGCCAACATGTTGAGGAAGGGAAAGTGTCGTTTCAACAAAGAGTGCAGCAGCAGGTACTTCCATCCAGTGATGTGTAGAGCTTCAACACCGTCCAGAGAATGTTATGACCTGAGCTGCCCAGACCATCATGCAAAAGGAACGCGGCGCTACAGAGTTAGCAGAGAAAAGGAAATTGAACAGCAATATTTTTTAGACAAAAAGAGAAAAGATCGAACCAAAGGGAAGAGACAAACATGGGAAATGGTACAGAGAGGGCAGATTGGCAGCAAAATGGGACGTACCAAACCAGGCATCAGCTCATCAAGGCCGATTAAGTAACCAAACGCGAAGCCAGTACTGGATTAACCAGGGGTGTATACACCAGGGGACATACCAGGTAGTACATCACCAGTGGTACTAACGAAACATAAAGCAAGACAAAACATCCCAAATGGTAATTCCTGCTTCATATTTGCAAATATTCAGGGTTTGAAATCAAATAAAAATGACAAAGTTAGTTATGTCAGTGAGCTCCTGACAGAAGCGAATGCAGTATTTGGAACATTTACAGAAACACATATAAGTGATGTTTTGGACGGAGAGATAAAGATAGAAAACTACAAAATGTATAGATGTGATAAAAGAAATAGGTCACAGGGAGGAGTAGGACTCTATACAAAGGATACCTTCTGTTGCACAGAAGTGATGAACTCTACGAAGGATATAGTAGAAATTCTGGGCATTAAAGTTGAAAATAGGAATTTGGTAATTATCCTAGTATATAAACCACCATCAAAACAGATACAAAAACAATATACTCCGATCATAACTTCATAGAAGTTCAAACTAGTATTAACTCAGGGTTAGGAAACTGCATCACTAATGTTAGAGACGGGATGTTCAGTAAGTTTAATTTTAACAACCATAGAATTGACTGTGAAAAAATAAACCAAGAGCTATCAGACATCCTGGGAATCAGACATGAGCGACCTAAATCCCCACCAATGTCTAGAGAACCTGAATACAGAAGCATACAAAGTATGTATGAAACATGTACCATTGAGAAAACCCAGAAGACCAGATATTGAGAGAGCGTAGGAGATGGTACAGAAGAAGAAGACGGGTTACTGAACTGCTCAAAAACACAGATATGTTGCAACAGAGTAAAGATAGACTTAGCAGAGAGATCACTGAATTAGAGCAAAAAACTTAGGATGTCATACCTCACAGAAGAAGTACAAAGGGAACAAAGGGCCATACAGGATATTGCAAGAAACCCAACATATTTCTATTCCTACTCAAAATCCAAGCTAAGAACTACCTGTAGAATTGGACCACTACTGAGAGGAGACTCGTATACTGACGATGAACAGGAAATGAGTGAAATTCTAAAAGAACAGTATGAGTCGGTGTTCAGCAACCCACTAAATGACAGCAAGGTAGAAAATGCAGAAATATTTTTCACTCCAGCAGAAGGCCGCACAGACCAACTAACTGACATTAGTACAAATCCCATAGATTTTGAAAAAGAATTGTATAACATGCCCACTCACTCAGCACCTGGACCAGATTCATGGAATGCTCTATTTATAAAGAAGTGCAAAGTACCACTAGCACGAGCCCTCAGTATTCTTTGGAGAAAGAGCTTAGATCTAGATGAAACACCAGAGGCCTTAAAGAGTGCAGACACAGCTCCTTTGTATAAGGGAGGTAATAGAGCACAAGCTAAAAATTACATACCAGTGGCCCTAACTTCTCACATCATGAAAATCTTCGAAAGAGTGATGACCTGGAGTTTACCTGGAGTTTACCTGGAGAGAGTTCCGGGGGTCAACGCCCCCGCGGCCCGGTCTGTGACCAGGCCTCCTGATGAGACGACAGATTACAAATTTAATGGACCAGCACAACCAACATGGTTTTAGAGCAGGACGATCATGTCTGTCACAGCTGCTGAACCATTATGACAAACTTACGGAGGCACTGAAAGACACCCAAAACGCAGATGTGATCTACACAGATTTTGCAAAGGCGTTTGACGAATGCGATCATGGAGTGATAGCGCACGAAATGAAGGCCATGGGCATTACGGGGAAGGTAGGCAGATGGATTTTCGGGTTCCTAACATACAGAACACAAAAAATAGTAGTGAACAGGGCAAGATCCAGCATCAGTGGGGTCGAAAGCTCAGTGCCTCCAAGGCACTGTCCTGCCACCTCTGCTGTTCCTCATCCTCATAGCAGACATAGACAAAAACACCCGGCACACTTATGTATCATCATTTGCAGATGACACTAAATTAAGCATGAAAGTCACTACGGTAGAGGACGCTGAAAAAGTACAGGAAGACATAAACAGGGTTTTCCAGTGGGCAGTGGAAAACAACATGACGTTCAATGGTGATAAGTTCCAGCTGCTTAGGTATGGAAAGAATGAAGAACTCAAAAGGAGCACTATATACAAAACTCAAGAGGGTCACCAAATAGAACGTAAGGAACACGTAAAAGACCTAGGAATAATTATGTCAGCGGACCTTTCTTTTAAAGACCATAACAAGACAAAGATCACACCAGCCAGGAAGATGACTGGGTGGGTATTGAGAACTTTCAAAACAAGGGAAATCATGCAGATGGTGACACTCTTCAAATCGCTAGTGCTCCCTCATTTAGAATATTGCTCAGTGCTGACGGCCGTGTTCAAAGCGGGAGAAATATTGGAGCTGGAACAAATACAGAGATCGTTTACGGCTCACATCGAGCCAGTAAAGCACCTAAACTACTGGGAACGCCTGCAAGTTTTGAACATGTAGTCATTGGAGCGCAGGAGAGAGAGATACATGATAATATATACCTGGAAAATACTCGAAGGCCTGGTCCCAAATCTGCACACTGCCATAACAACATACTGGAGTGAGAGATATGGGAGGAAGTGTAAAACAAACCCAGTGAGAAGCAGGGGTGCGGTGGGGACAATAAGGGAACACTGTATCAACATCCAGGGTCCCAGCTATTCAACATCCCACCAGAAGATATCAGAAACACGGCTGGAACAAGTGTAGAAGCCTTCAAGAGGAAACTGGACAGGTACCTTCACCAGGTGCTAGATCAACCAGGCTGTGATGGATATATGGGGCAGCAGGCCTCCAGCAGCAACAGCCTGGTTGATCAGACAAGCACCAGACGAGCCTGGCCCATGGCCTGGCTCAGAGAGCAGATTAACTCTCGAAACTCTTCAAAGGTATATCAAAGGTATAGACTGAAAGACCTAGAATGCACCTCGTTTGTAGACTGAAAGACCTGGAATGCTCCTCGTTTGTGGACTGAAAGACCTGGAATGCTCCTCGTTTGTGGACTGAAAGACCTGGAATGCTCCTCGTTTGTGGACTGAAAGACCTGGAATGCTCCTCGTTTGTGGACTGAAAGACCTAGAATGCTCCTCGTTTGTGGACTGAAAGACCTGGAATGCTCCTCGTTTGTGGACTGAAAGACCTAGAATGCTCCTCGTTTGTGGACTGAAAGACCTGGAATGCTCCTCGTTTGTGGACTGAAAGACCTGGAATGCTCCTCGTTTGTGGACTGAAAGACCTAGAATGCTCCTCGTTTGTGGACTGAAAGACCTAGAATGCTCCTCGTTTGTGGACTGAAAGACCTGGAATGCTCCTCGTTTGTGGACTGAAAGACCTAGAATGTACCTCGTTTGTAGACTGAAAGATCTAGAATGTACCTCGTTTGTGGACTGAAAGATCTAGAATGTACCTCGTTTGTGGACTGAAAGATCTAGAATGTACCTCGTTTGTAGACTGAAAGATCTAGAATGTACCTCGTTTGTAGACTGAAAGATCTAGAATGTACCTCGTTTGTAGACTGAAAGATCTAGAATGCTCCTCGTTTGTGGACTGAAAGACCTAGAATGCTCCTCGTTTGTGGACTGAAAGATCTAGAATGTACCTCGTTTGTAGACTGAAAGACCTAGAATGTACCTCGTTTGTGGACTGAAAGATCTAGAATGTACCTCGTTTGTGGACTGAAAGACCTAGAATGTACCTCGTTTGTGGACTGAAAGATCTAGAATGTACCTCGTTTGTGGACTGAAAGACCTAGAATGTACCTCGTTTGTAGACTGAAAGACCTAGAATGTACCTCGTTTGTGGACTGAAAGATCTAGAATGTACCTCGTTTGTGGACTGAAAGATCTAGAATGTACCTCGTTTGTAGACTGAAAGACCTAGAATGTACCTCGTTTGTGGACTGAAAGACCTAGAATGCACCTCGTTTGTAGACTGAAAGATCTAGAATGCTCCTCGTTTGTGGACTGAAAGACCTAGAATGTACCTCGTTTGTGGACTGAAAGACCTAGAATGTACCTCGTTTGTAGACTGAAAGACCTAGAATGCACCTCGTTTGTGGACTGAAAGACCTAGAATGTACCTCGTTTGTGGACTGAAAGACCTAGAATGTACCTCGTTTGTAGACTGAAAGACCTAGAATGTACCTCGTTTGTGGACTGAAAGACCTAGAATGCACCTCGTTTGTAGACTGAAAGATCTAGAATGCTCCTCGTTTGTGGACTGAAAGACCTAGAATGTACCTCGTTTGTAGACTGAAAGACCTAGAATGCACCTCGTTTGTAGACTGAAAGACCTAGAATGCACCTCGTTTGTAGACTGAAAGACCTAGAATGCACCTCGTAATTCCTGGTGTGGCCGGATGATGGAGGAGCGGGCGGGCCTGTGTGATAACACTCTCCTGTCCCTTAATGTCAAGGATAAGATTGTGTCTAGCAGTGCTAATACGTCACGATGTACCTCCCTTTCTCTCGGTCCGTCCACTTTGAGATTACAGCAGTGTTTGTCTCTGAACGTCTGTGACAGTAATGAGAACGTTAATGAGAGGAGACCGGGAATTATTTTTTTAATCTTCGTAAGGTACAGGAATGACTTTTACCTAACACTGGAGCACCTTCAACAAGTACTGGATACGTCTAGCAAGTACTGAATACGTCTAGGAAGTACTGAACACGTCCAGCAAGTTCTGAATACGTCTAGCAAGTGCTGGACACCTTCAGCAGGTACTGGACACCTTCAGCAGGTACTAAACACTTTCAGCAGGTATTGGACACCTTCAGCAGGTACTGTACACCTCCAGCAGGTACTGAAGTATAAAAGAAATTTCTGAATGTGACTGACAACTGTTGGCTACAATAGGTACCTGAGTTCACTGCTTGGTGGGCAGGGGCAGGTAGAGTGGGCAGGGGAAAGTAGGGTGAGCAGGAGTAGGTAGGGTGTGCAGGGGAAGGTAGGGTGTGCAGGGATAGGTAGGATGGGCAGAGAAATGTAGGGTTGGCAGGGATAGGTAGGGTGGGCAGGGAAAAGTAGGGTGTGAAGGGGTAGGTAGTGTAGGCAGGGAAAGCAGGGTGTGCAGGGGTAGGTAGGGTGGGCAGGAGAAGGTAGGGTTGGCAGGGTTAGGTTGGGCGTGCAGGGGCAGGTAGGGTGGGCAGGGGGTAAGTAGGATGGGCAGGGGTATGTACGGTGGGCAGTGGTAGGTAGGGTGGGCAGTGGTGGGTCGGGTGGGCAGGGGCAAGGAAACTTGCCCATGTTTATATTTCTCAGTGCCAGGAGAGATAGAGAGAGAGAGAGAGAGAGAGAGAGAGAGAGAGAGAGAGAGAGAGAGCCACCACCGATTGGAATGCTCTTCTCCAAGGGGATATTGACAACCAAGTGAAAGCCTTCACTGGACACATCCTTAATCTACAACAAGAACACATTCCTCACCGGCAATATGTGACGAAGCCCACAGATCAGCCTTAGTTTGGCTTTCGTTGTAGAGAGGCTGCTACTGCTAAGTACAAAGCATGGCGAAGGTATAAGAGACATCTTACCACCTATAACAGAAACTTGCACAGGCAAGCCTGTAGGCATATGGGTGATGTTCAAAAGTGGGCCATTGCTAAATGGGAGGTGGACACTAAAATAAAGCTAGCATCAGGTAGGGTAGGCTCCAAAACCTGGTGGTCCCTGATCAAGGACAGACAAGGTTATCTGCCTGATGAACTCATTCCACCTCTAAATCGACAGGATGGGACCACCTCTACTTGTAGTCAAGAGAAAGCGGACCATTTTGCCGAAAACTTTGCTATCAAAATGCAAGCTCCTGATCCAGCAAGGGATCCTCCTTGGCTAGCTGCAAGAACTGTGTCAAAATTGTCAGTGGTGACAATAAGGCAGGAGGTGTATTTCCTTCTAAAATCGCTTGACCAAGAAAAGGCTGTGAGCCCAGACAAGTTGAGCCCCAAGATTGCTGAGAAGATGTTGAGACCAGCTAGCAGCACCTCTAACTCGCATCTTTTAGCAGTGCCTAGTACAGTGTAAATGGCCCTCTCTGTGGAAAGAGGCAAATGTAGTCCCTGTTCACAAAAAGAAGAGCAGAGCAGAAATCAGCAACTACAGACCAGTGTCACTCCTATCAATCACTCGTAAGATCCTTGAGACAATAATCTCAAGACAAATGACAGAGTTTTTTGACTACCACTCACTACTTTGTGACCGTCAATATGGCTTCAGGAAAGGTTACTCTGCTGCTGATCTGTTGTTAAACCTCTTCACTAAGTGGCACCAGTCACTGGATGAATCCAAAGTCAGCTGTGTGGTAGCACTGGACATTGCTGGTGCTTTCGACCGGGTGTGGCACCAGGACCTCTTAGCAAAACTGCAAGCTCTGGGAATTGCAGGCTCTGCGCTATGTCTCCTCAGTGATTACCTTCATGGTAGGTCTCTAAGGGTAGTTCTCACTGAAACAGAATCAGCAAGACATCCTATTGGGGCAAGTGTTCCACAAGGAAGCGTGCTGGGACCATTGTTATGGAATGTCTACTTCAACGACCTTCTTCATCTCATCCCAGAATCCCGTGCATACGTAGACAACTGTACACTGACATTCACTTATCCAAGAGAAGAAATGCCAGCTGCTCTAAGCTATATCAATCACCAGCTAAGAGCTATATCAGCTTGGGGAAATAGATGGCAAGTAACATTTGCACCTGAGAAAACACAAATGATGGTCTCTATGCGCCATGGTGGTATTACCGGTGCAGTAGTAAGGATGAATGGGAGGGTGTTGGCACCTGGAGAAGTTGATATCCTTGGGGTGAAATTTGATTGTGAGGAACCACGTTGTAAATCTTGCAAACAACACAGCCAGGAATCTTACAGCACTTCGCCGTATCTCGCATCTGCTTGACAGTAGGGGTTGCAAGATTTTGTACGAGGCACAAGTACGCTCACACCTTGTGTATGCTCCAATTTCTTGGTTCGCCTGCCCCCCTTCTCATCTGCGACTGCTTGACAGAGTAGGGAACAGAGCAAGACGTTTCATCTCTCGCCTGGACCAATCCTGGATAGATCTGTCATTTCAGCAGAGCCTTCAACACAGGAGGGATGTGGGTGGCCTTACTGTTATGTACAAGGTCAATATTGTCGAAGTACCACACATGGATACACTTCGAGGACAGCGTGAAGCAAGCTTCTAAACCATAAAGCGGGCAGAAAGCAGCAACTTCACTCTGGCTGTACCCTTCTCCAGAACATCACTTCATATGAGACCATTTATGCCCAGGATGACTCGAGTATGGAACACATTCGTACAGCATAATGATGTCAATGAGATAAAGTCAGTTGATCAAATGAAAATGCTGGTCCACAGATGGCTTCAACTTCATCCTGTTCCTTACTTGTATGTCTCATGACAATAAAAATGCTTTCAAATGAGCTGATGTAGGTAACAGCTCTTAGCTTGTCAATAAAACTAGGGATTCTTAACCTAATCTTGTCAAACCCTGCGTAAAAAAGAGAGAGAGAGAGAGAGAGAGAGAGAGAGAGAGAGGGTAGGTTGGTGAGGGAGGGAACTGGAGGTGAGTCAGTGGGTCAGGGAGGTCGATGAGGCCTGGTGGCAGAGGTTATTTATTTTGCGGGGGGTCCTCCGACCCCCTCCCTCCCTCACACCTGGTCCTCTGACCCCCTCCCTCCCTCACACCTGGTCCTCCGACCCCCACCCTCCCTCACACCTGGTCTTCCGACCCCCTCCCTCCCTCCCTCACACCTGGTTCTCCGACCCCCTCCCTCCCTCACACCTGGTCCTCCGACCCCCTCCCTCCCTCACACCTGGTCCTCCGACCCCCTCCCTCCCTCACACCTGGTCATCCGACCCTCTCCCTCCCTCACACCTGGTCCTCCGACCCCCTCCCTCCCTCCCTCACACCTGGTCCTCCGACCTCCTCCCTCCCTCATACCTTCACCTCCTCCCTCCCTCACACCTGGTCCTCCGATCCCCTCCCTCCCTCACACCTGGTCCTCCGACCCGTCTCACACCTGGTATCTCAAACTTCCAGAATACCACAAACGGAATGAGCCTTGCTCACTACTGTAAGCAAGTAACGTGTTGACGTACCACACCACGTAACATCATTCAACTTAGTCACAGGTTATAGCCACAATAACAGTGCTGTTTATAGCTCGCTCGTTGTTACACTAGGCAGCAAGCACCGTGTCCTCCTGAGCTCATACATCATCAATGATGATAATGCACTGCTTTTAGAGATGTCATCAACACCACTGAAGACAGTGATATGTACTTCCTGCGTGAGATCTACGGCTGGTATGAAGCTCATACCTTTCCTACGGTGAATACCCAGTATGTGAGCTTGTTACTGAGATAACGAACTAGCATAACAACTACATGCAACAAGCTAGCATAACAATTGCATTAAACAAGCTAGCATAAAAACTGCATGAATCAAGCTAGCATAACAACTGCATTAAACAAGCTGGCCTCACTTAGCTAAGAAAGAGTAGCCAGGGTTGCGCCACTAACTCACATTAACTAAGTCAACCAGAGGATCCTAAACTAGCAGGAAAACAAAGAAAGGCAAGACAACTAACTCTCCATCAGTTTCTCAAAACAAACTGTGAGTTCAGGGATGTTAAAAGAATAAACTTGAGGTCAGTACCAGGAACACTGCATTAACCAAGCCAAGACTTTCACTGCCCTAATATGATCAGAAGTCAAAAGGATTTGAAAATCCTACAGAGGTGTGGCTGAGCCACGACCTGCGCTGGCACACACCTTCACCTCCTGCAGATGTGTGGAGTCTGCAACACTCGCTTCACAACATTCAACTTCAAAATGTCAACACCGACAGTAATATCAACAGGAAAATCACACCTACTGTATAACTGTGTTTGAAAGGGGAGTCATAGATGATCCCTGTTGTCTTACACTCGTAAAGCTTCAAGCTTAATTATAAAGTGGCAGATGTACTTCAGCTGGCGAAGAAAGCTAAGCTTTACAGTTCAAAGTGAGTTGCTTGCTCCTTTAATATGTTGCTTTATGTTAATATGATTTAGTTAACGGTTGTCAAAGGTACTTTTCCATAGACACCTAACCTGTGGTGTGTGTGTATGTGTGTGTATGTATACTCACCTAATTGTACTCACCTGGCCCCGCCTCTTCATTGGTCGCTACTAGGTCCACTCTCTCTCTGCTCCCTGAACCTTGTCGTACCTCGTCTTAAAGCTATGTATGGGTCCTGCCTCCACTACATCACTCTCCAGACTATTTCACTTACTGACAACTCTGTGACTGAAGAAATACCTCCTAACATCCCTGTGACTCTTCTGAGTCTTCAACTTCTAATTGTGACCCCTTGTTGTTGTGTCCCATCTCTGGAACATCTTGTCTCTGTCCACGATGTAGATTCCTCTCAGTATTTTATATGTCGTTATCATGTCCCCCTTGTCCTTCCTGTCCTCCAGTGTCGTCAGGTCGATTTCCCATAACCTCTCCTCGTAGGACACGCCCCTTAGCTCCGGGACTAGTCTCGTTACAAACCTTTGCACATTCTCTAATTTCTTGACGTACTTGACAAGGTGTGAGTACACAAATAATCCGCACATAGGAGAGAGGAGCTTACGACGACGTTTTGGTCCCACTTGGACCATTTAAATTGTCCAAGTCGGACCGAAACGTCGTTATAAGCTCCTGTCTCCTATGTGCGGGTTATTTGTGTATTGCTCCAGTTACAGTATTGTGCCTTTTCGTTTTTTAGGTGAGGGTTCCAGACTGGTGCTGCATACTCCAGTATGTGCCTGACATACACTGTGTACAGAGTTCTGAATGATTCAATGCTGGGGTGTCGGAACGCTATTCCTAGGTTTGCTAATGTGATGTCCTTGATATCTGAAATATTCTAGGTGAATACAAGATCTAGACTTGCTGGATCGTCCTCTCCTCTCTCTCTGGTAGCATCCCTAATGTGTTGATGCATGACGTTTTCCAGTACCACCTCCCTCATCTTAGCCCTCCACGTTTCTGGGCCTCCGTGTGGCTCCAGGTCTTACCAGTCAATTTAATTGTGATTGAAATCACTGCTCACGTGGACCCTTCTTGCCACTTCGGTCAGTGTGTTGACCATGTGTGTGTGTGTGTGTTTATGTACTCACCTAGTTGTGGTTGCAGGGGTCGATTCACAGGCCCTGGCCCCGCCTCTTCACTGGCCACTACTAGGTCACTCTTCCTGCTCCCTGAGCTTTATCATACATCTTCTTAAAGCTATGTATGGATCCTGTCTCTACATCCTAACATCCCTGTGATTCACCTGAGTCTTCAACTTCCATTTGTGACCACTTGTTGTTACTCAGCTATATCCTCATTGTCATGCTGAAGTCTCCCAGCTCAGACTGACACTGCTGACTAACACTACTGTAGTCTCCAAACTCAGGCCCGGTGGCCCGGTGGCCTGGTGGCTAAAGCTCCCGCTTCACACACGGAGGGCCCGGGTTCGATTCCCGGCGGATGAAAACATTTCGACACATTTCCTTACACCTGTTGTCCTGTTCACCTAGCAGCAAATAGGTACCTGGGTGTTAGTCGACTGGTGTGGGTCGCATCCTGGGGGACAAGATTAAGGACCCCAATGGAAATAAGTTAGACAGTCCTCGATGACGCACTGACTTTCTTGGGTTATCCTGGGTGGCTAACCCTCCGGGATTAAAAATCCGAACGAAATCTTATCTTATATACGTAATTTATTCTGCATGATAGAATATGATAGGAAGACATAATAACACACTGCTGATGTATTCAGTTTTGCTAAAAAACAGACTGCCAAACACTGCTCACTGATGAAAACATTCGACTCTCAATCGCAACGTACTAAGTTTGATTCCCTGGCAGGGAGGAACATGTAGGCAAGTTAGTTTCCTTGCAGCTTTGTCGTTCCTACTCACCTGACAGTAAAAATAGTTACCTGTGTGCTAGCCCACTGTTGTGGGTGTTACAAAACTGCAGTAGTGCAGGAATGTTATGTCCAGGGTATGAAAACTCTCGGGTTGTGTAAGACAGTTCCAGTACCGGCTGGAAGTGTGCAAGTGTTGGGTAAGAGACATTCATGCAGCTCACAGTGCTCATTAAATAAAAAAAAGTCTCCCTCAACCCGGTTGTAAAATTTGATTTTTGATGATGTGGTTGTTGGCGCTGCGCTTCTCGCGTTACTCTTTATATTCTCTACTAAAATCTTCGTTGAATTGGGTATATTTCCTCATCTCTTTTATTTTCTTATGTGTGGGTTTGTACTTTCCTTGTTCTGGATTTGTCGTGGTTGCAGGGGGTTGAACCTCATCTCCTGGACCCTTCATCATAACCATAAATAATTGTGAGCTTAAGAAGCAGTTTTTTTTCGTTTTTGTGGCTGACTTGGCTCTAACCTTGAGTTGTTTACCTGTCACTGTCTCTCACACACCCTCCCCCACCCTGTCACTGTCTCTCACACACCCTCCCCCACCCTGTCACTGTCTCTCACACACCCTCCCCCACCCTGTCACTGTCTCTCACACACCCTCCCCCACCCTGTCACTGTCTCTCACACACCCTCCCCCACCCTGTCACTGTCTCTCACACACCCTCCCCCACCCTGTCACTGTCTCTCACACACCCTCCCCCACCCTATCACTGTCTCTCACACACCCTCCCCCACCCTGTCACTGTCTCTCACACACCCTCCCCCACCCTGGCACTGTCTCTCACACACCCTCCCCCACCCTATCACTGTCTCTCACACACCCTCCCCCACCCTGTCACTGTCTCTCACACACCCTCCCCCACCCTGGCACTGTCTCTCACACACCCTCCCCACCCTGTCACTGTCTCTCACACAACCTCCGCCACCCTGTCACTGTTTCTCACACACCCTCCCCCACCCAGTCACAGTCTCTCACACACCCTCCCCCACCCTGACACTGTCTCTCACACACCCTCCCCCACCCTGACACTGTCTCTCACACACCCTCCCCCACCCTGTCACAGTCTCTCACACACCCTCCCCCACCCTATCACTGTCTCTCACACACCCTCCCCCACCCTGTCACGGTCTCTCACACACCCTCCCCCACCCTGGCACTGTCTCTCACACACCCTCCCCCACCCTATCACTGTCTCTCACACACCCTCCCCCACCCTGACACTGTCTCTCACACACCCTCCCCCACCCTGACACTGTCTCTCACACACCCTCCCACACCCTGTCACTGTCTCTCACACACCCTCCCCCACCCTGACACTGTCTCTCACACACCCTCCCACACCCTGTCACTGTCTCTCACACAACCTCCGCCACCCTGTCACTGTGTCTCACACACCCTCCCCCACCCTGTCACTGTCTCTCACACACCCTCCCCCACCCGGTCACTGTCTCTCACACACCCTCCCCACCCTGTCACTGTCTCTCACACACCCTCCCCACCCTGGCACTGTCTCTCACACACCCTCCCCCACCCTATCACTGTCTCTCACACACCCTCCCCCACCCTCTCACTGTCTCTCACACACCCTCCCCCACCCTGTCACTGTCTCTCACACACCCTCCCCACCCTGGCACTGTCTCTCACACACCCTCCCCCACCCTATCACTGTCTCTCACACACCCTCCCCCACCCTGTCACTGTCTCTCACACACCCTCCCCCACCCTGTCACTGTCTCTCACACACCCTCCCCACCCTGGCACTGTCTCTCACACACCCTCCCCCACCCTGTCACTGTCTCTCACACACCCTCCCCACCCTGTCACTGTCTCTCACACACCCTCCCCACCCTGGCACTGTCTCTCACACACCCTCCCCCACCCTTTCACTGTCTCTCACACACCCTCCCCCACCCTGTCACTGTCTCTCACACACCCTCCCCCACCCTGTCACTGTCTCTCACACACCCTCCCCCACCCTGGCACTGTCTCTCACACACCCTCCCCCACCCTATCACTGTCTCTCACACACCCTCCCCCACCCTGTCACTGTCTCTCACACACCCTCCCCACCCTGTCACTGTCTCTCACACACCCTCCCCCACCCTATCACTGTCTCTCACACACCCTCCCCACCCTGGCACTGTCTCTCACACACCCTCCCCCACCCTATCACTGTCTCTCACACACCCTCCCCCACCCTGTCACTGTCTCTCACACACCCTCCCCCACCCTGGCACTGTCTCTCACACACCCTCCCCCACCCTCTCACTGTCTCTCACACACCCTCCCCCACCCTGTCACTGTCTCTCACACACCCTCCCCATCCTGTCACTGTCTCTCACACACCCTCCCCCACCCTGTCACTGTCTCTCACACACCCTCCCCCACCCTGTCACTGTCTCTCACACACCCTCCCCCACCCTGTCACTGTCTCTCACACACCCTCCCCACCCTGTCACTGTCTCTCACACACCCTCCCCACCCTGTCACTGTCTCTCACACACCCTCCCCACCCTGTCACTGTCTCTCACACACCCTCCCCACCCTGTCACTGTCTCTCACACACCCTCCCCACCCTGTCACTGTCTCTCACACACCCTCCCCACCCTGTCACTGTCTCTCACACACCCTCCCCACCCTGTCACTGTCTCTCACACACCCTCCCCATCCTGTCACTGTCTCTCACACACCCTCCCTCCCCACCCTGTCACTATCTGTCACACACCCTCCCCACCCTGTCACTGTCTCTCACACACCCTCCCCCACCCGGTCACTGTCTCTCACACACCCTTTCCACCCTGTCACTGTCTCTCACACACCCTCCCCACCCTGTCACTGTCTCTCACACACCCTCCCACACCCTGTCACTGTCTCTCACACACCCTCCACACCCTGTCACTGTCTCTCACACACCCTCCCCACCCTGTCACTGTCTCTCACACACCCTCCCTCCCCACCCTGTCACTATCTCTCAAACACCCACCCCACCCTGTCACGGTCTCTCACACACCCTCCCCACCCGGTCACTGTCTCTCACACACCCTCCCCCCCCTGTCACTGTCTCTCACACACCCTCCCCACCCTGTCACTGTCTATCACACACCCACCTCAACCTGTCACTGTCTCTCAAACACCCTCCCCACCCTGTCACTGTCTCTCACACACCCTCCTAACCCTGTCACTGTCTCTCACACACCCTCCTCCACCCTGTCACTGTCTCTCACACACCCTCCCCCACCCTGTCACTGTCTCTCACACACCCTTCCCCCACCCTGTCACTCTCGCACACCCTCCCCCCACCCTGTGACTGTCTCTCACACACCCTCCCCCACCCTGTCACTGTCTCTCATACACCCTCCCCACCCTGTCACTGTCTCTCACACACCCTCCCTCCACCCTGTCGATGTCTCTCGCACACCCTCCCCCACCCTGTCACTGTCTCTCACACACCCTCCCCACCCTGTCACTGTTTCTCACACACCCTCCCCCACCCTGTCACTGTCTTCCACACACCCTCCCCCACCCTGACACTGTCTCTCACACACCCTCCCACACCCTGTCACTGTCTCTCACACACCCTCCCCCACCCTGTCACTGTCTCTCACACACCCTCCCACACCCTGTCACTGTCTCTCACACACCCTCCCCACCCTGTCACTGTCTCTCACACACCCTCCCCTACCCTGTCACTGTCTCTCACACACCCTCCCCACCCTGTCACTGTCTCTCACACAACCACCCCCACCCTGTCACTGTCTCTCACACACCCTCCCCTACCCTGTCACTGTCTCTCACACACCCTCCCCTACCCTGTCACTGTCTCTCACACAACCTCCCCCACCCTGTCACTGTCTCTCACACACCCTCCCCTACCCTGTCACTGTCTCTCACACACCCTCCCCACCCTGTCACAGTCTCTCACACAACCTCCCCCACCCTGTCACAGTCTCTCACACAACCTCCCCCACCCTGTCACTGTCTCTCACACACCCTCCTCCACCCTGTCACTGTCTCTCACACACCCTCCTTCCCCACCCTGTCACTGTCTATCACACACCCTCCCCCATCCTGTCACTGTCTCACACACCCTCCCCCCACCCTGTCACTGTCTCTCACACACCCTTCCCCACCCTGTCACTGTCTCTCACACACCATCCTTCCCCACCCTGTCACTGTCTCTCACACACCCTCCCTCCCCACACTATCACTGTCTCTCACACACCCTCTCTCCCCACACTGTCACTGTCTCTCACACACCCTCCCTCCACACCCTATCACTGTCTCTCACTCACCATCCTTCCCTAACCTGTCACTGTCTCTCACACACCCTCCCCACACTGTCACTGTCTCTCACACACCCTCCCTTCCCACCCTGTCACTTTCTCTCACACACCCTCCCTCCCCACCCTGTCACTGTCTCTCACACACCCTCCCTCCCCACCCTGTCACTGTCTCTCACACACCCTCCCTCTCCACCCTGTCACTGTCTCTCACACATCCTCCCCACACTGTCACTGTCTCACACACCCTCCCTCCCCACCCTGTCACTGTCTCTCACTCACCCTCCCTCCCCACCCTGTCACTGTTTCTCACACACTCTCCCTCCCCACCCAGCCACTGTCTCATACACACCCTCCTCCACCCTGTCACTGTCTCTCACACACCCTCCATCCCCACCCTGCCACTGTCTCTCACACACCCTCTCTCCCCAAACTGTCTCTGTCTCTCACACACCCTCCCTCCTCACCCTGTCACTGTCTCTCACACACCCTCCCCCACCCTGTCACTGTCTCTCACACACCCTCCCCCACCCTGTCACAGTCTCTCACACAACCTCCCACACCCTGTCACTGTCTCTCACAACACCCTCCTCCACCCTGTCACTGTCTCTCACGCACCCTCCTTCCCCACCCTGTCACTGTCTATCACACACCCTCCCCCATCCTGTCACTGTCTCACGCACTCTCCCCCACCCTGTCACTGTCTCTCACACACCCTCCCCCACCCTGTCACTGTCTCTCACACACCATCCTTCCCCACCCTGTCACTGTCTCTCACACACCCTCCCTCCCCACACTGTCACTGTCTCTCACACACCCTCTCTCCCCACACTGTCACTGTCTCTCACACACCCTCCCTCCACACCCTATCACTGTCTCTCACTCACCATCCTTCCCTAACCTGTCACTGTCTATCACACACCCTCCCCACACTGTCACTGTCTCTCACACACCCTCCCTTCCCACCCTGTCACTGTCTCTCACACACCCACCCACCCCACCCTGTCACTGTCTCTCACACACCCTCCCTCTCCACCCTGTCACTGTCTCTCACACATCCTCCCCACACTGTCACTGTCTCACACACCCTCCCTCCCCACCCTGTCACTGTCTCTCACACACCCTCCCTCCCCACCCTGTCACTGTTTTTCACACACTCTCCCTCCCCACCCAGCCACTGTCTCATACACACCCTCCCCCACCCTGTCACTCCCTCTCACACACCCTCCCCCACCCTGCCACTGTCTTTCACACACCCTCTCTCCCCAAACTGTCACTGTCTATCACACACCCTCCCTCCACACCCTGTCACTGTCTCTCACACACCATCCTTCCCCACCCTGTCACTGTCTCTCACACACCCTCCCCCACCCTGTCACTGTCTCTCACACACCCTCCCCACCCTGTCACTGTGTCTCACACACCCTTCCTCCCCACGCAGCCACTGTCTCTCACACACACCCTGGAGTCTACCTGGAGAGTGTTCTGGGTGTAAATGCCGTTGAGGCTCAATCGTAGACCAGGCCTGCCGATGGCTGGCCTGATCAACCTGCTTGTTGGTGTTAGCCAAATGATGTTCAGTCTATACACCACACTCCGGCTGACTTAATTAACTTGTGAAGCTTTTCTTGACAACTTATTAAGCTTTCTAACCCCATTGATCATATTTGTGTCGCACATACAGTATGACCAGACAACAGTGTAGCAGAGGACTGGTGTCACACAGTAACATCAGTGAATCTTGGCACAGATAATATCTTGTACAATCCTACTGATAAATCCATGACCCAACTTACGAAAATTACGTACCTCCACTGGTGGGCCCAGCCCCTATGTGATCACATCTTCAACTGCTACGTTTTGCAGTTTCTACTGGCTCCGGTATAGAAGTCACCGTCCTCATGTTTATGAATGGGAGTGATAAAGTCTGCTGAGCAGGCGAAATGTCTCTCAGTAAAGATACGCACGTGTTGCACATGTGTCCTGACACATTCGGTGCTGATGATACTAAGTGATGTGTGTAGTGTCTTCGGCGTTATGATCTGGATTTTATTTCTCCCATGATCCTTCTTCTCCTTCTTCAGTGTTTACATCCTCACTTCCCTCACTTTATGCATTATCTCTGGCTCCTTTACTCTTGCGACATGTTCCCAGCCGTTCCTGCAGTCAGCTCAGGCAATCTTGTTATTTTACCCTGACTTTTAATGATTTCATTTTCAACACTGTTTTTTACATCATTCGCTAAGATTGATTAATCTTCTAAAGATCAGTTATCAGTCCCAGTACTAATCCTTGCGGGCTCCCACCTGTCACCTCTACCCATCTTACTTCATCAATCCTCACCTTCACACTGTCTTCTGATTTTTAAGATTTATCGTCCTCCATTGTAGCACACACCTCCATGTATGGTGTGTTAAGACTCTCCCACACCTACAATTATGGTGTGATAAGCCTCGCACACACATCCGTGTATAGTGTGTTAAGACTCACACCTCCATGTACTAAAATGTACAATGTACAAACGTCAGCGGCAGCAATCAGACCCAGTCAACTTCCTGGTGGAAAATATGGCTTCCATTCAGCTTCAATTTAAGTAAATGTCAGAGTACAGTCGTTTGCATATGCATGAGATTCTGTCATGAGTTGAAAAGGTCACTGAAGTGGATATTCCATAACTATGGCCAAAGAACACTTCCCTGCGGAACACTTACACCGATTCATTGTTTTGTTGATTCTGTTTCATTGAGAACTTCTGTCATCTGCATGAGATTATTGTTTCAGAAATCTTGCCAGTGATTGACAGGAGTGATATTGATCTGTAATTGTTGATTTCTGCTCTGCTCTTCTTTTATCAGTGATCAGAGACTACATCCTCTTACCACATATAAGGCCACGTAAACTGTGATAGGTAGTGCTGATAGATACGAGTTAGAGGTGATGCTTCCTGGTCTACATATTTACTCGGCAATCTTGAGTTGACTTTATCTGGGCACACAGTTGTTTCTTTGTCCAGAGATTTAAGAAAATAAACTTCATCCTGCCTTATTGTCACCTCTGACAATCTTGATACAGTAACTTGGCTCTTGGCAGCAAAGTGTTCAGCAGAGATATCACAGGCAGCAATCATCCTGTCGATTGAAAAGTGGAATAATTTTTATCAGGTGACTAACGTTGTCGGTCCTTGACCAAGAGCTACCAGGTTTTGGAGTCCACTCTACCTGATGCTAGTTTTCTTTTTGTGTCAGCCTCTCATCTAAAGATGGCCTTCTTTTGGACTTCTTCCATTCGCTGATAGGATTGCCTGTGCAAGTTCCTGTTATGGATAGTGGGATGCCTCTTACATCTTCTCCAAGCCTTGTATTTAGCATTAACGGCCTCTCGACAACGGAAGCTGATCTGAAGGCCTTGTGACATACTGCCAGTAAGAGATATATTTGTGTTAAAGATTAAAGCTATGTTTATTTAAGCATTTGCCTGATTATCAGCATGACATTGGAGAAGAGCATTTCAGTTGGAGGCTGGAAGGTTCGAGCAAAGGGTCAGCCAGATTCCTCTCTCCCACAGTCAGGTTGTATGTGTAGATTTTTCATCTCGTTCTGTTGGACTTTCAGTGTCGTAAAGACAGCCTTGTGTTCAGATAATCAAACATAGCCAAGGGGTTTGCAAGTGACTATGCCATCACTCACTGTTGCGTCAAGGGAGGAGCCACAGATGTGAGTATGGAAGTCAAAGTTTTTTTATGTCAAACATTGCAAAGAGTTCACCGAAATTCCACTGTATAAGATGTTGGCTGAGGTCACCAATAATTATATGTTGACATTTATGTTGGAGCAGAAGGGAGTCAATATTTTCCATCAGGATTCTGAGGTGTACTTGCTGCCACTGAGGTCTGTACATTGCACATTCTAGTACAGAGTTACTAGTGTTTATACATAGCTTGAAGAACATAATTTCCAGGTGATTAGGAATGACAACATCAGTGAGCTGTTCTCTCTCTCTCTCTCTCTCTCTCTCTCTCTCTCTCTCTCCCTCTCTCTCTCTCTCTCTCTCCCTCTCTCTCTCTCTCTCTCTCTCTCTCTCTCTTAGTTCTTTCTTCTCCAGGAGCCGGTCAGAGCCGGCCCTCTGACCTGCTACACAGTTGCTGGGCTGCCAACAAACTGTTCTACTCTTACTGTGTTTATCTCCCTTGCTTCAGTTATATTATTGTCCGTCTGATGTGTGTTGTTGTTGTCCTAACTTTTACTTATCTTACAACTCCTGACAATATACTCTCAGATTTTCTTGGAAATCCACAACATCTCTAACTCCCTTACTATCTTCTAGAATACCTCTACCTCATTTTCTATGTCCTTCCTCTCCACTACCTCCGACTCTATCTTTCTCTCTCATCTTTCTCATCTGCACATTTTTTCCCTTGCTTATCTTTCTCCTAGAGATTGAGAGAGACAAAAGAGGGAGAGAATGTTATTGAGATTCAGAGAGCCTAATGTAGAGAGGAAGAATAAAGGAAACTTAAGGAGAGTAAGAGGGAGAGAGAGAGAGAGAGGGAGAGAGAGAGAGAGGGAGAGAGAGAGAGAGAGAGAGAGAGAGAGAGAGAGAGAGAGAGAGAGAGAGAGAGAGAGAGAGAGACCTACATCCTTGCAGCTGCCTCAGTACCCTATCTCTCTCAAGGGCAGGCACTTTACATGCCCTACACACCCACCACCACCTCAAGCTGACCACATCATGAGGAGCCAGTCTATCAGCATCCTGTCGGCCAACATTGGAGTTTTCATTACTAATGTTGGAGAGCTCACACATAGTTTTGTGAACACTCGACGTCCCGACATGATAGCTGCTGTTGAAACATTTTTGGATGACAGGACTCCAGAAAATTTTGCAAGAATTGCTGGCTACAGCTCATGGATGAGAAGAGACAGGCAAGGGCAAGGAGGAGGTGTTGCTGTGTGCTTCTCTAAAAGTATTCATGCCCAGCACATTGATGTTGCCACCCCTTCACATCTTGAAATGATGTTCTTCAAGCTATGCATAAACACTAGTACCTCTGTACTAGCATGTGCAATGTACAGACCTCAGTGGCAACATGCAGACCCCATCAACTTCCTAATGGGAAATATGGACTCCCTTCTGCTACAACACAACTGTCAACATATCATAATTGTTGGTGACCTCATCCAACACCTTATACAGAGGGACTTTAATGACCTACTTGCAGTATTTGACATGAGAAACTTTATTGATTTCCCTACTTACATCTCGGGCTCCTCCCTTGACCCAGTAGTGATTGATCTGGCAGAAGGCATAGTCACTTGTCAACCCCTCGGCTACGCGGGGTGGTCCGACCACAAGGCTGTTTTTGCGACACTTAAGATCCCAACAGAACGAGGTGAGGAGTCCACACGCACAACCTGGTTATGGGAAAGAGGTAATTGGCCAGCCCTTTGCTCTGAGCTCGCCACCACCGATTGGAATGCTCTTCTCCAAGGGGATGTTGAAAACCAAGTGAAGGCCTTCACTGGACACATCCTTAATCTACAACAAAAACACATTCCTCACCGGCAATATGTGACATAGCCTACAGATCACCCTTGGTTTGGCTTTCGTTGTAGAGAGGCTGCGTCTGCTAAGTACAAAGCATGGCGAAGGTATAAGAGACATCTTACCACCTACAACAGAAACTTGCACAGGCAAGCCTGTAGGCATATGGGTGACGTTCAAAAGTGGGCCATTGCTAAATGGGAGGTGGACACTAAAAGAAAGCTAGCATCAGGTAGGATAGGCTCCAAAACCTGGTGGTCCCTGGTCAAGGACAGACAAGGTTATCTGCCTGATGAGCTCATTCCACCTCTAAATCGACAGGATGGGACCACCTCTACTTGTAGTCAAGAGAAGGCGGACCTCTTTGCTGAACACTTTGCTACCAAAATGCAAGTTCCTGATCCAGCAAGGGACCCTCTTTGGCTAGCTGCAAGAGCTGTGTCAAAATTGTCAGTGGTGATAATAAGGCAGGAGGAGGTGCATTTCCTTCTTAAATCGCTTGACCAAGAAAAGGCTGTGGGCCCAGACAAGTTGAGCACAAGATTCCTGAGAAGATGCGCAGACCAGCTAGCAGCACCTCTAACTCGCATCTTTCAGCACTGTCTAGTACAGTGTAAATGGCCCTCTCTATGGAAAGAGGCAAATGTAGTCCCTGTTCACAAAAAGAAGAGCAGAGCAGAAATCAGCAGCTACAGACCAGTGTCACTCCTGTCAATCACTGGTAAGATCCTTGAGACAATAATCTCAAGACAAATGACAGAGTTTTTTGACTACCACTCACTACTTTGTGATCGTCAATATGGCTTCAGGAAAGGTTACTCTGCTGCTGATCTGTTCTTAAACCTCTCCACTAAGTGGCACCAGTCACTGGATGAATCCAAAGTCAGCTGTGTGGTAGCACTGGACATTGCTGGCGCTTTCGACCGGGTGTGGCACCAGGGCCTCTTAGCAAAACTTCAAGCACTGGGAATTGCAGGCTGTACGTTATGTCTCCTCAGTGATTACCTTCATGGTAGATCTCTAAGTGTAGTTCTCAATGGAACGGAATCAGCAAGACATCCTATTGGGACAAGTGTTCCACAAGGAAGCGTACTAGGACCATTGTTATGGAATGTCTACTTCAACGACCTTCTTCATCTCATCCCAGAATCACATGCATATGCAGACGACTGTACAATGACATTCACTTATCCAAGAGAAGAAATGCCAGCTGCTCTAAGGTACATCAATCACCAGCTGAGAGCTATATCAGCTTGGGGAAATAGATGGCAAGTAACATTTGCACCTGAGAAAACGCAAATGATGATCGTCTCTAGGCATCATGATGGTAATGCTTGTGCAGTAGTAAGGATGAATGGGAGGGTGTTGGCACCTGGAGAAGAAGTTGATATCCTTGGGGTGAAATTTGACTCAAAACTAACCATGAAGAACCATGTTGTAAATCTTGCAAACAAGGCAGCCAGGAAGCTTACAGCACTTCGCCGTATCTCACATCTGCTTGACAGTAGGGGTTGCAAGATTCTGTACGAGGCACAAGTACGCTCACACCTTGAGTATGCTCCACTTTCTTGGTTTGCCTGCCCCCCTCTCATCTGCGACTGCTTGACAGAGTAGAGAACAGAGCAAGACGTCTCATCTCTCGCCTGGACCCATCCTGGATAGATCTGTCATTTCAGCAGAGCCTTCAACACAGGAGGGATGTGGGTGGCCTTACTGTTATGTACAAGGCCAATATTGTCAAAGTACCACACTTGGATCCACTTCGAGGACAGCGTGAAACAAGCTTTTATGCCACAAGACGGGCAGAAAGCAGCAACTTCACTCTGGCTGTACCCTTCTCCAGAACATCACTCCATCTGAGATCATATATACCCATGATGACTCGAATATGGAACACATTCGTACTGCATAATGATGTCAACGAGATAAAGTCATTAAAATGGTATAAAATACCGACAGATTGTTAGGTAAGACACATATGCATAAGACACATATGCAACTGTTGCATATGTGTCTTACCTAACAATCTGTCGGTATTTTATACCATTTTAATGTTCAATCTGTCAGACACTGCAACACAAGGGTATCTTGGTACAGACCTGAAATCAACTTCGACAACCTCTACTAGTGAGAACGGCTGGATTTGAGAGTGACCTGACCTCCCAAAGTGACCTACGTCTCACCTCCTGGCGCTATATAAGGCTCCTTCCTGTCACTTCAACTCCATATTGTTTCAGACTACGGAACAATGCTCTTCTCCAGACTGAGGGACTGACCACCTCAAAACTTTAAGGGTGATGGACTGATTACATCGTCTTCAAGTCTCTTCTGCTTCTATCAACTTTTCTGTACTCGACTGAAGAAGCCTACTGTGTAGGCGAAACGTTTCGAAATAAAGATACCTAACTGTTGCATATGTGTCTTACCTAACAACGAGATAAAGTCAGTTGATCACATGAAAATGCTGGCCCACAGATGGCTCCAACTTCATCCTGTTCCCTACTTGTATGTCTCATAACAATAAAAATGCTTTCAAATGAGCTGATGTAGGTAACAGCTCTTAGCTTGCCAATAAAGTTAGGAATCCTTAACCTGTAAATAGCTTGTCAATAAAGCTAGGGATCCTTAACCTTGTCAAACCCTGTGTATAAAAAGAAAAGACAAAGAGAGAGGCACCATGATGGTAAAGCTGGAGCAGTGGTAAGAATGAATAGGAGATGGTTGGTACCCGGGGATAAAGTTGATATCCTTGGGGTGAAATTTGTCTCGAAACTGACTGTGAAGAACCACATTGTAAATCTTACAAAGCGGCCAGGAAGCTTACAGCACATAGATGTAACTCGCGTCTGCTCGACAGTAGAGGCTGCAAGATTCTTTACGAGGCAAAAGTGCTCCACACCTTGAATATGGTCCACTTTCTTGGCCTGCCTGCCTCGCCCCCTTCCCCATCTCATCTACGACTTCTTCATACAATAGAGAACAGAGCAAGACGACTCATCTCTCGCCTGGACCCAGCCTAGACAGATCTGTCATTTCAGCAGAGCCTTCAACACCGGAGAGATGTGAGTTGCCATACTGTTATGTACAAGGCCAATATTGTCAAGGTAACACACTAGACTCCACTCCGAGGACAGCGAGAAGTGAGCTTCTACATGACAAGACAGACAGTAAACAGCAATTACACTCAAGAACACCACTTCATCTGAGGTCATTTATTCTTAAGATGACGAGTCTGGAACATGTTCGTCCAGCATAATGACATCAACGATATGAAGTCAGTTGACTAAATGAAATCGCTGACCTATAAAAGGCTCCAACTTCATCCTGATCCCTATTAATATATCTATCAACAACTAAACGGCTTTAAAATGAACTGAAGTAGGTAGCAACTCTTAGCTTGTAAAACCCGTGTATGAAGAGAGAAAGAGAGAGAGAGTGTGAGCAAGAGAAAGAGAGAGTATTTGGGTCTTCAGAATTTGGCAATCGTCCAAGTCTCACCAGGTCAATACCCGGCCCGTTATCCTACCTCCGTTATTCTGCTATCTTATCTCTGTTATCCTGCTATCTTACCGCTGTTATCTTGCTATCTTACCACTGTTATCTTGTCATCTCACCACTATTATCCTGCTATCTTACCTCTGTTATCTTGCTATCTTACCACTGTTATCCTTCTGTCTTACCTCTGTTATCCTTCTATCTTACATCTGTTATCCTTATATCTTACCACTGTTATCCTTCCATCTTACCATTGTTATCCTGCTATCTTACCACTGTTATCTTGCTATCTTGTCACTTAAGAACGATTGACGTATATCATAGTGTGAAAATAATTGATGAGTATCATTATAAATATGAATGATTGAGGTGCATCATGCATGGTGCAAGAATGATTGACGTGTATCTCTCTTCGTGTCAGAATGATTGACGTGTATCTCTCTTCGTGTCAGAATGATTGACGTGTATCTCTCTTCGTGTCAGAATGATTGACGTGTATCACTCTTAGTGTGAGAATGATTGACGTGTATCACTCTTAGTGTGAGAATGATTGACGTGTATCTCTCTTCGTGTCAGAATGATTGACGTGTATCTCTCTTCGTGTCAGAATGATTGACGTGTATCACTCTTAGTGTGAGAATGATTGACGTGTATCACTCTTAGTGTGAGAATGATTGACGTGTATCAGTTTTGGTGCCAGAATAATTAGCATTTATTACTTTTTCGTAGCAGAATGTTTGATATATATCATTCTCGGTGCCATAATAAGCGACGTATGTCATTTTTGATGTGTGAATGATCAACGTTTATCACTCTCTAGATGAATATGATTAACCTGTATAATTCATGGTGCCAGAATGATCTACGTGTATCATTCCTGGTATGAAAATGATTGACGTGTATGTCTCTTAATGAAAGAATGATTGACGTGTATGTCTCTTAATGAAAGAATGATTGACGTGTATGTCTCTTAATGAAAGAATGATTGACGTGTATGTCTCTTAATGAAAGAATGATTGACGTGTTCACTTTAGTTGCTAAATGTTTGATGATAATCATTCTTAGCTTAAGAATGATTGTTGTTTATCATTCTTAGCTTGAGAATAATTATTGTTTATCATTCTTAGCTTGAGAATGATTGTTGTTTATCATTCTTAGCTTGAGAATGATTGTCGTTTATCATTCTTAGCTTGAGAATGATTGTTGTTTATCATTCTTAGCTTGAGAATGATTGTTGTTTATCATTCTTAGCTTGAGAATGATTGTCGTTTATCATTCTTAGCTTGAGAATGATTGTTGTTTATCATTCTTAGCTTGAGAATGATTGTCGTTTATCATTCTTAGCTTGAGAATGATTGTCGTTTATCATTCTTAGCTTGAGAATGATTGTCGTTTATCATTCTTAGCTTGAGAATGATTGTCGTTTATCATTCTTAGCTTGAGAATGATTGTCGTTTATCATTCTTAGCTTGAGAATGATTGTCGTTTATCATTCTTAGCTTGAGAATGATTGTCGTTTATCATTCTTAGCTTGAGAATGATTGTTGTTTATCATTCTTAGCTTGAGAATGATTGTTGTTTATCATTCTTAGCTTGAGAATTATTGTTGTTTATCATTCTTAGTGTGAGAATGATTGTTGTTTATCATTCTTAGCTTGAGAATGATTGTTGTTTATCATTCTTAGCTTGAGAATGATTATTGTTTATCATTCTTAGCTTGAGAATGATTGTTGTTTATCATTCTTAGTGTGAGAATGATTGTTGTTTATCATTCTTAGTGTGTGAATGATTGTTGTTTATCATTCTTAGTGTGAGAATGATTGTTGTTTATCATTCTTAGTGTGAGAATGATTGTTGTTTATCATTCTTAGTGTGAGAATGATTGTTGTTTATCATTCTTAGTGTGAGAATGATTGTTGTTTATCATTCTTAGTGTGAGAATGATTGTTGTTATTGTTGTTAATCATTCTTAGTGTGAGAATGATTGTTGTTTATCATTCTTAGTGTGAGAATGATTGTTGTTTATCATTCTTAGTGTGAGAATGATTGTTGTTTATCATTCTTAGTGTGAGAATGATTGTTGTTTATCATTCTTAGTGTGAGAATGATTGTTGTTTATCATTCTTAGTGTGAGAATGATTGTTGTTTATCATTCTTAGTGTGAGAATGATTGTTGTTTATCATTCTTAGTGTGAGAATGATTGTTGTTTAACATTCTTAGTGTGAGAATGATTGTTGTTTATCATTCTTAGTGTGAGAATGATTGTTGTTTATCATTCTTAGTGTGAGAATGATTGACGTTCATCATTCTTACATACAAATGATCTAATTTACCTACGTCTTGGTACCAATAAAACTTAACGTGAGAATGACTGTTTGAGTATATTGATTAA
>NC_091294.1:23995490-24012990 GCF_038502225.1 Cherax quadricarinatus | reverse complement strand
AATATTGATATGATATATCTGTCACCCCTGTAAACACATGTACATCCACAGATCTACTAGTCAATCTTTTCTTTTTCTTTTGTATTACCAAACCTGTGTCTATACATTCTCATGTTGATAACACTGATAACCTTTGTTTCTTTCTCCCACAGGTGAGTGTACACACGACCACCACCTTTCCTTATTAAGGTAATAAATACTTAATATTCAATTTGGGTTTTTCATTAAATTCGTAATATATATATATATATATATATATATATATATATATATATATATATATATATATATATATATATATATATATATATATATATATATATATATATATATATATGAACATTGTTTGAACCCAGGAGAGTGTTCCTGTCATCAGAGACGATATGGTAAACAATAAGTGTTCTCAGCCACGACATTCTTATAAGTTTGCGTGTGATAGGGTTGTTTATGCTCCTTTATGAGAAAATTTACACTCTCGTCAGTGACTTGCGCTCTGGGTGCACTCGGTCTTTTAACTCATGTACACATGTACATACATGTACACACACAGCTCCTGCTGCTCCTCCTGCTCCTACCCTCTCCAGCGCCTCCCTCTCCTATTGCTGCTCCTCCAGCTTCTCCTCCTTCTCCTCCAGTTCCTGAAGCTCCTCCACCTCCTCCTCCTCCTGCTCATCCTCGGATCATTATTGGCCTTAACGGCCCAAGTGCTAACAAGCTATAACCTCTATAATGGCTGATAAAACTGAATTAATTAATCAGTAGACCACAACATGGGAGTAAAAATACCTCACGTAATTCAGGCAGCCACAAATCAGAGACAAAATAAACATTCAGAATAAACAGTGAAAATGAATGTCTCCAGACTTACTCAAGGTCGTTCCTCCTCAATGTCGAGGACGAACACCAGCTTGGTGTTCATCCTAGTAACAGTGATCACGTAATATTATCTTGCAAAATGTAATTACGTTATGTTATCTTGGAAATCGACGGTGTTATCTTTGCAGCAGTAATCGCGTTGATAACAGAGATCATGGTCGATGATCATTTGGTGAAAGTGATCATATTATGTAATCCTAGAAACAGTGATTATCTTATATTAGAGATAATCCCAAGGGTAATGCATGGCTATCCTGACCTAACCTAACCTGACCTAACTTAACTTAACCTAACCTAACCTAACCTAACCTAACCTAACCTAACCTAACCTAACCTAACCTGACCTAACATAACCTAACCTAACCTAACCTAACCTAACCTAACCTAACCTAACCTTACCTAACCTAACCTAACCTAACCTAACCTAACCTAACCTAACCTAACCTAACCTAACCTAACCTAACCTAACCTAACCTAACCTAACCTAACCTAACCTAACCTTACCTAACCTAACCTAACCTAACCTAACCTAACCTAACCTAACCTAACCTAACCTAACCTAACCTAACCTAACCTAACCTAACCTAACCTGACCTAACCTAAGCTGACCTAACCTATATATATATATATATATATATATATATATATATATATATATATATATATATATATATATATATATATATATATACATATATATATATATATATATATATATATATATATATATATATATATATTTATATATATATATACATATATATAAATATATATATATATATATATATATATATATATATATATATATATATATATATATATATATATATACATATACATATATATATATATATATATATATATATATATATATATATATACATATATATATATATATGTCCAGCAGTAAGGGAGCCACCCCAACTATGCAGATGTGATGGCAGCCAGAAGCGTCCAGATGGTATCACCCTTCAAGCCTGGACAGATGGGAAGCAGGTGGTGTGGGACTATACATGTGCATCTACCTTGGCTGATACCTATCTCCAATACACCAGGGAGGAAGGAGGGGCAGCTGCCAGCTTTAGGGAGTCCCAAAAGTCTAGAAAATATGGAGAACTTGCCCATCATTATATGTTTGTTCCCATAGGCTCAGAGACCCTTGGCTCATGGGGAAAGAGTGCATCTAATTTCCTTAAGGAGCTGGGAAAAAGACTCATCAGGGTAACTAGGGATCCCAGGGCAGCTAGTTTTCTGTTCCAGCGGCTCAGTGCGGCTGTTCAAAGGGGTAATGCATGCTGCATTTTGGGCACGCGCCCCAGCTCTGAGGAGCTGGATGAGATTTTCGCCTTATAATCGGTGATACACACGTAACAACATGTACCGTATATGCCACCTTTATATCAACAATGTATCTCTTAAATCTTCTGTGCCATATTATGTAATAAAATATTCCTATTGGTAAAAAAAAAAATAGTTTAAAAGATGGGGTGGTAGGGGAAGTGGAATATTCAAATGGCTTCAGGAAGAAATCCAAATATTCTTCCTTGAAGCCTTTTTATCCACTTCTCCGAGGCTATGGGTCCCACAATTTACACCAGAGGTGGACCCCATCCTATATATATATATATATATATATATATATATATATATATATATATATATATATAAGTTAGTCATTTACAGTGAAGTAATTATTGAAAATGAAGTCAGTGTAGTCGATGACATCACCTTAGATTAGCCAATCACCGGTGAAGGATTTGAACGTTGGATTTGATTGGTTATGTATAACTTAAGTTGCAGGTGTTTGACAATTTCTCTTGCTGCAGGTGTTTGATAGGTCTCATGACTCACGAAATCGTAATGACACGATTTCCAACAAACCATAACACGGGAGGGGATTGAACCCGCGGTCTGAGAGTCTCAAAACTCCAGACCGTCGCTGCTGTTGTTGCAGGTGTTTGAAGGGTGCTGGTGTCGCTGCAGGTGTTTGAAGGTTGCTGGTGTTGTTGTACGGACTTGAAGGTTCTAGGTGCTGTTGCAGATGTTCGAAGGTTATTGGCGTTGTTGCAGGTGTTTAAATGTTATTGGTGTTGTTGCAGGTGTTTAAATGTTATTGGCGTTGTTGCAGGTGTTTAAATGTTATTGGTGTTGTTGCAGGTGTTTAAATGTTATTGGCGTTGTTGCAGGTGTTTAAATGTTATTGGTGTTGTTGCAGGTGTTTAAATGTTATTGGTGTTGTTGCAGGTGTTTGAAGATTATTGGTGTTGTTGCAGGTGCATGAAAGTTGTTGTTGTTGCAGGTGCTTGAAGGTTGCTGGTGTTGATGCAGATGTTTGAAGGTTGTTGGTGTTGTTTCAGGTGTTTGAAGGTTGTTTGTGTTGTTGCAGGTGTTTGATGGTTGCTGGTGTTGTTGCAGGTGTTTGAAGGTTGTTGGTGTTGTTGCAGAAGTTTGGAGGTTGTTGGTATTGTGGAAGGAGTTTGAAGGTTATTGGTGTTGTTGCAGGTGTTTGATGGTTGCTGGTGTTGATGCAGATGTTTGAAGGTTGTTGGTGTTGTTGGTGTTTGAAGGTTGCTGGTGTTGTTGCAGGTGTTTGAAGGTTGTTGGTGTTGCTGCAGGTGTTTGAAGGTAGTTGGTTTTGTTGCAGGTGTTTGAAGGTTGTTGGTGTTGCTGCAGGTGTTTGAAGGTTGTTGGTTTTGTTGCAGGTGTTTGAAGGTCATTGGTGTTGATGCATAAGTTTGAAGGTTGTTGTTGCAGGTGTGGCAGGGAAGTTTTATTATGTTGGCAGATGGTGGTAGGTCATGTCAGGGAAGTTTTATTATGTTGGCAGATGGTGGTAGGTCATGTCAGGGAAGTTTTATTATGTTGGCAGATGGTGGTAGGTCATGTCAGGGAAGTTTTATTATGTTGGCAGATGGTGGTAGGTTATGTCAGGGAAATTTTATTATGTTGGCAGATGGTGGTAGGTCATGTCAGGGAAGTTTTATTATGTTGGCAGATGGTGGTAGGTCATGTCAGGGAAGTTTTATTATGTTGGCAGATGGTGGTAGGTTATGTCAGGGAAGTTTTATTATGTTGGCAGAAGGTGGTAGGTCATGTTAGGGAAGTTTTATTATGTTGGCAGATTTTGGCAGGTCATGTTAGGGAAGATTTCTTATGTTGGCAGATGGTGGCAGGTCATGTTAGGGAAGTTTTATTATGTTGGCAGATGGTGGCAGGTCATGTTAGGGAAGTTTTTTATGTTGGCAGATGGTGGTAGGTCATGTTAGGGAAGTTTTATTATGTTGGCAGATGGTGGTAGGTCATGTTAGGGAAGATTTCTTGTGTTGGCAGGTGGTGGCAGGTCATGTTAGGGAAGATTTCTTATGTTGGCAGATGGTGGCAGGTCATGTTAGGGAAGTTTTATTATGTTGGCAGATGGTGGCAGGTCATGTTAGGGAAGTTTTATTATGTTGGCAGATGGTGGCAGGTCATGTTAGGGAAGTTTTATTATGTTGGCAGATGGTGTAGGTCATGTTAGGGAAGTTTTATTATGTTGGCAGATGGTGTAGGTCATGTTAGGGAAGTTTTATTATGTTGGCAGATGGTGGTAGGTCATGTCATAGAAGTTTTAATATGTTGGCAGATGGTGGTAGGTCATGTCAGGGAAGTTTTAATATGTTGGCAGATGGTGGTAGGTCATGTTAGGGAAGTTTTATTATGTTGGCAGATGGTGGTAGGTCATGTCATAGAAGTTTTATTATGTTGGCAGATGGTGGTAGGTCATGTTAGGGAAGTTTTATTATGTTGGCAGATGGTGGTAGGTCATGTTAGGGAAGTTTTATTATGTTGGCAGGTGGTGGTAGGTCATGTTAGGGAAGTTTTATTATGTTGGCAGATGGTGGTAGGTCATGTTAGGGAAGTTTTATTATGTTGGCAGATGGTGGCAGGTCATGTTAGGGAAGTTTTATTATGTTGGCAGATGGTGGTAGGTCATGTTAGGGAAGTTTTATTATGTTGGCAGATGGTGGCAGGTCATGTTAGGGAAGTTTTATTATGTTGGCAGATCGTGGCAAGTCATTTTAGGGAAGTTTTATTATGTTGGCAGATGGAGGCAGGTCATGTTATGGAAGTTTTATTATGTTGGCAGATGGTGGCAGGTCATGTTAGGGAAGTTTTATGTTGGCAGATGGTGGTAGGTCATGTTAGGGAAGTTTTATGTTGGCAGATGGTGGTAGGTCATGTCAAGGAAATTTTATGTTGGCAGATGGTGGTAGGTCATGTTAGGGAAGTTTTATGTTGGCAGATGGTGGCAGGTCATTTTAGGGAAGTTTTATGTTGGCAGATGGTGGTAGGTCATGTTAGGGAAGATTTATTGTGTTGGAAGATGGTGTAGGTCATGTTAGGGAAGTTTTATAATGTTGGCAGATGGTGGTAGGTCATGTCATAGAAGTTTTAATATGTTGGCAGATGGTGGTAGGTCATGTCAGGGAAGTTTTATTATGTTGGCAGATGGTGTAGGTCATGTTAGGGAAGTTTTATTATGTTGGCAGATGGTGTAGGTCATGTTAGGGAAGTTTTATTATGTTTGCAGATGGTGGTAGTTCATGTTAGGGAAGTTTTATTATGTTGGCAGATGGTGGTAGGTCATGTCATAGAAGTTTTATTATGTTGGCAGATGGTGGTAGGTCATGTTAGGGAAGTTTTATTATGTTGGCAGATGGTGGTAGGTCATGTTAGGGAAGTTTTATTATGTTGGCAGGTGGTGGTAGGTCATGTTAGGGAAGTTTTATTATGTTGTCAGATGGTGGTAGGTCATGTTAGGGAAGATTTATTATGTTGGCAGATGGTGGTAGGCCATGTCAGGGAAGATATATTATTTTGGCAGATGGTGGTAGGTCATGTTAGGGAAGTTTTATTATGTTGGCAGATGGTGGCAGGTCATGTTAGGGAAGTTTTATTATGTTGGCAGATGGTAGATGGTCATGTTAGGGAAGTTTTATTATGTTGGCAAATGGTGGAAGGTCATGTTAGGGAAGTTTTATTATGTTTACAGATGGTGGTAGGTCATGTTAGGGAAGTTTTATTATGTTGGCAGATGGTGGTAGGTCATGTTAGGGAAGTTTTATTATGTTGGCAGATGGTCGTAGGTCATGTCTTGGAAGTTTTATGTTGGCAGATGGTGGTAGGTCATGTCAGGGATGTTTCATGTTAGCAGATGGTGGTAGGTCATGTCAGGGAAGTTTTATGTTGGCAGATGGTGGTAGGTCATGTTAGGGAAGTTTTATTATGTTGGCAGATGGTGGTAGGTCATGTTAGGGAAGTTTTATTATGTTGGCAGATGGTGGTAGGTCATGTTAAGGAAGTTTTATGTTGGCAGATGGTGGTAGGTCATGTCAGGGAAGTTTTATGTTGGCAGATGGTGGTAAATCATGTCAGGGAAGTTTTATTATGTTAGCAGATTGTGGTAGGTCATGTCAGGGAAGTTTTATGTTGGCAGATGGTGGTAGGTCATGTTAGGGAAGTTTTATTATGTTGGCAGATGGTGGTAGGTCATGTTAGGGAAGTTTTATTATGTTGGCAGATGGTGGTAGGTCATGTTAGGGAAGTTTTATTATGTTGGCAGATGGTGGTAGGTCATGTTAAGGAAGTTTTATGTTGGCAGATGGTGGTAGGTCATGTCAGGGAAGTTTTATGTTGGCAGATGGTGGTAAATCATGTCAGGGAAGTTTTATTATGTTAGCAGGTTGTGGTAGGTCATGTCAGGGAAGTTTTATGTTGGCAGATGGTGGTAGGTCATGTTAGGGAAGTTTTATTATGTTGGCAGATGGTGGTAGGTCATGTTAGGGAAGTTTTATTATGTTGGCAGATGGTGGTAGGTCATGTTAGGGAAGTTTTATTATGTTGGCAGATGGTGGTAGGTCATGTTAAGGAAGTTTTATTATTTTCTCAGATGGTGGTTGGTCATGTCTTGGAAGTTTTATTTTGGTAGATGGTGGTAGGTCATGTCAGGGAAGTTTTATGTTGGCAGATGGTGGTAGGTCATGTCAGGGAAGTTTTATGTTGGCAGATGGTGGTAGGTCATGTCAGGGAAGTTTTATGTTGGCAGATGGTGGCAGGTCATGTTAGGGAAGTTTTATTATGTTGGCAGATGGTAGATGGTCATGTTAGGGAAGTTTTATTATATTGGCAGATGGTGGTAGGTCATGTTAGGGAAGTTTTATTATGTTGGCAGATGGTGGAAGGTCATGTTAGGGAAGTTTTATGTTTACAGATGGAGGTAGGTCATGTTAGGGAAGTTTTATTATGTTGGCAGATGGTGGTAGGTCATGTTAGGGAAGTTTTATTATGTTGGCAGATGGTGGTAGGTCATGTCTTGGAAGTTTTATGTTGGCAGATGGTGGTAGGTCATGTCAGGGAAGTTTTATGTTGGCAGATGGTGGTAGGTCATGTCAGGGAAGTTTTATGTTGGCAGATGGTGGTAGGTCATGTCAGGGAAGTTTTATGTTGGTAGATGGTGGTAGGTCATGTCAGGGAAGTTTTATGTTGGCAGATGGTGGTAAGTCATGTCTGGGAAGTTTTATTATGTTAGCAGATTGTGGTAGGTCATGTCAGGGAAGTTTTATGTTGGCAGATGGTGGTAGGTCATGTTAGGGAAGTTTTATTATGTTGGCAGATGGTGGTAGGTCATGTTAGGGAAGTTTTATTATGTCGGCAGATGGTGGTAGGTCATGTTAGGGAAGTTTTATTATGTTGACAGATGGTGGTAGGTCATGTTAAGGAAGTTTTATTATGTTCTCAGATGGTGGTAGGTCATGTCTTGGAAGTTTTATTTTGGCAGATGGTGGTAGGTCATGTCAGGGAAGTTTTATGTTGGCAGATGGTGGTAGGTCATGTCAGGGAAGTTTTATGTTGGCAGATGGTGGTAGGTCATGTCAGGGAAGTTTTATGTTGGCAGATGGTGGTAGGTCATGTCAGGGAAGTTTTATGTTGGCAGATGGTGGTAGGTCATGTCAGGGAAGTTTTATTATGTTGGCAGGTGGTGGTAGTTCATGTTAGGGAAGTTTTATTATGTTGGCAGATGGTGGTAGGTCATGTTAAGGAAGTTTTTTGTTGGCAGATGGTGGTAGGTCATGTTAGGGAAGTTTTATTATGTTGGCAGATGGTGGTAGGTCATGTTAAGGAAGTTTTTTGTTGGCAGATGGTGTAGGTCATGTTAGGGAAGTTTTATTATGTTGGCAGATGGTGGTAGGTCATGTCAGGGAAGTTTTATTATGTTGGCAGATGGTGGTAGGTCATGTTAAGGAAGTTTTTTGTTGGCAGATGGTGTAGGTCATGTTAGGGAAGTTTTATTATGTTGGCAGATGGTGTAGGTCATGTTAGGGAAGTTTTATTATGTTGGCAGATGGTGTAGGTCATGTTAGGGAAGTTTTATTATGTTGGCAGATGGTGTAGGTCATGTTAGGGAAGTTTTATTATGTTGGCAGATGGTGTAGGTCATGTTAGGGAAGTTTTATTATGTTGGCAGATGGTGGCAGTTCATGTTAGGGAAGTTTCATTATGTTGGCAGATGGTGGTAGGTCATGTCATGGTAGTTTTATTATGTTGGCAGATGGTGGTAGGTCATGTTAGGGAAGTTTTATTATGTTGGCAGATGGTGGTAGGTCATGTTAGGGAAGTTTTATTATGTTGGCAGATGGTGGTAGGTCATGTTAGGGAAGTTTTATTATGTTGGCAGATGGTGTAGGTCATGTTAGGGAAGTTTTATTATGTTGGCAGATGGTGTAGGTCATGTTAGGGAAGTTTTATTATGTTGGCAGATGGTGGTAGGTCATGTCAGGGAAGTTTTATTATGTTGGCAGATGGTGTAGGTCATGTTAGGGAAGTTTTATTATGTTGGCAGATGGTGGTAGGTCATGTCAGGGAAGTTTTATTATGTTGGCAGATGGTGGTAGGTCATGTCAGGGAAGTTTTATTATGTTGGCAGATGGTGGTAGGTCATGTCAGGGAAGTTTTATTATGTTGGCAGATGGTGGTAGGTCATGTTAGGGAAGTTTTATTATGTTGGCAGATGGTGTAGGTCATGTTAGGGAAGTTTTATTATGTTGGCAGATGGTGTAGGTCATGTTAGGGAAGTTTTATTATGTTGGCAGATGGTGGTAGGTCATGTCAGGGAAGTTTTATTATGTTGGCAGATGGTGTAGGTCATGTTAGGGAAGTTTTATTATGTTGGCAGATGGTGGTAGGTCATGTCAGGGAAGTTTTATTATGTTGGCAGATGGTGGTAGGTCATGTCAGGGAAGTTTTATTATGTTGGCAGATGGTGGTAGGTCATGTCAGGGAAGTTTTATTATGTTGGCAGATGGTGGTAGGTCATGTCAGGGAAGTTTCAATAATACAACCTGGGTATATTTGTCCACGGAGTTTATTGAATATTATGTTTATAGTGAAACATGATCAAATGTATCCTTAGAGTTAATTAATTTTTTTATGTAGTTAAATCTGGGTAGATTTGTCCTTAGACTTTATTGAAAAAAAAACTGAATTTCGCGTTAGCTGTTTTTGCTGTAATTTGTAGGTTTTTGTTTTTGTTATTGTTAGTAACTTTATTTGTTAGTCGATAAATGGAAAAATAACAGGTGGCTACTTAGTGAACAGATAATGGAGTAATTGGAGAATTTTTTGTTGTTGGATGACAGTAATATATTCCGTTGTGGTGTGACAGTAGGAGCTTCTGTTGTGTGGTAACCGGAGGAAGTTCTGTTGTGTGGTAACCGGAGGAAGTTCTGTTGTGTGGTAACCGTAGGAGGTTCTATACTGGGGTAACAGGAGGCTGTTCTGTTGTAACAGTTGTGGGGTAGCAGGGAAGATGTTCTGTTTCAGGATAACAAAAGCATCTTCTGTTTTTAGATGAAAGGTTGATGTTCTGTTGTGTGGTATCATAAGTACTAGCCCATGCTAGGCAGGTTCAGCTCATACCACTCCTCTAAAATTCTATTCCTAACCCGCAACTTCACTACATCGCTTCCTTACCTAAATTGTCCCACCTGAATCAATTTCTGAGAACACAAATTCCACTCATCTTCGTACGGAAAGATTTCTGATATATGGAATACACTTCATAATCCTTCTCTATATATTTTCCAGCGCCTGATCAAACTCTAATATGAAGACCAGAACTGCGGATCACAATCTAAAGAAATATAAAGATGAGGTGTAACCTTAGGCCTTCTATGATTTATACTTCTTCACATGAAGCCAATAATTCTAGTACCTTTATTCCAAACACTCATGCTGTGTTATTTTGGTTTTAAATTACTGCTAACTACAACTTCTAAATCTGTTTGGCGTATGATTTGACTAAGATGTACCTTACTTAGCGTATGAGAACCATAGTTGTCGTCTTGTCCCAGGAATACGACATTACTCTCATCCACATTGATCTACATCTGCCACCTTTCCCACCACAGCATCAACGTATCCTGGTCATCCTCCGGCTCTAGAGTCCTCATCAGAAATTACCTGACTGCCTATTTTAGCGTTATTATTATGATGATAATGATGATGATGATGATAATAATTATGATGAACACATTTTTGTGATGAAAGCCTTTTTATCAAAATAAACGTAGCCAATAAATGGTCAATTAATACACATTTGCATTTATATGATTCATTTGAATGGGCGAAATAATTAACGTTTTGGTCGCATCAGTTGCCGACCACAAAACAGGTCATTCACCCTCCCTCCTCCCTCTCACCCCTTTTTAACGAGCTTCACCCCTCAGTTAACGACCCCAGTCTTTTTTAACGAGCCCTACCCTTTAATTAAATACCCCCTACCCTTTAATTAACTACCCCTTCCCTTTAATTAACGATTCCCTTACGTTAATTAACGATTCCTTCTTTCTTCTAAAAGCATTCGCCTTTTGTACGACCTTCACCCTTTTTCTTAATGATCCCGGTCTCCTCTTTAACAACTCAACCCTTTTTTAAGTATCATATCTCCTATAGTAACCACTCTTCTTTCCTTATAGTGGGTGAAAGGTTTCCTAAACAATATATATATATATATATATATATATATATATATATATATATATATATATATATATATATATATATATATATATATATATATATATATATATATATATGCAAAACCAACCACTCTGAAAGAATAGAGAAATTCCAAGCGCTTTCGTGACTACTCACATTATCAAGGAACTATGAAAGTGAAGCATCCAAGGAAGCTATATAAGGGGTCCGGCCAGCACCTCACTATCAGATCCCACAACGGTTAAACACGTGACACGCGGCGAGCCAACTTGGATAGGTCCTTTTCACAACTCACCCCCAAGCTATTTATTTGTCCAGTGTATTATTAAATTCTTCCCAAATTCTATTAATTATAAATGGATCTAATTTATATAAACCAAAGGAAATATTCATATTATTGTCAAAACTGCTTTTTATGAAACAAGATTCAATTATATTCCTGTCGACCATGGACTTGCTTGATACTACTTTCTCAACTTTTTGAAAATCAATTGGATGGTTAAAATCTCTTACATGAATAAATAGAGCATCGGAATCTTGTCCAGTTCTAATGCTATATTTATGTTGTTTTAATCTTAGTTCGAGATTTTTACCAGTTTGACCGTAATAAACTTTATCGCAAATTTTACAAGGAATCTTATAGACACATCCATCAGCATTTTGGGGGGAATTCTTTATCAAAAGTTTTTTTTACTGTATCAAGATTTTTGAATACAACTTTAATATTAAAAGTCTTAAGAAGAGAAGGCATTTCAACCAAGTTTTCATGGTAAGGGAGAACCAACATATTTTTAGTTGAATAAGGCTGGTTGCCCCTTTTTGGATTATAAAAAGTGTTTCTAGCAACTTAAAAAGATTTATCAATTACATTTCTTGGGTATTTTAAATCATTACATATTTCATAAATTTTGGATATTTCCTCATCTATGAACTCAGGACTACAAATTCGTAAAGCTCTCAAAAACATTGATGAGAAAACAGACAGTTTGACTCTATCTTGATGCGAGGAATAATAGTGGACATAGGAACAGTTATTTGTAGGTTTTCTGTAAATTTTAAATTTGAATTCATTATTACCCTTAATAATTAAAACATCTAGAAAAGGCAATGAGTTATTTTCTTCAAACTCAACAGTAAAGTTTATAGAATGGGCTAAGCTATATAATTTTCCAAGAAAATGGTGTATATCTACATTTTTGGGCATAAGACACAAAATATCATCAACATATCTGAACCATTTAGCTCTATTAGGGAGGATTGTGTTAAGCAACCTTGTTTCAAAAAAAGACCTATCCAAGTTGGCTCGCCGCGCGTCACGTGTTTAACCGTTGTGGGATCTGATAGTGAGGTGCTGGCCGGACCCCTTATATAGCTTCCTTGGATGCTTCACTTTCATAGTTCCTTGATAATGTGAGTAGTCACGAAAGCGCTTGGAATTTCTCTATTCTTTCAGAGTGGTTAGTTTTGCATTTTTTGAAATCACCTGTTTACTGTGATCTTATTGCATATATATATATATATATATATATATATATATATATATATATATATATATATATATATATATATATATATATATATATATATATATATATATATATATATATATATATATATATATATATATATATATAATATGTATATATATATATATTTATATATATATATATATATATATACATTTATAATATATATATATATATATATATATACATTTATAATATATATATATATATATATATATATATATATATATATATATATATATATATATATATATATATATATATATATATATATATATATAGTGTGTGTGTGTGTGTGTGTCGTGCCGAATAGGTAAAATTGGTCAATTAGCAAGAACTCATTTAAAATTAAGTCCTAAAATTTTCTCATATACGTTTATAGGTACTTAGGGATTCGCAGAGAGCATTCATAGTTACTTTGTATAAAGGCAAAGGGGACAAAAGAGGGATCAAAGATTATAGGGGGATTAGTCTGTTGAGTATACCTGGTAAAGTATATGGTAGAGTTATTTTTCAAAGAATTAAGAATAACTCGGAGAGTAGGATAGCAGATGAACAAGGTGGCTTTAGAAAAGGTAGGGGGTGTGTAGACCAAGTGTTTACAGTGAAACATGTAGGTGAACAGTATTTAGATAAGTGTAAAGAGGTTTTTGTGGCATTTGTGGATTTGGAAAAGGCATATGACAGGGTGGAGAGGGCAGCAGTGTGACAGATATTGCAAATGTATGGAATAGGAGGTAGGTTACTGAAAGCAGTGAAGAGTTTTTACGAGGATAGTGAGGCTCAGGTTAGAGTATGTAGGAGAGAGGGAGATTATTTCCCAGTAATAGTAGACCTTAGACAAGGATGTGTGATGTCACCATGATTGTTCAATATATTTATAGATGGGGTTGTAAGAGAAGTAAATGCGAGGGTCTTGGCAAGAGGTGTTTGGTTAAAAGATAAACAATCTAACACAAAGTGTGAGTTGTCAAAGTTGCTGATGACACTGTACTTTTGGGAGATTCTCAAGAGAAGTTGCAGAAGTTGGAGGATGAGTTTGGCAGGGTATGTAAAAGAAGAAAATTAAAAGTGAATATAGGGAAGAGTAAGGTTATGAGGATAACAAAAAAAAAAAACTAGGTGATGAAAGATTGGATATCAGATTGGAGGGAGAGAGTATAGAGGAGGTGAATGTATTCAGATATTTAGGAGTGGACGTGTCAGCAGATGGGTCTATGAAAGATGAGGTGAAACAGAACTGATGTGGGGAAAAGGTGAGTGATGCACTGAGGAATCTGTGGAGGCAAAGAACTTTGTCCACGGAAGCACAGAGGGGAATGTATGAGAGTGTAGTTATACCAACGCTCTTACATGAATGTGAAGCATGGGTAGTGAATGTTGCAACAAGGAGAAGGTTGGAGGCAGTGGAGATATCATGTCTGAGAGCAATGTGTGGTGTGAATATAATGCAGTGAATTTGTAGTTTTGAAATTATGAGAAGTTGCGGGATTACCAAGGGCTGAGGAGGGTTTATTGAGATGGTTTGGACATGTAGAGAGGCTGGAAAGAAATAGAATGACTTCGAGAGTGCATAAATCTGTAATGGAGGGAAGGCGGGGTAGGGGTCGGCCTAGGAAAGGTAGGAGGGAGAGAGTAAAGGAGGTTGTGTGTGCGAGGGGCTTGGACTTCCAGCAGGCATGCGTGAGCGTGTTAGATAGGAGCAAATGGAGACAAATAGTTTTTAGGACTTGACGTGCTGTTGGAGTGTAAGCAAGGTAACATTAATGCATTGATTCAGAGAAACCAGTAGGCCAGACTTAAGTTCTGGAGATGGGAAGTACAGTGCCAGTACTCTTAAGGAAGGGTGTTAATGTTACAGTTTCATAACTGTAGTGTCAGCATGTCTGTGGCGAGACAGTGATGGAGTGAATGCTGATGAGTTTTTCTTTTTCTGGCCTCTCATGAGGAGTCCAGCCTAAATATGTCCAAAAATGAAGTAGTCTCTGGAACAGAATTCTTCCCGCGTAAGTCACGCGTGTCGTAAGAGGCGAATAAAATGCCGGGAGCAAAGGGCTAGTAACCCCTTCTCCTGTATACAATACTAAATTTAAAAAGAGAAACTTTCGTTTTTCTTTTTAAATCACCCTGCCTCGGTGGGATATGGCCGATATGTTGAAATATATAAATATATATATATATATATATATATATATATATATATATATATATATATATATATATATATATGTCGTGCCAAATATGTAAAACTGATAAATTAGCAAGAACTCATTTAAAATTAAGTCCTGTCCAAAATTTTCTCTTATACGTTTAAAGATATATTTTTTCATCAATGTTAATGTAATTTGTTTTAATTTAGCACCAAAAAAAATTAGAAAACTTATCTAACCTTGTTTTAACAAGAGAAATTTATTTTAGCCTAACCCAACTAAATATATTTTAGATTTGTTTACAGTAATTTAATACTAAACAAACACAATGAAATGTATTTTTTTCGTTAGGTTCAGAAATTAATGCATACACAAATTTTCACTTGTCCTATATGGCAAGATGAGCGTTGCTATTTAAGCCAAGATCGCAAGTTCTGCCTATTCGGCACGACATATATATGTATATGTGTGTGTGTGTGTGTGTGTGTGTGTGTGTGTGTGTGTGTGTGTGTGTGTGTGTGTGTGTGTGTGTGTGTGTGTGTGTGTGTGTGTGTGTGTGTGTGTGTGTGGCCACAGTACCAAAAGTAAATTTAGCCTGGATTTGTATTCTGCAAACCTACGAACCCTGGACAAATACCGCTAACCTAACACGTCATTCAGCTGGATCTTGTGCACGTTATTTAGTGGGAAGGGATGTTACGCTCTTCTAAGCCTTTCGTGAACGTTTCTCTCCCCTCTATACGTTCATCCGATCGTGTTACTCTGGTCTCCCATGACATGAATATGAAAGAGAATCCTAAGATGGTGTGCAGCAAGGTGACCCCCTCGCACCTCTCCTACCTGGTCATTAAAGAAGGTTGAGCGGTGAGGTCAACATCTGCTTCTTGGATGATGGCACACTTACTGGCACTGCAAAGTCTCTCCTAGAAGACATCAGGATAATAGGATTTTGGGAAGAATCTAGGATTATCCTTAAACCCCCATCCAAGTGTGAAGATTTTCCCTAAACTTCTTCGAATGATAAGATTTTCCCTAAACTGCTCCAAATGTGAAGATTTTTTCCTTACACTCCTCCAAATTTGAAGTACGCCATTTATCATTTATTTAGTAAATTTTAATATTTTATTTCGGCAGTGTTTAAAATTCTGAAAAATTACCAGTGGTCGACAGACAACTGATCGCTCAAAAATCTCGTGTGACAATAACATTAACAATCAGTCAGAGAAGCAACAATCACCGTTATGGTTTCGACTTTCGCTTCCAAAAAGAGACAATTTTCAGAAAATATCAACCTGTCTTCAAAATTTTCTAGGAAAAATTGCGTCTTAGTGAGAGTCAAACCGAATCAAAACATTTGATCATAATGTCTGAACACTCAAACGTATGCAAATTGACACTTAAATTTAAGATCAAAGTTGTTATATATCGTATGTTAAACGTCATACATCCGGAATCCAAAGTTTACGACGGTCGTAACTGAAGATAATACATTGAGTTTATGACACTAACATGCTGACTTAACGTCTCTTCACACATAGATTATGCTCAGCCGTCGTAACCACAGGATTTCTCCCGAGGATCGGAGGTGCATTAATGAGAGATACATGGCAAAGCATGATTCTGTTAACGCAGCACAGACAACAGACCATGACATCGTGAGGCACTCTCAAAGTGAGGCAGTGTACAACACAGCGAGCAGGAGGCAGTGTACAACACAGCAAGCAGGAGGCAGTGTACAACACAGCAAGCAGGAGGCAGTGTACAACACAGCGAGCAGGAGGCAGTGTACAACACAGCGAGCAGGAGGCAGTGTACAACACAGCAAGCAGGAGGCAGTGTACAACACAGCAAGCAGGAGGCAGTGTACAACACAGCGAGCAGGAGGCAGTGACCGTGCTGTCGATAACGACAATACAGAATTACCGCTGCTTTTCGGTGAGGCAGCGCCTATAATTTCAAAGATTGGAACGTTAAGTCATTTTATTCCTTGTAATCGTTATGTGATAATATCAAAAGAACTTTCGCTATATTTCTTTTATATATTAAAAGAGATTATTCCCGGTTATAGGCTGAGAACTTCACAGACATTTCAACAGAACTGTCTGAAGAACCTTCAGTAATATTCGTTAATTATGCTATATTCGTGAACGCGTCACTGATCGTCACAACACCGACACAAAAACCACATCTGGTGGAAAATTAACCTCGTGAGAAGACTAGTTTTATGTTATTCAGATAAACAACATTTTGGGAAAGAAACAAAACCAGTAGACGAGAAGACCTATATTTTTTTTATGAAACAAAAAACCTCAAAAAAGCGAATTTATATACGTGAGACCCGTTATAAAATCTGCCCAGGTAGCCATAGTGAAGCAGCTGTGGTATGCCCATTTACATGGGAGAGCAGCTGTGGTATCGGCAGGTACATGGGAGAGCAGCTGTGGTATGGCCAGGTACATGGGAGAGCAGCTGTGGTATGCACAGGTACATGGGAGAGCAGCTGTGGTATGGCCAGGTACATGGGAGAGCAGCTGTGGTATGCACAGGTACATGGGAGAGCAGCTGTGGTATGCCCAGGTACATGGGAGAGCAGCTGTGGTATGCACAGGTACATGGGAGAGCAGCTGTGGTATGGCCAGGTACATGGGAGAGCAGCTGTGGTATGCACAGGTACATGGGAGAGCAGCTGTGGTATGGCCAGGTACATGGGAGAGCAGCTGTGGTATGCCCAGATACATGGGAGAGCAGCTGTGGTATGGTCAGGTATATGGGAGAGCAGCTGTGGTGTGGCCAGGTGCATGTGAGAGCAGCTGTGGTATGGCCAGGTACATGGGAGAGCAGCTGTGGTATGGCCAGGTACATGGGAGAGCAGCTGTGGTATGGCCAGGTACATGGGAGAGCAGCTGTGGTATG
>NC_091294.1:23965490-23987990 GCF_038502225.1 Cherax quadricarinatus | reverse complement strand
TGCAGCTGACTGATACATCAAAAACTGCATTGACTGATACATCAAACACTGCGGTTGACTAATACACCAAGCACTGCAGCTGATTAATACACCAAACACTGCAGCTGATTGATACACCAAGCACTGCAGTTGATTAATACACCAAACACTGCAGTTGACTGATACACCAAACACTGCAGCTGATTGATACACCAAGCACTGCAGCTGACTGATACACCAAGCACTGCAGCTGACTGATACACCAAACACTGCAGCTGATTGATACACCAAACACTGCAGCTGATTGATACACCAAGCACTGCAGCTGACTGATACACCAAGCACTGCAGCTGATTGATACACCAAGCACTGCAGCTGACTGATACACCAAACACTGCAGCTGACTGATACACCAAACACTGCAGCTGGTGGTCCCTAAATCCAGCATGAAGCGGGCGGAGTTCCCGTCACAAGCCACATAGCCATGCCACGTATCATCGCATCACACACACTAACGCCACCAATATTATCATAAATTCTGTAGTAATCATATATTAGCAGTTCAGTGACATCAAGTAATATAATAATAATAATAATAATAATAATAATAATAATAATAATAATAATAATAATAATAATAATAATAATAATAATAATAATAATAATAATAATAATTATTATTATTATTATTATTATTATTATTATTATTATTATTATTATTATTATTATTATCAAGATTAAAAGGCCTGAGCTTGTTACCACCTGCAGCTCGTAAGACTGCCATCCTCACGAGCCCCTTTGGGGCGGGGCAGATGGCAGACCAGAGGCGAAGCTTCTCCCTACGAGCCCCATGAGGGCGGGGAGTGTGGCTAGGCCTGGGGACACTTGGTCCCAAAGATGAGGGGGTACTGTGCCTCCTCCCATGGGAGACTTAGGTCTCGAGACACTCCCCAGATAGGGAGCCAAGGCCGGGTCACCACTACTTGGAAAAGACCCGGGCCGGGAGAATACCGGCGAATAAGAAAAAATATTATTATTATTATTATTATTATTATTATAATCATCATCTGTATCATCATCATCATCATCATTAAGCACTGGCAGCACGATGTTTTTCCTGAAGAAGAGAGAAGTGTAAATATGGAGGGCGAGTGCAGCCCCAGGTGCTGTGTTATGAGAGTGAAGAAGGTATAGGTAGTGAAGGAAGGTATAGTGAGGCAGTGTTGTAGTGGGAGTGTCGTCCCATAAGTCACCAACCAGAGGTAGGTGGGGCAGTGTTGTAGTGGGAGTGTCGTCCCGTAAGTCACCAACCAGAGGTAGGTGAGGCAGTGTTGTAGTGGGAGTCTCGTCCCGTAAGTCACCAACCAGAGGTAGGTGAGGCAGTGTTGTAGTGGGAGTCTCGTCCCGTAAGTCACCAACCAGAGGTAGGTGAGGCAGTGTTGTAGTGGGAGTCTCGTCCCGTAAGTCACCAACCAGAGGTAGGTGAGGCAGTGTTGTAGTGGGAGTGTCGTCCCGTAAGTCACCAACCAGAGGTAGGTGAGGCAGTGTTGTAGTGGGAGTCTCGTCCCGTAAGTCACCAACCAGAGGTAGGTGAGGCAGTGTTGTAGTGGGAGTCTCGTCCCGTAAGTCACCAACCAGAGGTAGGTGAGGCAGTGTTGTAGTGGGAGTGTCGTCCCATAAGTCACCAACCAGAGGTAGGTGAGGCAGTGTTGTACTGGGAGTGTCGTCCCGTAAGTCACCAACCAGAGGTAGGTGAGGCAGTGTTGTAGTGGGAGTCTCGTCCCGTAAGTCACCAACCAGAGGTAGGTGAGGCAGTGTTGCAGTGGGAGTGTCGTCCCGTAAGTCACCAACCAGAGGTAGGTGAGGCAGTGTTGTAGTGGGAGTGTCGTCCCGTAAGTCACTAACCAGAGGTAGGTGAGGCAGTGTTGTAGTGGGAGTGTCGTCCCGTAAGTCACCAACCAGAGGTAGGTGAGGCAGTGTTGCAGTGGGAGTGTCGTCCCGTAAGTCACCAACCAAAGGTAGGTGAGGAAGTGTTGTAGTGGGAGTGTCGTCCCGTAAGTCACCAACCAGAGGTAGGTGGGGCAGTGTTGTAGTGGGAGTGTCGTCCCGTAAGTCACCAACCAGAGGTAGGTGAGGCAGTGTTGAAGTGGGAGTGTCGTCCCGTAAGTCACCAACCAGAGGTAGGTGCGGCAGTGTTGTAGTGGGAGTCTCGTCCCGTAAGTCACCAACCAGAGGTAGGTGAGGCAGTGTTGAAGTGGGAGTGTCGTCCCGTAAGTCACCAACCAGAGGTAGGTGCGGCAGTGTTGTAGTGGGAGTCTCGTCCCGTAAGTCACCAACCAGAGGTAGGTGAGGCAGTGTTGAAGTGGGAGTGTCGTCCCGTAAGTCACCAACCAGAGGTAGGTGCGGCAGTGTTGTAGTGGGAGTCTCGTCCCGTAAGTCACCAACCAGAGGTAGGTGGGGCAGTGTTGTAGTGGGAGTGTCGTCCCGTAAGTCACCAACCAGAGGTAGGTGAGGCAGTGTTGTAGTGGGAGTGTCGTCACGTAAGTCACCAACCAGAGGTAGGTGAGGCAGTGTTGAAGTGGGAGTGTCGTCCCGTAAGTCACCAACCAGAGGTAGGTGGGGCAGTGTTGTAGTGGGAGTGTCGTCCCGTAAGTCACCAACCAGAGGTAGGTGGGGCAGTGTTGTAGTGGGAGTCTCGTCCCGTAAGTCACCAACCAGAGGTAGGTGGGGCAGTGTTGAAGTGGGAGTGTCGTCCCGTAAGTCACCAACCAGAGGTAGGTGCGGCAGTGTTGTAGTGGGAGTCTCGTCCCGTAAGTCACCAACCAGAGGTAGGTGGGGCAGTGTTGTAGTGGGAGTGTCGTCCCGTAAGTCACCAACCAGAGGTAGGTGAGGCAGTGTTGTAGTGGGAGTGTCGTCCCGTAAGTCACCAACCAGAGGTAGGTGAGGCAGTGTTGAAGTGGGAGTGTCGTCCCGTAAGTCACCAACCAGAGGTAGGTGGGGCAGTGTTGTAGTGGGAGTGTCGTCCCGTAAGTCACCAACCAGAGGTAGGTGAGGCAGTGTTGTAGTGGGAGTCTCGTCCCGTAAGTCACCAACCAGAGGGAGAACTAAAGCAAAACGCAGGTAGTCAAGACTCTTGTTGATGCATGACTGAAGATGACATATTCATAGTGTTACATGGTGCTACACAGGAGGTGGTGTTACGTTGGTGGTGGTGTTACATAGGTAGTGGTGTTACATGGGTGGTGGTGTTACATGGGTGGTGGTGTTACATAGGTGGTGGTGTTACATGGATGGTGGTGTTACATGGATGGTGGTGTTGTATGGGTGGTGGTGTTACATGGGTGGTGGTGTTACACTGGTGGTGGTGTTTAATGGATAGTGGTGTTACATGGATGGTTGTGTTACATGGGTGGTGGTGTTACATAGGTGGTGGTGTTACATGGATGGTGGTGTTACATGGATGGTGGTGTTGTATGGGTGGTGGTGCTACATGGGTGGTGGTGTTACACTGGTGGTGGTGTTTAATGGATAGTGGTGTTACATGGATGGTTGTGTTACATGGATGGTGGTGTTATATGGGTGGTGATGTTACATGGGTGGTGGTGTTACATGGGTGGTGGTGTTACATGGATGGTGGTGTTATATGGGTAGTGATGTTACATGGGTGGTGGTGTTACATGGGTGGTGGTGTTACATGGATAGTGGTGTTACATGGAGGGTTATGTTACATGGGTGGTGGTGTTATATGGGTGGTGATGTTACATGGGTGGTGGTGTTACATGGGTGGTGGTGTTACATGGATGGTGGTGTTATATGGGTGGTGATGTTACATGGGTGGTGGTGTTACATGGGTGGTGGTGTTACATGGATGGTGGTGTTACATGGATAGTGGTGTTACATGGACGGTTGTGTTACATGTGTGGTGTTGTTGCATGCACTGATGATACTCTCCCTTAGTTATGTAACACCGAGATTTTCTCAGCACAGAACAACTCCACAATGTGAGTGAGAGGTCGTGGTTCACAGGTCCTTAACCTATCCTAGCCTTTGATACCAGGCTTGCTGGACACACCAACCGCTAAGACTCTCGCCAGGGCCTGGCATTATTCATGTCACGAGGCAGACATGACGAACACTGCAAGATCAATTTTGTTCTACTGTTGTCGAGAATAGGATAAGGGAATCCATTTTTTAAGCGTTATCATGAAATACAGTGTATGATAACTCTGAGGAACTATCATGAGGGCAGAGTGCAGTGAGAGGTCGTCTTCTGCGGACTCGAACCACCGTCTCGCTTAAGCACATCAGAAAGACCTCGAGGCATAAGGAAGACAGATTGACTTCGTGCTGAAGACATGTTGTTTTAATGACTTACTATGAGCATTAAAGACGGGGGAAGTAGTGGTGGTGGTGGAAGGGAAGTTGAGGGTGGAGATAAGGGGGAGGACAAGAGGGGAGAGGGGGAGGAAGGGGTATGGATAACAGAAAACTAAATAAAAGAAAAACAACGGTCGTGACAAAACAATTATCGATCTCGTGGTGTTAGACAGAAGGTTGTGACCCCCAGCACTGCGCTGGTGCACGTTCACTGTAGCTGCCTACCTGCTGGTGCACGTTCACTGTAGCTGCCTACCTGCTGGTGCACGTTCACTGTAGCTGCCTACCTGCTGGTGCACGTTCACTGTTGCTGCCTACCTGCTGGTGCACGTTCACTGTAGCTGCCTACCTGCTGGTGCACGTTCACTGTAGCTGCCTACCTGCTGGTGCACGTTCACTGTAGCTGCTTACCTGCTGGTGCACGTTCACTGTAGCTGCCTACCTTCTGGTGCACACTCACTGTAGCTGCCTACCTGCTGGTGCACGTTCACTGTAGCTGCCTACCTGCTGATGCGCGTTCACTGTAGCTGCCTACCTGCTGGTGCACGTTCACTGTAGCTGCTACCTACTGGTGCACGTTCACTGTAGCTGCCTACCTGCTGGTGCACTTTCACTATAGCTGTCTTCCTGCTGGTGCACGTTCACTGTAGCTGCCTTCCTGCTGGTGCACGTTCACTGTAGCTGCCTACCTGCTGGTGCACGTTCACTGTAGCTGAATACCTGCTGGTGCACGTTCACTGTAGCTGCCTTCTTGCTGGTGCACGTTCGCTGTAGCTGCCTACCTGCTGGTGCACGTTCACTGTAGCTGAATACCTGCTGGTGCACGTTCACTGTAGCTGCCTTCTTGCTGGTGCACGTTCGCTGTAGCTGCCTACCTGCTGGTGCACGTTCACTGTAGCTGAATACCTGCTGGTGCACGTTCACTGTAGCTGCCTTCTTGCTGGTGCACGTTCGCTGTAGCTGCCTACCTGCAAGTGCACGTTCACTGTAGCTGCCTACCTGCTGGTGCACGTTCACTGTAGCTGCCTACCTGCTGGTGCACGTTCACTGTAGCTGCCTTCTTGCTGGTGCACGTTCACTGTAGCTGCCTACCTGCTGGTGCACGTTCACTGTAGCTGCCTACCTACTGGTGCACTTTCACTGTAGCTGCCTACCTACCAGTGTTGTGTTGGAACCTAGCACCAGTGTTGTGATGGAACCTAGCACCAGTGTTGTGATGGAACCTAACACCTGTGTTGTGATGGAACCTAATGCCAGTGTTGTGATGGAACCTAGCACCAGTCTTCTGATGGAACCTAATACCTGTGTTGTGGTGGAACCTAGCATCAGTGTTGCGATGGAACCTACCACCAGTGTTGTATTGTAAGCTAGCACCTGTGTTGTGATGGAGCCTACCACCAGTGTTGTGTTGTAAGCTAGCGCTAGTGTTGTGATGGAAGGTAGCACCTGTGTTGTGTTGGAACCTAGCACCAGAATTGTCATGGAACCTAGCACCAGATGTTGTGATAGAACCTAGCACCAGTGTTGTGCTGATACCTAGCACCAGTGTTGTGTTGGAACTTATCACCAGTGTTTTGATGGAACCTAGCACCAGTGTTGTGTTGAAACCTAGCACCAGTGTTGTGTTGGAACCTAGCACCAGTGTTGTCATGGAACCTAGCACCAGTGTTGTTATGGAACCTAGCACCAGTGTTGTCATGGAACCTAGCAGCAGTGTTGTGATGGAGCCTAACACCATTGTTGTGATGGAACCTACCACCAGTGTTGTGATGGAACCTTGCACCAGTGTTGTGTTGAAATCTAGCACCAGTGTTGTGTTGGAACCTAGCACCAGTGTTGTGATGGAACCTACCACCAGTGTTGTGTTGTAAGTTAGCACCAGTGTTGTGTTGGAACTTAACACCAGTGTTGTGATGGAACCTAACGCCAGTGTTGTGATGGAACCTAGCACCAATGCTGTGATGGAACATAGCACCTGTGTTGTGTTGGAACCTAGCATCAGTGTTGCGATGGAACCTACCACCAGTGTTGTATTGTAAGCTAGCACCTGTGTTGTTATGGAGCCTACCACCAGTATTGTGTTGTAAGCTAGCGCCCGTGTTGTGATGGAACGTAGCACCAGTGTTGTGTTGGAACCTAGCACCAGTATTGTGATGGAACCTAGCACCAGATGTTGTGATAGAACCTAGCACCAGTGTTGTGCTGATACCTAGCTCCAGTGTTGTGTTGGAACCCAGCGCCAGTGTTCTGATGAAACCTAGCACCAGTGTTGTGATGGAACCTAGCACCATTGTTGTGATGGAACCTAGCACCAGTGTTGTGTTGGAACCTAGCACCAGTGTTGTGATGGAACCTACCACCAGTGTTGTGTTGTAAGTTAGCACCAGTGTTGTGTTGGAATTTAGCACCAGTGTTGTGATGGAAACTGGGACCAGTGATATGATGGAACCTAGCACAAGTGTTGTGATGGAACCTAACACCAGTGTTGTGATGGAACCTAGCACCAGTGTTGTGATGGAACAAAACACCAGTGTTGTGATGGAACCTAGCACCATTGTTGTGATGGAACCTAGCACCAGTGTTGTGATGGAACCTACCACCAATGTTATGTTGGAACCTAGCACCTGTGTTGTGATGGAGCCTACCACCAGCGTTGTGTTGTAAACTAGCGCCAGTGTTGCGATGGAACGTAGCACCAGTGTTGTGTTGGAACCTAGCACCAGTATTGTGATGGAACATAGCAACAGATGTTGTGATAGAACATAGCACCAGTGGTGTGCTGATACCTAGCACCAGAGTTGTGTTGTAACCTAGCACCAGTATTCTGATGGAATCTAGCACCTGTGTTGTGTTGAAACCTAGCTCCAGTTTGTGTTGGAACCTAGCATCTATTTTGTGATGGAACCTAGCACTAGTGTTGTGATGGAACCTAGCACCATTGTTGTGATGGAACCTACCACTAGTGTTGAGATGGAACCTAGCACCAGTGTTGTGATGGAACCTAGCACCATTGTTGTGATGGAACCTACCACTAGTGTTGAGATGGAACCTAGCACCAGTGTTGTGTTGGAACATAGCACCAGTGTTGTGATGGAACCTACCACCAGTGTTGTGTTGTAAGTTAGCACCAGTGTTGTGATTGAACCTAGCACCAGTGTTGTGATGGAACTTAACACCGGTGTTATCATGGAACCTAGCACCATTGTTGGGATGGAACCTAGCACCAGTGTTGTGTTCGAACCTTGCACCAGTGTTGTGTTGGAACCTAGCACCTGTGTTTTGATGGAACCTACCACCAGTGTTGTGTTGCAAGCTTGCACCAGTGTTGTGATGGAACCTAGCACCAGTGTTATGTTGGAACCTTGCTCCAGCATTGTGATGGAAGCTAGCAACAGTGTTGTGATGGAACCTGGCACCAGTGTTGTGCTGGAACCTAGCACCAGTGTTGTGTTGAAACCTAGCACCAATGTTGTGATGGAACCTAGCACCAGTGTTGTGTTGAAACCTAGCACCAGTGTTGTGTTGGAACCTAGCACCTGTGTTGTGTTGGAACCTAGCATCTGTGTTGTGATGGAATCTAGCACCTATTTTGTTATGGAACCTAGCACCAGTGTTGTGATGGAAACTAGCACCAGTGTTGTGTTGGAACCTAGCAACAGAAAGGTGATGGAACCTAGCTCCAATGTTGTGTTGGAACCTAGCACCAGTATTGTGTTGGAACATAGCACCAGTGTTGTGATAGAACCAAGCACCAGTGTTGTGCTGGAACCAAGCACCAGTGTTGTCTTGGAACCTAGCACCAGTGTTCTGATTGAACCTAGCACCAGTGTTGTGTTGAAACCTAGCACAAGTGTTGTGTTGGAACCTAGCAGTAGTGTTGTGATTGAATCCAGCACCTATTTTGTGATGGAACCTAGCACCAGTGTTATGATGGAACCTAGCAGCAGTGTTGTGACTGAACCTAGCACCAGTGTTATGATGGAACCTAGCACAAGTGTTGTGATGGAACCTAGCACCAGTGTTGTGTTGGAACCTAGCACCAGTATTGTGATGGAACCTAGCACCAGTGTTTTGTTGGAACCGAGCACCTGTGTTGTGATGGATCCGAGCACCAGTACTGTGTTGGAATCTAGCACCTATTTTGTATTGGAACCTAGCACCAGTGATGTGTTGGAACCGAGCACCAATATTGTGATGCGAACCTAGCACCACTGCTGTGATGGAACCTAGCACCAGTGTTGTGATGGAACGTAGCACCAGTGTTGTAATGGAACCTAGCACCATTGCTGTGATGGTACCTAGCACCAGAGATGTGATGGCACCTAGCACCAGTGTTGTGATGGATCCTAGCATCAGTGTTTTGTTGGAACTTAGCAACAGTGTTGTGTTGGAACCTAGCACCAGTGTTATGATTGAACCTGGCACCAGTGTTGTGTTGAAACCTAGCACCAGTATTGTGTTGGAACCTAGCACCAGTGTTGTGATGGAACCTAGAGCCAGTATTGTGTTGGAACCAAGCACCAGTAGTGCGTTGGAACCTAGCACCAGTGTTGTGATGGGAACTATCACCAGTGTTGTGATGGAACCTAGCACCAGTGTTGTGATGGAACCTAGCACAAGTACTGTGTTGGAACCTAGCAGCAGTGTTGTCTTGTAACCTAGCACCAGTGTTGTGATATAACCTAGCAATAGTGTTGAGGTGGAACCTATCACCAGTGTTGTGATGGAACCTAGTTCCAGTGTTGTGATTGAGCCTAGCACCAGTACTGTATCGGAACCCAGCAGCAGTTTTGTGTTAGAACCTAGCACCAGTGTTGTGATGGAACCTAGCACCAGTATTGTGATGGAACCTAGCACCAGTGTTGTGATGGATCCTAACACCAGTATTATGATGGAACCCAGCACCAGGACTGTGTTGGAACCTAGTAGCAGTTATGTATTGGAGCCAAGCACTAGTGTTGTGTTCGAATGTAGCACCAGTGCTGTGTTGGAACCTAGCACCAGTACTATGTTGGAACCTAGCACCAGTACTATGTTGGAACCTAGCACCAGTACTATGTTGGAACCTAGCACCAGTACTATGTTGGAACCTAGCACCAGTGCTATGTTGGAACCTAGCACCAGTACTATGTTGGAACCTAGCACCAATACTGTGTTGGAACGTAGCACCAGTACTATGTTGGGACATAGAACCAGTACTGTGTTGGAACATAGCACCAGTAATGTGTTTGAACCTAGCACCAGTACTGTGTTGGAACCTAGGACCAGTACTGTGTTGGAACATAGCACCAGTACTGTGTTGGAACATAGCACCAGTGCTGTGTTGGAACATAGCACCAGTGCTGTGTTGAACCTAACACCAGTGTTGTGTTGGAACATAGCACCAGTGCTGTGTTGGAACATAGCACCAGTGCTGTGTTGGAACATAGCACCAGTGCTGTGTTGGAACACAGCACCAGTACTGTGATGTAACATAACACTAGTGCTGTGTTGGAACATAGCACCAGTGCTGTGTTGGAACATAGCACCGGTGCTGTGTTGGAACATAGCACCAGTGCTGTGTTGGAACATAGCACCAGTGCTGTGTTGGAACCTATCACCAGTGCAGTGTTGGAACATAGCTCCAGTGCTGTGTTGGTACATAGCACCAATGCTGTGTTGGAACATAGCACCAGTGCTGTATTGGAACATAGCACCAGTGCTGTGTTGGAACCTAACACCAGTGCTGTGTTGGAAAATAGCACCAGTGCTGTGTTGGAACATAGCACCTGTGCTGTGTTGGAACATAGCACCAGTGCTGTGTTGGAACATATCACCAGTGCTGTGTTGGAACCTAGCACCAGTACTGTGTTGGAACCTAGCACCAGTACTGTGTTGGAACATAGCACCAGTGCTGTGTTGGAACATAGCATCAGTGCTGTGTTGGAACCTAGCACCAGTACTGTGTTGGAACCTAGCACCAGTGCTGTTTTGGAACATAGCACAAGTGCTGTGTTGGAACCTAACACCAGTGCTGTGTTGGAACATAGCACCAGTGCTGTGTTGGAACACAGCACCAGTGCTGTGTTGGAACCTAGCACCAGTGCTGTGTTGGAACCTAGCACCTGTGCTGTGTTGGAACCTAGCACCAGTGCTGTGTTGGAACCTAGCACCAGTGCTGTTTTGGAACCTAGCACCAGTGCTGTGTTGGAACCTAGCACCAGTGCTGTTTTGGAACCTAGCACCAGTGCTGTGTTGGAACTTAGCACAAGTGCTGTGTCGGAACCTAGCACCAGTGCTGTGTTGGAACCTAGCCCTAGTGCTGTGTTGGAACCTAGTACCAGTGCTGTATTGGAACCTAGCACCAGTGCTGTGTTGGAACCTAGCACCAGTGCTGTGTTGGAACCTAGCACCAGTGCTGTGTTGAAACCTAGCACCAGTGCTGTGTTGGAACCTAGCACCAGTGCTGTGTTGGAAGCTAGCACTAGTGCTGTGTTGGAACCTAGAACTAGTGCTGTGTTGGAACCTAGTACCAGTGCTGTGTTGGAAGCTAGCACTAGTGCTGTGTTGGAACCTAGAACTAGTGCTGTGTCGGAACCTAGCACCAGTGCTGTGTTGGAACCTAGCCCTAGTGCTGTGTTGGAACCTAGTACCAGTGCTGTATTGGAACCTAGCACCAGTGCTGTGTTGGAACCTAGCACCAGTGCTGTGTTGGAACCTAGCACCAGTGCTGTGTTGGAACCTAGCACCAGTGCTGTGTTGGAACCTAGCACCAGTGCTGTGTTGAAACCTAGCACCAGTGCTGTGTTGGAACCTAGCACCAGTGCTGTGTTGGAAGCTAGCACTAGTGCTGTGTTGGAACCTAGAACTAGTGCTGTGTCGGAACCTAGCACCAGTGCTGTGTTGGAACCTAGCCCTAGTGCTGTGTTGGAACCTAGTACCAGTGCTGTATTGGAACCTAGCACCAGTGCTGTGTTGGAACCTAGCACCAGTGCTGTGTTGGAACCTAGCACCAGTGCTGTGTTGGAACCTAGCACCAGTGCTGTGTTGAAACCTAGCACCAGTGCTGTGTTGGAACCTAGCACCAGTGCTGTGTTGGAAGCTAGCACTAGTGCTGTGTTGGAACCTAGAACTAGTGCTGTGTTGGAACCTAGCACTAGTGCTGTGTTGGAACCTAGCACTAGTGTTGTCTTGGAACCTAGCACTAGTGCTGTGTTGGAACCTAGCACTAGTGTTGTGTTGGAACCTAGCACCAGTGCTGTGTTGGAACCTAGCACCAGTGCTGTGTTGGAACCTAGCACCAGTGCTGTGTTGGAACCTAGCACCAGTGCTGTGTTGAAACCTAGCACCAGTGCTGTGTTGGAACCTAGCACCAGTGCTGTGTTGGAAGCTAGCACTAGTGCTGTGTTGGAACCTAGAACTAGTGCTGTGTTGGAACCTAGCACTAGTGCTGTGTTGGAACCTAGCACTAGTGTTGTGTTGGAACCTAGCACCAGTGCTGTGTTGGAACCTAGCACCATCTTCTGGATGATGGAGCTGAACTCTTCTCCAGGCTGAGGGACTGATCACCTCAGGTACTTTCTTCTCCAAGGTTGATGGACTGATTGCATCATTTTTATTTCACTACTACACCTGCTACCTCTGTATTTGACTGAAGAAGCTTGTTGTGCAGGCGAAACGTTTCATTGATAAAGATACCCAACTGTTGCACATTTGTCTTAATCTTCACCAGGAAGATCGTTCTTTGTCATGAGGTCACGACGCTTCATGTTTCCTTGTGTTACTGTACACTGGTTGTCTGCCCAGTTGATGCTTCAGTCTGATATTATGTGATCTGATGTGGAAGCTGAGCTCCCGCCTCATTTACGTTACTATGTTAAAATAGGATAGTGTTATTAGTCACTAGTTAGGAGTTTTATCATTACTAGATAATCTGTTATTATATTAACATGCACAGCTGCTGTCCATAGTTTTAATAAAATATACAAATATAATATATTTAACTTTTATAACAGTCTGATGGTTTCTTTTATACTTTAATTAAATTTAGGTAGTATGCCTGTTTATAAGTGCCTCTTCAGGCTTCTCATAAGATACTCGCTCTTGACATGGGAGCCTCGTCTAACTTAAATTTAACAGCAGTACTTATAACATGCAAGGTGCTCGGCCGAAGAAATTTGTAGATTTTTTCTATGTATTATAATGGCTTGCGTTCTGACGCCTAGCACATGCTTAAGGTAGTGCATAGAGACGTAGAGCAGCTAAATTCCAAGTGCAGGGAATAATCAGTGTCGAACTGCATAGCTTAGGTTTGAAGGAGATGAGTGGCAGGCAGTGAGGATGAGGAGGCAGTGGGTTTCACTTAGCTAACTGAAAGGAGACAAGCTATTACTCACGTGGTCGCGGTTTGGAGTTTCGAGACGACCCACACCTAACATGCAGAATACTTCTGCTGCCGCAGGTGGCCCTGCCGGACAAAACACTGGTGTTAACCGTGATGACCAGCGGGATCCACAGCTGCAGTTTAGTCCCTTCTACATTCCTGAGAATTGTGCTCAGGCATGTTTACTGGTGAGAGAACAGCGAGCATTCCTCAGAGAGCAAAAATCATCTGCGGATGAGCAATAGTAGAGGGAGGAATGACGCCATGAGAGAAATGACTGTTACCGGTAAGCAAGGTTAGATGAATATGTATAGGGATATGAATATTTTCAGTGGTCAAAGACTAGGATTTAACCTTCGTGAAGCTGCTGCTCTAGTACCAAGGTACAATGAGACAGATCTGGATAGCTATTTTGATATTTTTGAAAACCAGATAACTGCCCTGAGCTGGCCGAGACAGCATTAGGCTGCATTGCTTCAGTGGTTAGGTAAAAGTCAGGAGAGGACGTCAACAGTGTCCAATCAGGAGTACACGGATTAGGGCTTTGTTAAGTCAGCAGTACAGGGAGCCTATGCACTGGTTCTCCATCGGAGGAGCGGTGACTCTTACCATATATTTTGCCTTAGCTAAGAAGACTGCCTTCCTACTGTGGTGTAAACCAGCTGAATTGTACCGCGACTCTCACGAGTTAGTTACATTGATCCTATTCGAGGGCTTCTTGGCTGGTGAGTTTCTAGTATATCTTGAAGATAAAGTGCATTAATCAGTCAGACTCTCACTCAGCCAGGCCACTAGCATGGGTTAATACTATTGTTCCTTTGCTTACCTTCTCTGAGTTGGCACAGGTTGCTGCAGTGCCTGATCAGGTTCAACAATAAATGAAAGCTCAGATCCTGCCTCATAAAAGGATTTCTTGCAGTTATTGCATGAAGATTGGCCATGTTCGCCAACAATGATTTTAGCTTATGTGAAATCTGGCCACTAACCATCAACCACTCTTAGATACTCCTTTGAGATATGTTAATAACACTCATGCGGCACAAGTACCACCGGGGACTAAACAAGTTCAAGGACTCCATAATGATTCTGTCCGAAATTCTAGGTTCTGACTACCTGATTACACACTGCTGACCTATGTGCTTGTAAAGGTGGCAATGTGGCCATTACAAGTGTAGAAGTTACATCCTTCAGAGACTCGGGTACGTGTTGTACTTTACTCCAGTCCTCAGTGTTAAGTGTCTGTTGCTACCTACTGTACTGGAGTTAACATTTTATTGGAATGCACAGACTTTTTTTTTATATAAATTGTGTATCTCACTGGCTACATGTGCATGGGTCTTGCTGCTGAATGTTCCTTCCATGATGCGGTATTGTTGGTCACCAATGATATGTTCACGTTGGGAACAAATTGCGAGGAATCATTATTACTCAGACGAAAAAGGTTTTGGATCGAGCGAAGCTCTAGATACCAGACATTTTTTTCCAGTGACGGCTGTGAGACGGACAGTGCGTCGTGCTCAGGTACTGAGTCACAAGACTGAAGATGCTAGTCAAGACGATAAACTAGGCATAAGCTTTCTCTTTCATGAGGAAGCCTATGCTTAGTACTAGGTCCGCGTCACTCTCATGAGGAGTCCAGCCTAAAAATGTCCAAAAATGAAGTATTCTGTCTCAGTTGTGCATGGTTTGCTGTTGCCAGTTTCAGAGTAATGACAGGACAATTTCCTTGCATCTACTAGTGCACAGGAAATCACTGAGCAAGAATACCACTTATTATGCAACTGGCTCTGGTGTGCTTATGCGGAAGGTTGCACCACCTGGTACAACCTTCCGCATAAGCTTGTTGGTGCTATTATTCACACGGAGACACCAGGTTATGACAATGGTACATAATAATCCCATTGGTGGTCATTTAGGTGGGGGAAAAACACTGGCGAGAATAGCACAGAAGTTTTGTTGACCTAACATGACAATAGATTTAGCGGCCCATGTCAAGACATGTCCCACGTGAAATGATAAGCAAGACTGGACGTTCCATTAAACTTGCTCCACTGTCTCCTACATCAGCGTTTGGTGACTCTCTAGGCTGACTGATGACTCTGTGGGACCATTGTTTCGGACACATCTGAGGAATGAATTTAATTTTACGGCTGTGTTGTTTTACTAGATATCCTGAAGCAATTCATTTGCGTCAGAGTATAGTTGTGGTGATTTTTTTTTTTACACAAGTAGGGGTGTCATGGGAGATCCAGTCCGACCAGGGATCGAATTTCACACCAAAAGTGTTTAAAAGGGTTCTTACCCAGTTGAGGATCCATTATAAAGTCTCTTCTGTCCACCACCTTGAAAGCCAAGGTGCTCTTGAGCGTTACCGTCAAACTCTAAAGTGTACGTTACGAGCATATATATCCGAATTTAAGTACGACTGAGAGGAGAGGAAGACCCTTGTTACTTTTTAGCAGTGAAGGAGAGTGTGTAAGAGTCGCCTGGTTTCAATCCCTAGAAATCCTTTAGGGTCATACCATTTGAGGGCTACTTGCCCTTCTCAAGGAGGTTTGGACCATCACTGACAGTAACTTCGTTCCCTCACCTGATACTAATTAGAAGTCTTTGTGATAATCTTCATCAGTGACCTAGCCTCAACAAACGTTAGAGGCGCACAGAGAGCAATGAATAACAGTATAAGTCAGCCATGCCACGACCCTCTACGGTGGACGACCTGTTCCTCACTCAGAAACCAGTGCCAGGTAATGTGTTGCAGGCTAGGTTCACGGGGCCTTGTAATATCAAGGTGAAGTTGAATAAGGTGCATGCTCCACACAGACGTCATCTTGAGAGCATTTTTCCATAAGTCAGCTTGAAGTATACAATTTTTCAATGAGTGTATTGGTTACGAACTTTATAGACCCTGTTTGTGCGGAATTGGTGTATAAGTCTCGTGGAGTTGACGTCTCTCTAAATAACTCGGAAATATTATGTAATCCAGACTGCCTTGTGTCTGACCTTTCTAATGTCAGTGTCAATCAGGTGTTGACAATTTCCGATGCATATTCGTAGATGGCCTCGGCTGTATTCACTGGGTTTCTCATGATGTGGGTGATGTTACATCTATTAAACAGCAGCCAAATCATGCTAAGTCAGTGAAGACTGATGTTACAGGCTGAGGTCCACTTCCTGCTCAAAAATGGCCTTATAAATATCAGTAATAGTCTATAGGCTTTACCCTGTATTCTCATCCCTAAGCCGGATGGAACAAGATGCAATTATACGGGTTACCAGAAGATAATCCGTGTAATTAGTCCTAAGGAATATCTCTTACCAAGATAGATGACATGATTGACTTCGTGGGCCATGCTAAATATGTGTCTCAGATGGATCTGTTCAGAAGGTCACTGCCAAGCGACTGCGACAGAGAGGGTGAAAGAGGTCACTGTCTTTACCATAAGAGGTAAACGGGCTATTCATTTATAAAAACAATGTCATTTGGAATGATGTGGAATGCACCTGCCATCATCCAGGGTCTTATCTCTAAGGTAACAAATGGTCTGCAGGCATTGACACATGTTTGAATGACCTTATCAGTAATTCCTGGAACTAACCCTTGGAACGAATGGAGCTTTACTTGTTAAGCTCCGCGAATTCTACCGGACGCTCAGGCTGGCAAAGAGTGAATTTGAGCAAGCCAAGGAAATTCTTCTGGGTCATGTCTATGGTGAGAGTGAAGCTTCAACTATCATGGCCAAAGTGGTTGCTATTACTAACAATGAAGATCCTGTTAATAAGAGAGCACTAATGCAAACAGGATATAACACTTGTTCCTTTTATTTGGAAAAGCACTGCACCAATACCCACACCACTTGCAGCCACTTGAGCAATAAATGATCCACTGAAATCAGGAAGCTGCCGTATCTGAGCCCAGGAAAGTAAATGTGCCATAAACTCAAAATCTCTCTGGCAAACTTTATCCCAAACAAACTTATGCTTTGGGCTGGTACGTGAAGTTAAGGAAAGAGTCACGTGTGCGTAATCTGGACAAAAGTTTCTACTCTCGTTGGTAGAGAAGAGATATGACAACACCATACAAGATCATTTAAGGATATGAGAGAATAGACAAAAATGTCTCAGCAACTTCAACAGGAAGATGACTCAAGCATCAGCAACAGTGAAAGGATGTCTTTCAAACTTTTCATGTGGTGTACATGTTTCAGCAACATCAACGGGAGAACAAGATGTCTCAGCAATGTCAACAGATAGAACAAGATTTCTCAGTAACGTCAAGAGGCTGAACATGATTTCTCATCGACGTCAACAGGTAAAAGAAAAGACAACAGATGTTAAATAAGAAGTAAAAAAGAGGTGCAAAACACACACACACACACACACACACCACGGCCAGGAGCTTGGACTCGACCCCTGCAACCTCAACTAGGTGAGTACACACACATACACATACACACACATACACACACACACACACACACACACACACACACACACACACACACACACACACACACACACACACACACACACACACACACACACACACACACACACACACACACACACACACACACACACACACACACACACACACACACACACACAGGGACGTTAGGAAGTATTTCTTCAGTCATAGAGTTGTCAGCAAGTGGAATAGCCTAGCAAGTGAAGTAGTGGAGGCAGGAACCATACATAGTTTTAGGAAGAGGTATGACAAAGCTCAGGAAGCAGAGAGAGAGAGGACCCAGTAGCGATCAGTGAAGAGGCGGGGCCAGGAGCTGAGTCTCGACCCCTGCAACCGCAATTAGGTGAGTATACACACACACACACACACACACACACACACACACACACACACACACACACACATTGAAGGCATCATGAAAGCAATAGGTTCAAATTCAAATTCAAATTCAAAGTTTATTCTCTATAAAGATTACAATGTTGAATTTACAGAATTTGGTTGTTGTGTGGTTTACATGTAGTTAAATAATGATTACAGAGTGTACCACTAGAACGCCTAGCATGGCTAGGCATTTCGGGCAGACTTAGTTTAATTCTTTATTTTAAAATATTACAAATTATGAGATAAGTTGGTATTATGGCTAAGTGACTAAATACTAGTTTGTGAGTTTAGCAATATGAATGCTTTTGTTTTGGCACTATACGTAGTTTCAGTATTGGAGTATCATAGGATTCATTATTTTAAGATTGAGATTAATATTTCTGTTTATGGTCAAATGGGTGAGTGTAAGTGTGAACCACCAGGTGGTATTCGTGTAGTTAGTTGATGGGGTTTATCAGGGAGATAAGATGTTTTATAATGGTAGTTTTGAAGGTGATGAATGTGTCTGCAGTTCTAGAGTTCTCAGGTAGGGTGTTCCAGATTTTAGGGCCTTTGACATACATTGAATTTTTGTAAAGGTTTAGTCGGACATGGGGAATGTCGTAGAGATGTTTGTGTCTGTGTTATGCCTGTGGGTTCTGTCACAACTATCAAGAAAGCGTTTTAGGTCAAGGTTGATATTGGAGTTTAAGGTCCTGTAGATGTAGATTGCACAGTAGTAAGTGTGGATGTACTGAACAGGGAGTAAGTTTAGATCTATGAAGAGTGGGGGGGGGGTGTTGCCAGGGATGGGATTTAGTGATTATTCTTACTGCAGCTTTTTGTTGGGTTATTATTGGCTTTAGGTGCGTTGCTGCAGTTGATCCCCAAGCACAAATAGCATAGGTGAGGTATGGATAAATAAGTGAGTGGTATAGTGTGAGAAGGGCATTTTGCGGCACGTAGTATCGTATCTTGGAGAGGATCCCAACTGTTTTGGATGCTTTTTTGGTTATGTGTTGGATATGGGTGCTGAAATTCAAGGTATAGGCCTAGGAATTTGCCCTCATTATGTCTGGTAATTAGAGTGTTGTCGATCTTAATGTTAATTTGTGCATCTCCTGCTCTGCTACCAAACATAATATAGTAGGTTTTGTCAGTGTTAAGCGTAAGTTTATTGGCTGTCATCCAAGTCGATATTTTGATCAGCTCCTCATTCACAATGGTGTTGAGGGTGGCAAGATTAGGGTGAGAGATGACATAAGTCGTGTCGTCAGCAAAGAGAATGGGTTTCAGGTGTTGGGATACGTTTGGAAGATCATTGATGTATATGAGGAAGAGCAGGGGACCAAGGACACTTCCCTGCGGAACTCCAGTATCAAGTGGCCGTGTTGTTTATGCTGTGTCTTTAATGGTAACGTACTGATACCTATTAGTAAGGTAAGATTTGAAATAAGCAAGCGCATGGCCTCTTATACCGTAATGGTCAAGTTTGTGGAGTAGGATGTCGTGGTCTACTGTGTCAAAAGCTTTTCTTAGGTCAATAAAAATTCCTAGTGGATATTCCTTATTTTCCAATGCTGTGTAAAGCAGATCTAGCATTTTTATGATTGCATCATTAGTGCTTTTATTTTTCCTAAATCCAAATTGGCAGGGGTTGAGTATGTTTTGTGCCGTTATAAATGAATATAGTCTCCTGTGCACGAGTTTCTCAAAGATTTTGGATAGCAATGGTAAGTTTGATATTGGCCTATAGTTGTTTAAGTCTGTAGGGTCACAACCTATATGTATTGGTGTGAGGGCGATACGACCCAGGTGACAAATTTTCGGAGAATTGGGTGGTTTGCGAGTGGAAGGATACGGCCTGTCAAAGTAATTTTCAAGGAAGAATCAGTTAGAACCAGGATTCTGCAAGAGAAAGCACGACTGAGGGACAAACAGGGGTACCAGATAGTATACCTCGATTGAGACAGAACACAAGAAAAAGGACTACACTGAAAGAGAGGGTACAGAGATGCAAGGAGAAACGAGAGGCAATGATGACGATGAGAAGGACCCAGACACAGGAGGAAGGGCAAACACATCCTGCAGAATCTCCCATCGAAAGACTCCAATGGCGACAATTCCAACGCAACTGAGCAACCTAAACTACAACCCACTCATTGTTCCTTTCACCACCAACCCCCACATCACAAACCTCACCCCAACAGCTGTCCCTTATGGGCATTCTGACCCCACCCCCATCATCACAAACCCCACCTACACCACAGCCCCCCATAGGCCCCCACAAAGGCTCTCGCTCCCACAACCCCAATATTCTTGCCGGACCACAGTGATAGAAAAGGAGCTGAAAGTTTGGTACACAAAGGCAGACGGAATAACGAATAAGCATGAGGAGTGGAACGAAAAAATCAGTGAGAAATCCCCAGACATCATAGCAGTCACAGAAACAAAACTAGCTGAGACAATAATAGACGCAATCTTCCCACCGGGGTATCAGATCATGAGGAAAGATAGAAGGAGTAGAGGGGGAGGAGGGGTTGCACTGCTCATAAAAAACTGATGGGGATTTGAGGAAATGGAAGGCATGGATGTGATTGGAGAAAGAGACTACATAGTAGGTACAATTCGGTCTGGAGAACATAAAGTAGTCATTGGAGTGATGTATAACCCACCACAGAACTGCAGGAGGCCAAGAGAGGAGTACGAAGAAAACAATAGGGTGATGGTGGACACACTGGCTGAGGTGGCAAGAAGAGCTCAGTCGAGCAGAGCAAAGTTACTGGTAATGGGCGATTTCAACCACAGGGAGATCGACTAGAAAAACCTGGAGCCACCTGGGGGTCCCGAAACGTGGAGAGCCAAGATGATGTATGTGATACTTGAAAACCTCATGCATCAACATGTCAGGGACACTACCAGAGAGACAGGGGAGGATGAGCCAGCAAGATTGGATCTTGTGTTCACCCTGAGCAGATCAGACATTGAGGACGTCACTTACGAGAGGCCCCTTGGAGTTAGCGATCACGTGGTTCTGAGTTTTGATTATATAGTAGAGTTACAAGTGGAGAAGGTAACAGGAAATGAATGAAAAGCCAAACTATAAAAGGGGGGACTACACAGGTATGAGGAACTTCCTGCAGGAGGTTCAGTGGGACAGAGAACTGGTAGGAAAATCAGTAAATGAGATGACGGAATATGTGGCAACAAACTGCAAGGAGGCAGAGGAAAGGTTTGTTCCCAAGGGAAACAGAAATAATAGGAAGACCAAAGCGAGTCCTTGGTTTACCTGAAGGTGTAGGGAGGCAAAAACTAAGTGCACCAGAGAATGGAAAAGGTACAGGAGGCAAAGGACCCAGGAAAATAAGGAGATTAGTAGAAGAGCCAGAAACGAGTACGCACAGATAAGGAGGGAGGCCCAGCGACAGTACGAAAACTACATAGCATCGAAAGTCGAATCTGACCCGAAACTGCTGTATAGCCACATTAGGAGGAAGACAACAGTCAAAGACCAGGTGATAAGGCTGAGGAAAGAAGGTGGAGAAGTCACAAGAAACCATCAAGAGGTATGTGAGGAGCTCAACATGAGATTCAAGGAAGTATTTACAGTGGAGACAGGAAGGCCTCTTAGAGGACAGAACAGATGGGGACACCAGCAAAGAATATACCAACAAGTGTTGGACAACATACTTACAGATGAGGAGGAGGTGAAGAAACTGCTAAGGGACATCGATACTTCAAAGGCAATGGGACCGGACAACATCTCCCCGTGGGTCCTTAGAGAGGGAGCGGACATGCTGTGCGTGCCACTTACCACAATCTTCAACACGTCCCTGGAAACTGGGCAACTACCTGAGGTATGGAAGACGGCAAATGTAGTTCCCATTTTTTAAAAAGGAGACAGAAAAGAGGCACTAAACTATAGACCTGTGTCATTGACGTGTATAGTATGCAAAGTTATGGAGAAGATTATCAGGAGGAGAGTGGTGGAGCACCTCGAACGGAACAAGAGTATAAACGCCAACCAGCACGGATTCATGAAGGCAAATCCTGTGTCAAACCTTCTGGAGTTTTATGATAAAGTAACAAAAGTAAGACACGAGAGAGAGGGGTGGGTTGATTGCATCTTCTTGGACTGCAAGAAGGCCTTTGACACAGTTCCTCACAAGAGATTAGTGCAGAAGCTAGAGGATCAGGCACATATAACAGGAAGGGCACTGCAATGGATCAGAGAATACCTGACAGGGAGGCAACAACTAGTCATGGTACGTAATGATGTATCACAGTGGGCACCTGTGACGAGCGGGGTCCCACAGGGGTTCGTCCTAGGACCTGTGCTATTTTTGGTATATGTGAACGACATGATGGAAGGGTTAGACTCAGAAGTGTCCCTGTTCGCAGATGATGTGAAGTTAATGAGTAGAAGTAAATCAGTTGAGGACCGGGCAGGACTTCAAAGAGACCTGGACAGACTGGACACCTGGTCCAGAAACTGGCTTCTCGAATTTAATCCCGCTAAATGCAAAGTCATGAAGATAGGGGAAGGGCACAGAAGACCACAGACAGAGTATAGGCTAGGTGGCCAAAGACTGCAAACCTCGCTCAAGGAGAAAGATCTTGGGGTGAGTATAACACCGAGCATGTCTCCGGAAGCACACATCAACCAGATAACTGCTGCAGCATATGGGCGCCTGGCAAACCTGAGAACAGCGTTCCAAAACCCAAGTATGGAATCGTTCAAGACACTGTACACCGTGTACGTCAGGCCCATACTGGAGTATGCAGCACCTGTTTGGAACCCGCACTTGATCAAGCACGTCAAGAAACTAGAGAAAGTGCTAAGGTTTGCGACAAGACTAGTCCCAGAGCTACGGGGATTGTCCTATGAAGAAAGGTTGAGGGAAATCGGCCTGACGACACTGGAGGCCAGGAGGATCAGGGGAGACACGATATC
>NC_091294.1:23947990-23960490 GCF_038502225.1 Cherax quadricarinatus | reverse complement strand
TCGTGGTGTGAGTAGTAACAGTGTGTTATGTCATTCTTGCTGGGTAGTTGTCGTGGTGTGAGTAGTAACAGTGTGTTATGTCATTCTTGCTGGGTAGTTGTCGTGGTGTGAGTAGTAACAGTGTGTTATGTCATTCTTGCTGGATAGTTGTCGTGGTGTGAGTAGTAACAGTGTGTTATGTCATTCTTGCTGGGTAGTTGTCGTGGTGTGAGTAGTAACAGTGTGTTATGTCATTCTTGCTGGATAGTTGTCGTGGTGTGAGTAGTAACAGTGTGTTATGTCATTCTTGCTGGATAGTTGTCGTGGTGTGAGTAGTAACAGTGTGTTATGTCATTCTTGCTGGGTAGTTGTCGTGGTGTGAGTAGTAACAGTGTGTTATGTCATTCTTGCTGGATAGTTGTCGTGGTGTGAGTAGTAACAGTGTGTTATGTCATTCTAGCTGGATAGTTGTCGTGGTGTGAGTAGTAACAGTGTGTTATGTCATTCTTGCTGGATAGTTGTCGTGGTGTGAGTAGTAACAGTGTGTTATGTCATTCTTGCTGGGTAGTTACCGTGGTGTGAGTAGTAACAGTGTGTTATGTCATTCTTGCTGGGTAGTTGTCGTGGTGTGAGTAGTAACAGTGTGTTATGTCATTCTTGCTGGGTAGTTTTCGTGGTGTGAGTAGTAACAGTGTGTTATGTCATTCTTGCTGGGTAGTTGTCGTGGTGTGAGTAGTAACAGTGTGTTATGTCATTCTTGCTGGGTAGTTGTCGTGGTGTGAGTAGTAACAGTGTGTTATGTCATTCTTGCTGGGTAGTTGTCGTGGTGTGAGTAGTAACAGTGTGTTATGTCATTCTTGCTGGGTAGTTGTCGTGGTGTGAGTAGTAACAGTGTGTTATGTCATTCTTGCTGGGTAGTTGTCGTGGTGTGAGTAGTAACAGTGTGTTATGTCATTCTTGCTGGGTAGTTGTCGTGGTGTGAGTAGTAACAGTGTGTTATGTCATTCTTGCTGGGTAGTTGTCGTGGTGTGAGTAGTAACAGTGTGTTATGTCATTCTTGCTGGGTAGTTGTCGTGGTGTGAGTAGTAATAGTGTGTTATGTCATTCTTGCTGGGTAGTTGTCGTGGTGTGAGTAGTAACAGTGTGTTATGTCATTCTTGCTGGGTAGTTGTCGTGGTGTGAGTAGTAACAGTGTGTTATGTCATTCTTGCTGGGTAGTTGTCGTGGTGTGAGTAGTAATAGTGTTTTATGTCATTCTTGCTGGGTAGTTGTCGTGGTGTGAGTAGTAACAGTGTGTTATGTCATTCTTGCTGGGTAGTTGTCGTGGTGTGAGTAGTAACAGTGTGTTATGTCATTCTTGCTGGGTAGTTGTCGTGGTGTGAGTAGTAACAGTGTGTTATGTCATTCTTGCTGGATAGTTGTCGTGGTGTGAGTAGTAACAGTGTGTTATGTCATTCTTGCTGGATAGTTGTCGTGGTGTGAGTAGTAACAGTGTGTTATGTCATTCTTGCTGGGTAGTTGTCGTGGTGTGAGTAGTAACAGTGTGTTATGTCATTCTTGCTGGGTAGTTGTCGTGGTGTGAGTAGTAACAGTGTGTTATGTCATTCTTGCTGGTCATAGTTGTCGTGGTGTGAGTAGTAACAGTGTGTTATGTCATTCTTGCTGGGTAGTTGTCGTGGTGTGAGTAGTAACAGTGTGTTATGTCATTCTTGCTGGGTAGTTGTCGTGGTGTGAGTAGTAACAGTGTGTTATGTCATTCTTGCTGGGTAGTTGTCGTGGTGTGAGTAGGTTATGTCATTCTTGAGTCGTGGTGTGAGTAGTATCAGTGTGTTATGTCATTCTTGCTGGGTAGTTGTCGTGGTGTGAGTAGTAACAGTGTGTTATGTCATTCTTGCTGGGTAGTTGTCGTGGTGTGAGTGGTGTGTTATGTCATTCTTGCTGGATAGTTGTGAGTAGTAACAGTGTGTTATGTCATTCTTGCTGGGTAGTTGTCGTGGTGTGAGTAGTAACAGTGTGTTATGTCATTCTTGCTGGGTAGTTGTCGTGGTGTGAGTAGTAACAGTGTGTTATGTCATTCTTGCTGGGTAGTTGTCGTGGTGTGAGTAGTAACAGTGTGTTATGTCATTCTTGCTGGGTAGTTGTCGTGGTATGAGTAGTAACAGTGTGTTATGTCATTCTTGCTGGGTAGTTGTCGTGGTGTGAGTAGTAACAGTGTGTTATGTCATTCTTGCTGGGTAGTTGTCGTGGTATGAGTAGTAACAGTGTGTTATGTCATTCTTGCTGGGTAGTTGTCCTGGTGTGAGTAGTAATAGTGTGTTATGTCATTCTTGCTGGGTAGTTGTCGTGGTGTGAGTAGTAACAGTGTGTTATGTCATTCTTGCTGGGTAGTTACCGTGGTGTGAGTAGTAACAGTGTGTTATGTTATTCTTGGGTATTTGTCGTGGTGTGAGCAGTAGAAGTGTGTCATGTTATTCTTGCTGGATAGTTGTCGTAGTGTGAGTAGTAACAGTGTATCATGTCATTCTTGTTGGGTAGTTGTCATGGTGTGAGTAGTAACAGTGTATCATGTCATTAGGTTAGGTAAGGTTCGTCAGGAAACAGGACAAATGTTTCCTGACGCGGGTCTTAGTCAGATGAAGACCCGCCTTTGGAGCTTTTGGTCATCTGACCGAGGCCTTCCGCTGGCTTACCGGTCCACCCCTTTAAAAATTATGGTCATTTATAACCATTGTTATATATCATGTCATTCTTGCTGGATAGTTTACGGTACACGTTGAGGAAAAAGTTTCTGTCTTTTTTAATAACAATTATGACGAGGAAAGGAAAGCCCTCATTAGCTTCCTCTTGCAAGCTGAACTGAATGGATGGTTCCACACGGCTGAGGCTGTTTTAGGGGTTTTCTGAGTTGAGTCTCCTGGAGCTGTGAGCAGAATATCATCCACAAAGCAAAGACATGTGATCGTCGTGGGTATAATGACGGTGAATGTCACTCTTGCTCTCGGCTTGCGGTATTTCCATACAGTAAGTTGCTACAATGACTCAGGCTGGTGAACCATGGTAATGACAATTAGCACCTTAGGCTTTACGAGCGAGAGGTTTAAAATTACAGCCACAGATCGCACTTATGAAATAACAAATGAAGATAAACACATGCAGTATAATGCGATCCATTATTGATTAAGTTTCGGCCAGACAATAGTGGCCTTTATCAAGTCGCATTATAATGCACTGGTGTTTATTTTCCATCCTGGCGCTATTGTAGGCCTTTTATCTCCATAACAAGTGAAGATGATCTAACAAGATTCCTTAGTGATGCTGACCTGACTCCCAGAAGACTTACCGAAGGAGGAAACAATTGAGGGTCACTTGAAACCTTGGCAAGGTCCATGTTCGGGAACCTAGTTTGCAGTGTCATAATTCAAGCAGCTCGGTTTAAACTGTCGACGGGCGAAACGTTTGAATAAAGTTCTTCTTTGTAGTTGTCATGTTCACCACTGACCGACTTTGCGCCATTTGCCTCCGTGAGTTATGATAGGTTAGGTTAAGGGAGGAAGACAGTGAGAGAGAGAGAGAGAGAGAGAGAGAGAGAGAGAGAGAGAGAGAGAGAGAGAGAGAGAGAGAGAGAGAGAGAGAGAGAGAGACAGACAGACAGACAGACAGACAGAGCGAGAGATAGAGGGAGGGAGGGAGGGAGGGAGAGAGAGAGAGAGAGAGAGAGAGAGAGAGAGAGAGAGAGAGAAAGCGAGAGAGAGAGAGAGAGAGAGAGAGAGAGAGAGAGAGAGAGAGAGAGAGAGAGAGAGAGAGAGAGAGAGAGAGAGAGAGAGAGAGAGAGAGAGAAAGAGAGAGAGAGAGAGAGAGAGAGAGAGAGAGAGAGAGAGAGACAGAGACAGAGCGAGAGAGAAAGAGAGCATCTGGGAGGGAGAATATTGATCTCCAGCTGCTACTCAGACGTACAACTACTCTCAGCTTTGTTAAGATTATGTAGATCTTTCCACCCTACCCTGTCTTCCTCTCTCTTTCCTCCCCTCTTCTCATTCCCTTCCCCTCCCCTCTCCTCTCCACTCTTCGTTACTTTCCCCTCCATTCTCCTCATTCCCTTCCCCTCCCCTCTCCTCATTCCCTTCCCCTATCCTTACCCTCTCCTATTTCCCTATTACTTTCCCTTGCCTATCTCTCTGAGGCTCAGGCTTGATTATGTGATATATGGGTGATAACAGCGTTTTTGGGTGATAACACAGTGTGTCTGAGAGATAACACAGTGTGTCTGGGTGATAACACAGTGTGTCTGAGAGATAACACAATGTGTCTGAGAGATAACACAATGTGTCTGGGTGATAACACAGTGTGTCTGGGTGATAACACAATGTGTCTGGGTGATAGCACAGTGTGTCTGGGAGATAACACAGTGTGTCTGGATGAGAGCACAGTGTGTCTGGGAGATAACACAGTGTGTCTGGATGATAGCACAGTGTGTCTGGGAGATAACACAGTGTGTTTACGAGATAACACAGTGTGTCTGGGTGATAGCACAGTGCGTCTGGGAGATAACACAGTGTGTCTGGGTGATAACACAGTGTGTGTGAGTGATAACACAGTGTATCTGGGTGATAACACAGTGTATCTGGGTGATAACACAGTGTGTCTGGGTGATAACACAGTGTGTCTGGGTGATAACACAGTGTATCTGGGTGATAACACAGTGTGTCTGGGTGATAGCACAGTGTGTCTGGGAGATAACACAGTGTGTCTGGGAGATAACACAGTGTGTCTGGGTGATAACACAGTGTGTCTGGGAGATAACACAGTGTGTCTGGGAGATAACACAGTTTGTCTGGGTGATAACACAGTGTGTGTGAGTGATAACACAGTGTGTCTGGGTGATAACACAGTGTGTCTGGGTGATAACACAGTGCGTCTGGGTGATAACACAGTGCATCTGGGAGATAACACAGTGTGTCTGGGTGATAACACAGTGTGTCTGAGAGATAACACAGTGTGTCTGGGTGATAACACAGTGTGTCTGGGTGATAACACAGTGCGTCTGGGTGATAACACAGTGTGTCTGAGAGATAACACAGTGTGTCTGAGAGATAACACAATGTGTCTGGGTGATAACACAATGTGTCTGAGAGATAACACAATGTGTCTGGGTGATAACACAGTGTGTCTGAGAGATAACACAATGTGTCTGAGAGATAACACAATGTGTCTGGGTGATAACACAGTGTGTCTGGGTGATAACACAATGTGTCTGGGTGATAGCACAGTGTGTCTGGGAGATAACACAGTGTGTCTGGATGATAGCACAGTGTGTCTGGGAGATAACACAGTGTGTCTGGATGATAGCACAGTGTGTCTGGGAGATAACACAGTGTGTTTACGAGATAACACAGTGTGTCTGGGTGATAGCACAGTGCGTCTGGGAGATAACACAGTGTGTCTGGGTGATAACACAGTGTGTGTGAGTGATAACACAGTGTATCTGGGTGATAACACAGTGTATCTGGGTGATAACACAGTGTGTCTGGGTGATAACACAGTGTGTCTGGGTGATAACACAGTGTATCTGGGTGATAACACAGTGTGTCTGGGTGATAGCACAGTGTGTCTGGGAGATAACACAGTGTGTCTGGGAGATAACAGTGTGTCTGGGTGATAACACAGTGTGTCTGGGAGATAACACAGTGTGTCTGGGAGATAACACAGTTTGTCTGGGTGATAACACAGTGTGTGTGAGTGATAACACAGTGTGTCTGGGAGATAACACAGTGTGTCTGGGAGATAACACAGTGTGTCTGGGTGATAACACAGTGTGTGTGAGTGATAACACAGTGTGTCTGGGAGATAACACAGTGTGTCTGGGAGATAACACAGTGTGTGTGAGTGATAACACAGTGTGTCTGGGTGATAACACAGTGTGTGTGAGTGATAACACAGTGTGTCTGGGTGATAACACAGTGTGTCTGGGTGATAACACAGTGTATCTGGGTGATAACACAGTGTGTCTGGGTGATAACACAGTGTGTCTGGGTGATAACACAGTGTGTCTGGGTGATAACACAGTGTGTGTGAGTGATAACACAGTGTATCTGGGTGATAACACAGTGTATCTGGGTGATAACACAGTGCGTCTGGGTGATAACACAGTGTATCTGGGTGATAACACAGTGTGTCTGGGTGATAACACAGTGTGTCTGGGTGATAACACAGTGTGTCTGGGTGATAACACAGTGTGTGTGAGTGATAACACAGTGTATCTGGGTGATAACACAGTGTATCTGGGTGATAACACAGTGTATCTGGGTGATAACACAGTGTGTCTGGGAGATAACACAGTGTGTGTGAGTGATAACACAGTGTATCTGGGTGATAACACAGTGTATCTGGGTGATAACACAGTGTATCTGGGTGATAACACAGTGTGTGTGAGTGATAACACAGTGTATCTGGGTGATAACACAGTGTATCTGGGTGATAACACAGTGTATCTGGGTGATAACACAGTGTGTCTGGGTGATAACACAGTGTGTGTGAGTGATAACACAGTGTATCTGGGTGATAACACAGTGTATCTGGGTGATAACACAGTGTATCTGGGTGATAACACAGTGTATCTGGGTGATAACACAGTGTGTCTGGGTGATAACACAGTGTGTCTGGGTGATAACACAGTGTATCTGGGTGATAACATAGTGTATCTGGGTGATAACACAGTGTATCTGGGTGATAACACAGTGTGTCTGGGTGATAACAGTGTATCTGGGTGATAACACAGTGTATCTGGGTGATAACACAGTGTATCTGGGTGATAACACAGTGTGTCTGGGTGATAACACAGTGTATCTGGGTGATAACACAGTGTATCTGGGTGATAACACAGTGTGTCTGGGTGATAACACAGTGTCTGGGTGATAACACAGTGTATCTGGGTGATAACACAGTGTGTCTGGGTGATAACACAGTGTGTCTGGGTGATAACACAGTACTGGAGTTATTTATCCAGCCTCCCGTAATGCTAGCCATTACGGGAGGCCATTACACAAAAGACTATTGAATTTATTTTTCATGTTGCATTTAGGTAGAGAGATCGTCAGAATCAACACCACCATGTCTCTGGTCAAGGTAACTGGTGTATGTAGCTGTGAAGGAGGAGGAGGAGAGTATCGGTGCATCAAGTGTGACCTACACCAGACTACCTGGAGGCGGTGAGTCACCTTTCATAATCTAACCCTTGGGAATGTACAAGAGATATTAAAGTGTACAGCAGTTAGTACAAACGACCTGACTCAGAACCGCAAAGGAATGCTCTTCTTAACTGACCAAGAAATTGCGGAGAATACATCAGCAGAGTATTAATCAATGCTCCGTGGAAACTAATTATTTTCCTCTGAAGGTGACTGTGTTTGCAAGAGTGTGTTTGGAAGAGTGTGTTTGGAAGTGTTTTTGGAAGAGTGTGTTTGGAAGTGTTTTTGGAAGAGTGTGTTTGGAAGAGTGTGTTTGGAAGAGTGTGTTTGGAAGTGTTTTTGGAAGTGTGTTTGGAAGAGTGTGTTTGGAAGTGTTTTTGGAAGTGTGTTTGGAAGAGTGTGTTTGGAAGAGTGTAGTTGGAAGTGTGTGGTTGGAAGAGTGTGTTTGGAAGAGTGTGTTTGGAAGAGTGTGTTTGGAAGTGTTTTTGGAAGTGTGTTTGGAAGAGTGTGTTTGGAAGAGTGTAGTTGGAAGTGTGTGTTTGGAAGAGTGTGTTTGGAAGAGTGTGTTTGGAAGTGTTTTTGGAAGTGTGTTTGGAAGAGTGTGTTTGGAAGAGTGTAGTTGGAAGTGTGTGTTTGGAAGAGTGTGTTTGGAAGAGTGTGTTTGGAAGAGTGTGTTTGGAAGTGTTTTTGGAAGTGTGTTTGGAAGAGTGTGTTTGGAAGAGTGTAGTTGGAAGTGTGTGTTTGGAAGAGTGTGTTTGGAAGAGTGTGTTTGGAAGAGTGTGTTTGGAAGAGTGTGTTTGGAAGAGTGTAGTTGGAAGTGTGTGTTTGGAAGAGTGTGTTTGGAAGAGTGTGGTTGGAAGAGTGTGTTTGGAAGAGTGTGTTTATAAGAGTGTGGTTGGAAGAGTGTGTTTGGAAGAGTGTTTTTGGAAGAGTGTGGTTGGAAGTGTGTGTTTATAAGAGTGTGGTTGGAAGAGTGTGGTTGGAAGTGTGTGTTTATAAGAGTGTTTTTGGAAGAGTGTGGTTGGAAGTGTGTGTTTATAAGAGTGTGGTTGGAAGAGTGTGTTTTGAAGAGTGTGGTTGGAAGAGTGTAGTTGAAAGTGTGTGTTTGGAAGAGTGTGATTGGAAGAGTGTGTTTGGAAGAGTGTGTTTGGAAGAGTGTGTTTGGAAGAGTGTGTTTGGAAGAGTGTTTTTGGAAGAGTGTGGTTGGAAGTGTGTTTGGAAGAGTGTTTGGAAGAGTGTGTTTGGAAGAGTGTAGTTGGAAGTGTGTGTTTGGAAGAGTGTAGTTGGAAGAGTGTGTTTGGAAGAGTGTGTTTGGAAGAGTGTAGTTGGAAGAGTGTGTTTGGAACAGTGCGGTTGGAAAAGTGTGTTTGGAAAAGTGTGTTTGGAAGAGTGTTTGAAAAAGTGAGTTTGGAAGAGTGTTTTTGGAAGAGTGTGGTTGGAAGAGTGTGTTTGGAAGAGTGTGTTTGGAAGAGTGTGTTTGGAAGAGTGTAGTTGGAAGTGTGTGTTTGGAAGAGTGTGTTTGGAAGAGTGTGTTTGGAAGATTGTATTTAGAAGAGTGTGTTTGGAAGTATGCTTGGAAGAGTGTTTTTGGGAGAGTGTGTTTGGAAGAGTGTGGTTGGAAGAGTGTGGTTGGAAGAGTGTGTTTGGAAGAGTGTGTTTGGAAGAGTGTTTTTGGAAGAGTGTGGTTGGAAGTGTGTTTTTGGAAGAGTGTGTTTGGAAGAGTGTAATTGGAAGTGTGTGTTTGGAAGAGTGTGGTTGAAAGAGTGTGCTTGGAAAAGTGTGTTTGGAAGAGTGTGTTTGGAAAAGTGTGTTTGGAAAAGTGTTTTTGGAAGAGTGTGGTTGGAAGTGTGTGTTTATGAGAGTGTGGTTGGAAGAGTGTGTTTGGAAGAGTGTGTTTGGAAGAGTGTGTTTAGAAGAGTGTGTTTGGAAGAGTGTGTTTGGAAGAGTGTAGTTGGAAGTGTGTGTTTGGAAGAGTGTGTTTGGAAGAGTGTGTTTGGATGAGTGTATTTAGAAAAGTGTGTTTGGAAGTATGATTGGAAGGGTGTTTTTGGGAGAGTGTGTTTGGAAGAGTGTGGTTGGAAGAGTGTGGTTGGAAGAGCATATTTGGAAGAGTGTGTTTGGAAGAGTGTGTTTGGAAGAGTGTGGTTGGAAGTGTGTGTTTGGAAGAGTGTGGCTGGAAGAGTGTTTGGAAGAGTGTGTTTGGAAGAGTGTCTTTGGAAGAGTGTCTTTGGAAGAGTGTCTTTGGAAGAGTGTGGTTGGAAGAGTGTGTCTGGATGAGTGTGTTTGGAAGAGTATGGTTGGAAGAGTGTGGTTGGAAGAGCATGTTTGGAAGAGTGTTTGAAGAGTGTGTTTGGAAGAGTGTTTGGAAGAGTGTGGTTGAAAGAGTGTGGTTGGAAGAGTGTGTTTGGAAGAGTGTGTTTGGAAGAGTGTGTTTGGAAGAGTGTGGTTGGAAGAGTGTGTTTGGAAGAGGTGGGCCAGTGACAGATGATATAGGTCAGTGACAGACAAGGTGGGTCGGTGACAGACAAGGTGGGTCAGTGACAGACAAGGTTTGTCAGTGACAGAGGAGGTGGGTCCGTGACAGATGAGGTGGGTCCGTGACAGATGAGGTGGGTCACTGAGAGATGAGGTGGGTCAGTGACAAATGAGGTGGGTCAGTGGCAGATGAGTGGCAAAAACAACAGGAATTATGTTGAGGTGTCTGGAGAGGCTGTTAGTGAATGCAAGAGAAAAGGTCACGTTAGACTGTTGAAGGTAGAAGCTGTGGACTTATGTTTGCTGCAAGAGAGAGAGAGAGAGTTCTGGAGTCTGTGTACACATGTTGTGAGGGGCAGAAGAATCAAGAAGAGAGTTTTTGTAGCCGAAGAAGGGTTGTTGAGATGATCTGCTCATTTAGAAATTGTGGAGCAAGAGTTTTGAATGAAAAGGGTGTATAAATCTAGGGTGGATGAAGGTAGATGCAATGTGATGGGGAAGGGGGGGTAGGCAGTGGCTGCGCCAAGGGGGAGGGGAACAACGGGAACTGAAGCCCCCATAATCTCCATCAGTCCCCCGAAGCCCTCCCAAGCAAAGCTAATAATGATAATAAGGTTGCTTTAAATCAAGCCCTGTAGCCCCCTCCTTCCCTTACCATCCAGATTGCCATCCCTAAGCCCTTCCTGTACAGGAGTTCAGCAGCTGCCCCTGCTGTGAGGGTTTTGGAAAGGAGAAGATTAATCATCCAGCAGACATGTATGAGTTTGTCAGAATGTACCTGGAGTTTACCTGGAGAGAGTTCCGGGGGTCAACGCCCCCGCGGCCAGGTCTGTGACCAGGCCTCCTTAGGTCAGTGTCCCAGGATGCGACCCACACCAGTCGACTAACAACCAGGTACCCATTTTACTGATGGGGAACATAGACAACAGGTGGAAAGAAACACGTCCAATATTTCTACTCTGGCTGGGAATCGAACCCAGGCCCTCACCGTGTGAAGCGAGAGCGTTAACCACCAGGCCACCAGATAGATGCAAGTAATTTCTGGGATTCCGCGTGCTATTGAAGTGTCAGCAAATTATCTCTCAGGGGATTAAGGAAAGCCGGTTAACCGAACTCCATTTTTTATTAAAAAAAAGTGAATACAGTGTGCTGCTACTGTATTCTACTGTATATGGCAGTTATACAGTAGGAACAAAGCTAGCAATGTTTCCTTGTCATATTCCGTCACACAGGATGGTGCTCATACAAGGTGTTGAAATGTGTCAGCCTGAGCTGGCAGACTTCAGCAGTGTCAGCCTGAGTTAGGAGACTTCACCAGTGTTAGTCTGAGCTGGGAGACTTCAGCAGTGTCAGCCTGAGCTGGGAGACTTCAGCAGTGTCAGCCTGAGTTAGGAGACTTCAGCAGTGTTAGTCTGAGCTGGGAGACTTCAGCAGTGTCAACCTGAGCTGGGAGACTTCAGCAGTGTCAGCCTGAGTTAGGAGACTTCAGCAGTGTTAGTCTGAGCTGGGAGACTTCAGCAGTGTCAACCTGAGTTATGAGACTTCACCAGTGTTAGTCCGAGCTGGGAGACTTCAGCAGTGTCAGCCTGAGTTAGGAGACTTCAGCAGTGTCAGCCTGAGCTGGGAGACTTCATCAGTGTCAACCTGAGTTATGAGACTTCACCAGTGTTAGTCCGAGCTGGGAGACTTCAGCAGTGTAAGCCCGATCCGGGAGACTTCAGGAGGCCAATGAGGATATAGTCAAGTATATGGTAAAGGTTCATTAGCTACGACAGCTCCAAAGGTTACTTTCCAGGAGAGCTGCTGTTGCTATCACTTGCTAACTGCATCTCTCAGAAAAGTCATCCTATAAACAAGGGCAATGGATTTTTTTTTAAAGTTATCTCAATTATTGCAGAATGGGGATGAAAGGGAGGGAGACAGAAGAAGAAATGATAAAGACCGAGTTCTGCAAGATGGAAGTGCAGTGATTGAGTTCTGCAAGATGGAAGTGCAGTGACTGAGTTCTGCAAGATGGAAGTGCAGTGACTGAGTTATGAAGGCTGACTGGGGTTGATGTAGTTGCTTGGGATATGTAGATTATGATGTTTGTGTATCTCTGGTAACATAGTTAACTAGTGAGTGATGGTGAAATATTTTTGTCTTTTTATGACCCTGTCAGTAGGAAGTTAGAGAACAGGTGGTCCAGCAGATGAACTACGCTTGACACGGCCGTCCTCCTGAAAATCCTAGCAAAGACTGTGACCAACCATACACGGGACAAACGGGTAGAAGTTTAATAACTAAGGTAACTGAACAGAGGGAGTCTGCTAAATATACCTAAGAGAGTTTTGTAATGTTCCAGTATGTTAAGAGCCAGTAACATAACATTAAGTGGGAAGGTCTTTTTATTATATGATGAGAGTAGTCGCATTCATAAGCATATATTCACAAGATTCCTTTGCAACGAAATCTCAGCATTTCACAAGGCCAGTGGGAACCTGATGCTGTAAGTAACCTGCCCCCTGAAGTCCCTTCTTCCTGAACTTAGTTTCTGAGCTTAACATTGTTAATTCACTAGAATCTAGTTCCTGAAATTAAGTTTTGTGACGAGGATTACTTGGTCTAATATTTATATAAGATGTATTAACTGTGCATCTTCGAGTTAGGAGGGCCTCAGTGGGAGGGGGAAATACATAGTACATTTCTTACCTATTGACACGTTTTTTTTCACGTGTGTTCATTCCTCATTCCTCTCTAGGCAGTCGCCTCGACCCCCAGAACATCTGTTTTACTGTTACCACTTACCTTGCTGCTGCAGTTATTCCCAACGCAGTGTACCTGTGCTGTTCCTGCACAACACAGTGTACCTGTGCTGTTCCT